>NW_028187188.1:1640067-1676579 GCF_003343005.1 Rhea americana | reverse complement strand
AGAGGGAGGAAAACGGGCAGCCGCTGGCCGTTGAGGGGAGCCGTTCGGGGTGGAGGGGGGAGGCAGGGAGAGAGCGGGAAGCAGTTGCGGGGGGAGACAAGGAGGGAGCGGGCAGGGAGCCGTTGAGGGGGGGAGGGAAAGAGCGTAAGCCGTTGGGGGCAGCCGTTGAGGGCCGCAGAGAGAGAACGGGCAGCCGTTGGTGGGGGGCAGGGAGAGCGCGGGAGCCGTTGAGGGGAGCAGAGAGAGGAGAACGGGCAGCCGTTGAGAGGGGGGAGCCGTTGGCCGCTGAGGGGAGCAGAGAGAGGAGAACGGACAGGTGCTGAGAGGGGGGAGCCGTTGAGCGGAGCAGAGAGAGGAGAACGGACAGCCGTGGAGACGGGAGAGCCGTTGGCCGCTGAGGGGAGCAGAGAACGGACAGCCGTGGAGACGGGAGAGCCGTTGGCCGCTGAGGGGAGCAGAGAAAGGACAGCCGTGGAGACGGGAGAGCCTTTGGCCGCTGAGGGGAGCAGAGAGAGAACGGACAGCCGTGGAGACGGGAGAGCCGTTGGCCGCTGAGGGGAGCAGAGAGAGGAGAACGGACAGCCGTTGAAAGGAGGGAGCCGTTGGCCGTTGAGTGGAGCAGAGAGAGGAGAACGGACAGCCGTTGGGGGAGGGGCAGGGGGAGAGAGCGGGAGCCGTTGGGAGGCGCAGCGACTGGCCGTTGAGGAGGCAGGGAGCGAGCAGGGAGAGGAAAACAGTCAGCCGTTGGGATGAGCAGGGAACTAACTGTTGGTGAGGGCAGAGGGGGGCAGCCATTTGCTGTACAGGGGGAGCCGCTGGGGGGGGTAGGGAGAGGGTGGGGGGCTGTTGGGGCAGCCGATGAGGGGAAGCAGAGTGAGGGGAGAGGGGTATTGTGGGGGAGTCGTTGGGGGGCAGAGAGGGGGGAACTGGTCTTTTTGGGGGGTTGAGGGGAGAAGGAGGAGTGCCTGTACAGCTCTGAGCACTGCCAGGCATCTTTGGAAGAGCTCCCTCCATGGCTTCTACCTCACTGTGCTAGAAAAGCCTACCTTGGGCGAGGGAGGAGACAATAGCAAAGCAGGCAGGGTGGTGCAGAGCTGAGGAAGTGTCTGCCATCCACCCATGGCTGGCAAAAGTCCTCTCCTGTTAGAACTGTTCTTGACTGGACAGGTCCTCCAGCCTGGAGGAAGTTGTGTGAATATGTGGAATTACCACCACCACAAGAGTAACCCTGTTGTTGTCATCCATGTTGAGTGACCCATAGTGATGCTCAACACTGTGGAGTCAGGCCTAACCAGGTGGCTGTTAATGTTTTCTTGTTTGTTGACCCCTAAAAAGTTTCTAAGGGAAGAGGGTAGAATGATCTTGAACTACTAACATAATACCTTTCTCTTACTTTCCTTTCATGGACCCTTTGCAAATAGAGGTTTACTCGTTACCTGCCACCAAACATCTGAAAACAGCGCTGAACAGCGAGTACAGGCTGTGCACCATCATTTTTCTATGGATTTTTCTAGCTCCTGACAGAGCAGACTTCCAGGTTGGTTGAATTTGTGTAAAATAGCACCAGCCATCAATCATATACTGACTTTTTTTTTTTTAACTACTGAAATCCAGTGTTTTAATGTTGTAAGCAAGTTTCTCAGACAGATCTACTATGAAGGGTGTACTGCCATTCAGTATAACTGACCAAACATATTTGGATGGTCACAAATATCAGGTGAAATATTTGAGTTTACTGAATTTCTTCTGAGGCTTAAACCTCCAGTTTGCTAAGAGTGAAGAGCACCATTCAGCAGCCAGCATAGCTCACCTGATATGCACTAGGCCAGGAATTCAGCCATGCGGCAGGGAAGCACCTGCGGATGACTTCTGTTGTGCTAAGACTCTATTGGGTATATCCTCACCAAAGGATTATTTCTCTCAGAGATGAATGAGACTGGCAAAAATCATAACTGAAGAGAAAGATAAATAATTAAATGATGAGACTTATTTCTCTTATACTGAAGCAAGGGACTTGCATCCAAATGAAAAAATGAAACCAAAAGAAGCAAGGTCAAATCATAAACAATCTATTGACTAGGATAAGGAGAGGGGGTTATTTTATTTTTTTTTTTACCAGACATGTCATAAAGGGAGTCTRTGCTGCTGAATACATCCAGTCTTATCAACATGGTAGCTGATTTCATTCCTGGAGAAGGAACAGAATCAGATGTTACACTTTGTTCCAACCCCGAGCTTGGTACAGGGATGTACTCATTTAAAATTAGTATTGAGACTGTGAAAGGCAACTTGGAAACATGAAGGATTTTCTCTATCTCTTAATAAGAGAACTGAAATCTTATACAGGGTACTTACTCATTTGTATGAYGAGGCAGTCATTTCCTTTATTTGGATTGTCATATCACTGTGATACAGTTCTAGAAATGGATTCCCCCATTCTCTCCCCAACCCAATTTTTCATGACTCAGCATTTCTGAGTAAAATATGTTTTTCTTTACTAAACAAGGTACTTCTTGCACTCTCAGGACCCAATATTAAGCTCTTCTGTGAAAAGCTGCTTCTTGAGAAGAGTACTTCATTTACACCAAAGTAAGTGAAGAGAGGACTGGGTCCCAATGCCCTGTGAGAAAGAAGTTTAGATAGACTTTAAATATGTGAAGTGTTCCAAAATGAGTTTTGTTTGAAAGAAAAGGTGCCATGTCACAGCTAGTCACAGGTATGCTCACAGGCAGGACCTGTGTGAACAAGTACCGGAAAATCAGACAAGGTGGAAAAGCTCCAAAAATGAAAAAGACTTAACTGGTGGATTTATTTTAAAAGCATACATTGTCAACTACTTTAGGGCTCAGCTTTCCTCAGCAAAAGCCTAAGTGGCTTCCACAAAAATCTATCTTTTTTTTTCATTAGATTCCTTTCTCAAATTTGAAAATTAAACTTAAAATATAACTTCGTCTTTTTTATAACTCAGCACTATAACAGAAGTGTTACTTCTACTGAAACCTGCAACAATATCAAGCTGTAAGTCCACAATGGTAGAGTTATCTTTACAAGACACCTGGGATACATGAATTGCTTTWAAATGCTGGAACACTCACCTGTCACAAGAGAATTTTTTTTCCTCTAGTCCTATTTCCAGCTACTAGGTAAACTAGGCAGATAACATCATCAGGGTTTAGCCAGCTTCCATTGTTGGCTTTATTCAACGTATGGCTGTGTTCGTTATTCTCTCTCGTGATTTTAATCCACCAGTAACATAAAAAGATGATATACTTAAAAAGGGAGCAAGTAAATATCAGATGCTTAAGATGGAGTCGTAAGTCTGAAACAGAATATATATTTAGCTATAATGAAGGGAGAATATAACACAACCTGTAGAGTTCAGTGATAATGCTAAATTCCTGCATCACAGCTTGCTTTCTCTCTGTTAGACCATTTTGTTCTGGTGCATAATGACCTGGTCTCAAAACATTGTGTATTTCTTCAGCTCTTAGCTGGATGCAGCATTGCCCTGAAAAATTAAAAACAGTATGGTGTCTCCTATAGTTACATAGACCACATGTCAAACCTACCTTTCACTTGCTTTCTATAGAATTGCAAATCAAATATGAGGTCTCATGTTACCTCCAAAGTGCWTCAGACCTGGGACGATGCTAAAAGACTAAAGTTCCAGTGTGGATTGGGCAAAGGTGCCAGAAGCACCTGGGCAAAGGTGTCCTGTAGCAGGACAAATTTTCAATAATGGAGAACTGATAATTAATAGGAAAAATAGGTTTAGGAGATTTTTATAAGAGAACTATGAGGTTGCAGACATGGCTGATGAGGCACATAATTAATAGGAGAAAGGGGGCTTTAGAGAGAGGTAGAGGTAAGTAAGAGAGGGAGGAAAAAAGGCAAAACAAGAAGTGGTCATGCGGTCTTAAATAGGTTATTTCTGAAAATCACCAATCTGAACAACCTGAATAGCAATGTGAATGACACTCTATGACAGATGACTTTTGTTCATGAGATACAGATAGTGAAAATAACTTTATAGGTTATGTTGGTCACTACAAAGTGGGCAGAAGATCAGAATATGCTATGCTGAATGGATGGGAGTTTACCAGCTCCAGATTGTCTTTTCTATAATTTGTCTTCTGGGATCCTGTGGTTTTTCTTGCATTAATAGCTGATAAATACTATTATGAGTGTATTTTACCTCTTTTTCCATGAAGTAGGCTTGCAAATTAATTTAGATAATAAATCTACATATAAACACTCACGTTAGGTGTTCCAGTGACAGCCTTAGCTCCAACATCTTTTACTTTCTTTTCATAGATGACTCCTCAATTTTTAATCTAATCTCTACGATATAATATAGGACATCACTTGTACAAGGACACTGAAAGAAATAAGCAGAACAGGTAATTTTGTGTGTATCATCTTTGGAACTATTAGCCTAGATTCCCCTCTGTTGGCTACRCAATGCCAAGTGTCTCCCCATCCTTTTCTTTTAGGTTGACAGATAGCAAGGAGCATTTCACCTCAAGCTTCTGGGTTGCACTGAAAATGGTGGGGGTAAATTCAGTGTAAACTTGCTACAAGGTAGCTGTCCTCAAGGCAGAGCTACCCAGAGCACTGTGAGAAGTTGCCAACCTGCTGAATTGCATGGGCCCTGGCATCTGCTTTCATGGGAAAAAAATACTCTTGCTCAGAAAGTGTTGCCCAGGCTGGTCCTATCTTTCAGTCCAGGTCTAGAGGCTGAGCTGTATAATGGTGGTGTTCAGCAGGACTGATGTACCTGCATTCTCACAATATATATGCTTATATTTATGGAAATTATTTAAGGGACCATGAGTGGTATATAGTAGTGTAACAGTGCAAAGGTCATGTACGTTAGCAGAGCCAGAAGCAAATTGCTCAAGTAGAGTCACAATTATGAAATGTGATGTCTGGTAACAAAACTAATACTAGTCTAATAGTCTGTCCTTCAGAATGTGGAGTTAGTACAAATTGTGATTCATCCCTTCTTTTATCATTCAGCTACCTAACACCTTGGCCAGGCACCYAAGGCAGAGGGATTCTTTATTCTCATTTGACTTTAGTGACAGCAGATTTTTTAGCAGTCCACTGCATTTCACCCTTTTGTTCTTCCCAACTACCCTGCCTATGTTATGATTAATAACGCACTATGTTCAGTACTTCCTATGTGAGTGGGTCAGCTTTCTCTTCAGTCTTTTGCATATCTGAATGATAGGTACTTCTAATCTCTATCTGATTATACCCATCAGAACCCTATTCAGGGGTGTGTTACTGTTTTCCCAAGAGACATATGATCTTCCTGTGACATGACAGCAGCTTTAGTGCCTCAACAGTGTCTCATACAGTAAGTTAATGCARTAAAGAATAGTTATTTGATTCTTGTTAATTGTTTTTGTCACTTTGCCTTGTTAATAGTTACTTTCATTAAATGTATGCTCAGTTCAATTTAGAGGGTCATTCTAGGTCAAATGTACTAAGCATGTCCAAGGTTAATTCTCTAGAGAAGAGCAGAATTTAGCTAACTTGACTTTTTATTACTATTTTATACTGTAGCAGCTCTTAAAAGTACCAAAGAAGAAAAGATGTGCCAGACAGCTACAAATACATATATACATATACATTCACACACATATTTATACACACACACACACACACACACATATATGGAAGAGATTTCCTCTGCCACAGAAATCTTATTCTCTACATACATAATGGAAAAAAAAAGAAAAGAATTATGGGAAACTTTCTCATTGCTATTTGAGCTCATGAAGCCATTTGTGCAAGTCTTTTGCTTGACTGTAGGTAGAAAGACATTCTGATTTCCTGAGCTGTTGTAAATTTTGAGCTTTTACAATAATTTCTGATATTTTTTGTAAAGTTCACTGTAGTATTTGTATATGTGGCCAGTTTAGAGCTTCTATTTTAAAAGAAAGTTTATTCTCTCTGTGTTATTAATGAAAAATGAAAACTTGTGTTAACAGCAAAAATATATATATATATTCAAAAGGTATCTTTTAAATTCATGTATTTTTTTAGGCAAATTCCATGGTTTTAGAAGAGTTTATTTTTGTAATGGTGACAATAGCGAGTGATGAGCTAAGACAAATCACTAGTATAATAAATCAAGCCTTCGAAAAAACACAAGATTATAAAAGAGTATTTGGGGACCGTGGGAAAGGGAAGTTGTTTGTGTCATGGATTTGGTTTCATAAAAGCTCATGTTCTTAACCTTGCCTCCAGAGCTATGATGGCCAGAAACTTTTTTTAGAAAGGTATTTTGCAACTTGCAACTACATCATCAGAAACAGTACCAGTGCTAAGATGGTGATAAGATGTAGTAGGCTGATCAAAAGCAGGAGAGTATACTGTAACAATAAAAGAAACTCTATGACAGAGCAGGGTCTTCAGGAAAAGAGGGAGACCTCTGTCTATTTTTTACACAAGAAAAGCAATGAGTGATGGTTTTGGAGGAAGCAGAGTGTTCTCTTTATTCTAGTTTCTTTCTTAGTTCCTCTCTCGATTTACTGATTGGAAACTCAAGGAGCCTGGGTGATTATGGGGCACAGTCCTTTATACTTTGTTTCTCTTTCAAGTTTTACGCTGTGTAAGAGAATGTGCTGCAGAGACTTCTAAGCTATAAATGATCATACCAGCACTAAATCCAGAATCAGCATGATTGTGTCATTCTGCTGCTGTTCCCAAACACAGTCTTGAACACTGTCAGGCTTACATGGCATGCCCTGCTTTCAAGGTTGAGCCGTAACTCCACACAGTGCTGCAACGTATTAGATGCTTGAACTTATACAAGTCTGGGGTCTCTGCAGTACTAACCTGATCTGTAAATGCACATGACTTTTCTGACCTGAGGGTYGGGAAGTGGAGCTTCAAATTCTTCAAGTGTTTCTATTTACCTAGGCGTCCAAGTAAGAATATGAGACTACTGCTTAAGCCCTTAGGTGTATTTACAACAGCTCTTCACAACTTTTAGCACTGTGCTGCCAACAGTTAGCTGCACCCAAAGACACTCCCTTAGATAGCAGAGCAAAACCTCAGCACTGCTTTTATTAACATCAGCAGCAAACTCTTGTTGACCTACATGGGTGTAGGGCTGACGGCTGAGGGAGGATCTCTGCCTTCTCTGCAAAGTTGGAATGTGTCATTGTAGTGGACTTAGGTAGTCCTAGTATAGTAAGGCTTAGCAGCATTTTCAAAACTGTTCAGATTTTTTCTTGAAGCAAGACCCAGTTTGGCAAGCTGTGTATCAGTCTGCAAGAAGGTGAAATGGGGGTCATGATAAGGCCCCCAGTACTTTTGTTATGGATGCTTCTGGGTAACTCCAGCTGAGCCTGCAGGAGTCCTGACTGTGGTCTAACCAGGTCAGAAAGATGCTGTGGTAACAGAGATGCTGGTCTTATTCTGAGGATACAGAACAAAAGCCCAGTGAAATTAAGATAAAAAAATATGTTAGAATGAAGCTGAGATGCAGGTGATTTCATTTTCCCACAGTTATTAGCACTAGATAGTTGAATGTGCTCATACTATGATTTATGATCTGTATGTGCCACACTTAAGACAGTTCGTCAGGCCAGCTTGTGGCCATCTTTCTTCCATGCCTCAGAAATGAGCTGCAGGCCAAACAAGCTGTTTGGGAGGCTACAGGCAGCTCTCAGTAACAGTCTTTTCTGAAGTCCACTGTGTCTTGCACCATCCCATGACAAGACTCCAAGGAGGCGRTTGTGCATATTCCTCATGTACCATCAGAAGAGGCTACAGGACTTGCTTGAGTAGAAAAGTTGGACACACTGGTATAGTACTTACTATTTTTAAAAYATAACCTCCATTGACTTAAGTTGCAGATACAAATGTTTTCAGCACTTCTGCAATCAGACCTCAGTATCTAAGTCAAGCACAGAAAAAATGAGGAACACTGACTACCTGTGAAATTTTTGGTTTATATAATGTGACTAGTGTCACACAGTTTTGTGTTCCTTCTGGTGCAGAAGAGGAGACAATACAGTTCATATAGTATGAATTAAGAAAATAATCCTGTATCTTCCAGCAGTTACCTACTTTGTTTGCTGTAATCCTCTCAGATTTTGCTACAAGTCACAGAGATCTTACGGAAAGAAGTCTCTTTAACATGCAACTCTTCCCTAGAGAAGCCCCTTCCTAGCAATTCAGCGTAATACAGATGCCCAGGAAGGGTAACTTCCAGACAAAACAAAGGAAGTTTGGTAAAGTTATGAGCTGAAAATAATTACCTTTTAATAAGAAGTGCTCATCAATAGATTGTTACTACTACTAATATAACCAGCCCCATTCATAATAGAAAGGCAATCTCAGAGTCTGTGTAGATTTCCTGTGTAACTTTGGAGAGGTCGCTTTTAAAAGTATTGCAGTGCCTTGTCTCGTAAGTGGAGGCAGTACATTGCCATAACCAATACCCATGCCATGAGCACTGCTATACAGTCCTGTAATCGTATTTTAATCAGCCATTCACAATAATAAGTCAAGTTTAATTCTCAGACTAAGGATCTGACTACTTTCAGAATATTTCACTCTAAGGAGTAGAGCAATCCTCAGTATGCAGCACTAATGCTAAGAGATACTTACCAACTCTTGTGTTGGTCATAGCTCTGTGTTTCCTGCCTTCTACCAAAGTTATTTTGTTCTTAATTCTTATAGCTACTTACAGGCTAAAAAGAGGCACAATAAGGTTTAAAATTACTGCTGCACAGTAAGGAGCAACCTCAGAATGAGTAAATGACATTCTAAAATATAGAACAAAAGCTGTAATACTGAATAAGGCAAGAATTTTTTTAAAAAAGAGGCAAGAACTATGATCGTTTATGTCAAAGACTGCAGAAAGGAGGGAGAAGCTCAAATAAAGGTAATCGGCCAGGGACGAATTCTTGTTTAGTGTTACATGCAACTTTTAGGTAATCTTTCACCTTGCAAACAAACAGGTAGTATGTTGAATTAGCAAGTTTTCAAATCCTAGTTTTGCTGATTTAGATAGCAGAACATTTATTCTTATTTTGGTCCTCTACTGACATGCAGTAGTTTGATCTTTTGGTTGCATGAAACACCTGTGGCATGAAGCATTAAACCTGAATAGCTACCGTATGTCATACATTTTCCCAATCTACCAACAGTTGCATTAAGCTGTGCCTGTTAGAAGAGGGGCTGAAAGCCTTGGGAGTCTTGAATGGACTTGAAACTGGAAGAGATAGATTTAATCAAAATATGTATGAATAATTTTCCACTTTTTAATCAAAATTTTATGTGACAAAGTAGCATTGTCTCTATCTGAAAAATACTGGCTCCTTGCAAGTGGAACCAGTAATTCTCTCTAGAAAGATAGTTACAAACAGCACAAGTTGAAACAGAAATACTGAGTAGGAAGGTAAACCCGGAAACTGGGCTGCTGAGCTATGAAACACTGACGTCTTTAATCACCATGACCTATTAAAGAAAAAAAAAAAGTTCATCCAATATAACCTGAAACTGTCAGGCACCATTGTGTCTCAGGCATTTATTAATTCCTCTGATGTTACTGAAATTGAAGAATTTTTATCATCCTCTGTCTAAGGTTAGGAGAAAGATATTTCTAAAGTCATTGGTGGTCTTTCTCTCATATAAGTATATACATAACTCCTTACTTGTAACAGAATACTGCAAAGTCATGAAATGATCAAACAGTATATCAAATAAGGACGTAATCACCTCAAAGTGTCAGGAGCCTYATGGCTTTCTGAGGATTGCACCAGTGCTTCTCAGTCAGACTATGATTCATGTCTTTACCAGAACAGGTCAAAGATTTCAGTAGAGAAACCTGATCACATGAAGCACGTGCCCAAACCTGTTGCAGTTCTTTACTGAGGGGCCAAAAACAACCGCAAGTCTTTCTTGTCCGTCACCTTACCTCTTGACAGAAAAAGCAGCTAGTTAGATTAATGGTGTTTGTTATTAAGATGTCTAAATTGCTATGCAAAGTGTCTTTTTTTTCCATGGTTTTATCAAAGCAATATCATTGCTGGGGGGAAGGGGAAGAGTTCTGGCTCCTTTTAATTTTTAACTCTTGTACATGCTTCAGTATCAAGACCGTTACAAGGACCTGAGCTGGACTCTGTTTAAAAGATGTGCAACCAACAGAATACTTTGCCAAATTCCCACTGGCCATTTCTAGAAARGAAAGCTCCCATTGGTTTTAAGGGCTAAATGTTTTCCATTTTGGATTGCATGAAAACATTTGAAAGAGGCATTGCAGAACAGACATAATAGAAATAATATTCAATATATGAGGATATATCCAAAAGAGCCACATCTAATTGATGGAGACTACCCAAAATTTAATCTTGCTCCAAAATCCATAGGAGAAGTAGATGTATTCTGTTTTCTAACACCTAGCTTAAAAGGCATTTGACAATTTGAGGAAGCATCCAAAATTTCCAGGTTTGGTAATACTCACATGTCAGACATTTGTTAGTCAAGTACTTCTCCTGAGCTGTGAAGTGCAGCTCTGGAATCTCCAGACTTGCTCAAGTATAGCTAAAAAATCTGGGCAGCATGTCAGATTTCCTACATGAACCTAAACTTGTTTAACAAAGACTGGAGGGAAAAAATACAAAGGAAATTCTGAGTAAAAGGATAAGATTTCTCAGTGTCTTGGCCGCACAAGAAAGGAGGCAAATTCAACACAGGGCAAACACAAAAAGCCCCAGTGRATTTCCATCTAATCCATCACATTAAACAGTAATCCATATAGACAGCTGGATATAGTACTCTACATGAAGGGTTCACGACAGAACCAAATGCCAAAGCATTGTAGCACAGACCAAAAACTAGAAGATCACAGAGCTAAGGGAAACACTATTTTAAAATAACAGCTTTCTAAACATTAAGTAGATTACCACAGAGAAGAAATTGTTTTTAGGGATACCAGTAAAGGCACAATAGTAATGCAGTCACCTGAAGAGAATCTCATCATCTGATAGAATGCTAATTACAGAGTCACCTGACAGAGAAACTGGTAAGTCCTAACAATAGCTGAAAAATCACTTCTCRTTAGCTACTATAGCGTATGGTTTGTCAGGAAGATAGCAATAACAAGCTATATCCTGCTTTTCTTCTTTACGTGTGGAACCTTTGAGACACTTAACAGCAAGGTGAGATTGAGTAAAGGTGTTTGTATTTAAGAATTTTATTCTTCTTAACACCTGTAGATGTTTTTGTTCAGAGTAAGTGTACTATGAGGAGATATCTTTTGTAAGCTTTTTTTCTGAAGGATTTGTGTTTTTATGGTACTGTGGGAAAAATTTATCTAAGCTTCCAAGGAAGTCATGTCTCCCTGTGAAGAAGGTGTTAAGCTGTGTGTCTGGGTTCTTAGGGAGGTAGATCTCTATCCCGTGAGTGTTTTTAAGCTATATCGTAACAGGATTCACTGGAAGATAAGCAACTACAAACTTGTGTCCAAGGAGAGCCACAGCCTGTATAGTGAGCAGGTTCACTGAACTAAGTGAGCCTATGGCATATCTGGTGACAGAAGGAGGTCAGCTAGAGTTAAGAGGAAATTAGCAGGCTCTGCTTCCTTGTAAAGTACTCTTCCATAAGTTAGAGGCAAGCTAGTCTGTAGGACAGGGAAGCAAACAGATTAAAGCAGTCGTCTCTCTCTGCAAGCAATACGAAATTTCTGGGTAAAGGTACTGCTGGAAAATGGAGATAGCCTATTGCATGATTACACGTCTCATGACTGCATATGTACATATAGCACAGGCAGATTATGAACCTCAAAGGCAATTGTTGCTTGAGACCATGGTATCTGAAATGAGAGCATTTAGGAGGCAGAAATTCATCAATGATGCTTTCTGTGACCTCACTGAGTGGCTCTGCCTCCAGCACAGTTCCCCCTTGCCCTCCCTGTACTAATAAAGAGGAGAAGAGTATCAGGAAAGCCAGAGAAAGGGGTTCTAGATGGACGTTGGGTTGGTTTATTTGCTTTTCTTCCAGACAACAACACTGTGCCTACTAAAGAGCTGTCTTTATGGGGAGGCCCTACCTGGTTAGTAGGGAGAAACAGACTGATGTGATAGATGGTCTGCTTACCAGAGCAAACAGATGACTGGCTTTGAGAGTCTGGAGAAGACTACATAATGAATTTTCTGTGGAGTACAAAGGCAGAGAGTGTTGTTACCAGTTGTATGGACAGGTTTTTGAGAAGTGCTAGAGAGGAACAGACTCCTGTGGTGATATGGGTACACTGACATGGGGAGGTTCTGCAGTCCAATTTAGTCTGTGATGCAGGAAACCAAAAAGCAGAACCTCCATGCATCGTTTTTGGAGATTCTTATAATGCTGTGTGCAGTGCCAGTTAGCTGGAGTGTTAGCTTCTATATTCAACTGAGAAAATGACGTCAAGAAGAGGGGTTGAAAGTTGTCAGGAGGTGGGCACATAACATATAATAGGTTATGCAGGTGCACACTGCAACATGCTTATGAATCCTGATCTCCAATTGCTTGCAGTGGGGACCTGCTCAAAATTCATGTTCTTCCTAACCATAGAAACCAGTATGACAGAGGCTTATAGGTCTTAATTTTTCCTTTGCTCTGGGGTCAGAACACTATAGGATATAACCCACCACTTAAAAATTGGTCCATAGCCAGAATTGTAACAATTATACTTCCTTCACAAGGTTATACAGGGTTAACCTGTACAAGGTTATTCATAATGTAGGGGTGAAATATATTTTATATATATATATATATATATAAACAATGGGCAAATCAAGAACACTGCTTTTAGCCTGAATTCTGATAGGTTTCACTGAACAATATGCAGGAACACAGTCAGAGCAATGAAAATAGACCAAGATATTGCTGCTCATATGGTGAACAGTGACTTGGAGGGGGAATAAAAAATAGTCTCGTTTAGATAAAGGCAGTCATAATGTATTTGGATATGATACAGATGTTTGTACATGAAATAAGGATATACAGGCTGCTGACCTGTTTGTTACTGTTTCTGATATTGCAACTATAATGTTCTTTGTATAACTAATGTGCAAAAATAAATAAGTTCTTAATAATCTGTAGTATTTGGGTTGTCCATCAAGTAACTTGGAAAGGATTGCATTTGAGTTCAGTTTGATCTTATTAGCTCCAAYGCTGTGGCAGCCAGGCCAAAGAGAGGTGTCTCAGCAGTGAATCAACCTGGTTATTTCTAGTATGCTCACAAGTACACACTATCTAGGTTTTACCTCTGATCGAAGTAGCTCTCCATCCTCACTCCGAATATTGAAGCATTGTCCATAAAACTGAATTTTATGGGTTTAAGTGATTTTTTTATGACTATTTGAGCTGTAGCTGCTTATCCAATATCGAAGAAAATACAAAAGAGTGATGTACTTTTAAAACAAAGGAAAACTGTATAGCATTGCATCTAGACGTCAAAACTAGCTCATTTAATTATTAAAAATACAACCATAAATGATATCTTGTAACAAATTGCAACAAATCCCCTCCCCACGCAGCATTTCTGAAGAAGCATTAACTTACGCTCTTAGATCCAGAACACAATCTCATTCCTGAAATTAAAAAAAATATATATATTTGAAAATGAGAATATTTTGCATCTTCATATTTTGACAACCACAGGGGCAGTGCTTCTTTTTCATCTTGGTTATGACTGTCCTATCACCTATTTCAAAAGAAAGGAAAGAAAAGAATAACTTTCTTGCCTTTTTTGTTTTAATTTTGTTTTGTTTGTTTTGATAGCTAAATGTGTTTGCAAAAGGGAAACAGGAAAAATGGATAACTGTAAAGCTACTGCCACCTGCAGTCTTATTGTAAAATGTCAGCTTCAGAACAAAATATGGAGGTGTCGGTAGCATTAAGTCTTAATCATCCACCCAGTCAGCATGACAATAAAAATCAAATGATTTAAAGTACACTTAGGAGTCACCCATGGATCCTGAATTACTTTTTCAAGGAGATCTTAATCACTACCTATTTACTAGCCTGCATTACATGGTAACTGATTTTTTTCTTGCAAATGAAAGTCAGCCAAAATTTTCTCACTTTCCTTTCCCCATGTTTTGCAGTGAATCATGTTAATAGCCAACCAACATTGGGCAGAAAGAGGAATGAGTTACTGCTGATACCCCAACGATGAACATTAGTGCAATGGTTGAGCAGAGATGAGGCGCATTTGAAGAAGCTGGAGGGTTCCAAAAGACATGATGGTGAAGAGATGGTGCTCTGTGGTACAGTAAGTACCTCTGGTCTTTCTGACACTGAGGAGGCAAAAAACTGAAGGCAGAGCAAGAGATGAACAAGGAGTCCCAACATACCAGGTAAATAAAAAGTACAGACAGTGGGAAGTTAAAGCTATACTCTTTGGTGAGCACCTTGTTGCTGGCAGTAAGGGACAGTTGTGTTTTTTTCCTTCTTCCTCTGTCTCAGTCATTTCTAATGGATGTCAGCCAGTGTTCAAAGGACACTGAAAAAGTGAGTAAATAGCATGTTGTTTGGAAAACCATTCAGAACAGTTGCAGGATATATTTTCTCACTTTTCTTTAACCAGCTCATGTGATAAAGATATATTCAGTGGTGATGTTTATGTTATTATGCACAGACAGAGTCTGTTTCAAAAGTAACACAGGCACCTGGACCTATGTTTCATTGGAAATCTGATACTAAGTTTAATTTTTTGTAATGTCTGTATTAAACGTTGTGTTCAGCAGCGTGTCTCAGGTTTTAGGCTACAGTAATAGAACATTTAACTCCACTTGATGGCGATACAGCTATAGAAAGTATGGACTAATTCTGAAAGTTTATTGTCGGACTATAGCCCTCTTTTTAGGAATTTAAAAATAGTAATAAATCAAATCCAACTCCTGTGCTTATAGATTAATCATGTAGGCCTGAATTTTTCACTGGGCTTGGACAGTGATTGTTTGCATACTTGTGTTCTCTGCAAAATATAGAGGGCCTTTTGCATTATCTGAGAATATGTATGAATTGGAAACAAAGGTAAATTGATAGGAGAATGTATGCACTCTCCTGGCAGCAGCTGATGTTGCCGCCAACTAGGAACAAATGCTGCGGGTTTGTGACTGACTGTAGATGAAAGAAATCCAATCTGTGAGCAATTTTGACATTGAGTAAGGTACCTGTGGCACTGAAATATCTTCCTGTGGCTCTGGATTAGACAGTAAGTTACATGCTCACGGAAGATAATATTAATTGGGAATTTGAGATGCTTAAGAAACAGATACTCAACCCACATCCTATCTCCTTCTCCTCTGACAATCAAATAATTGTTGAAATTGTATATATAAAGATGATTGCATGGCTAATGCACTATGGAAAGACTTGAACAGTGCAGGTTCATTTCCTAACTTTGTGATGGCCCGTGTGACATGGAGTATGCAGGCCAAGGCCAATAAGAGGGCTTAGGCAGGGAACTCATGCTGGAGTTCAATGAATGCTACACACTTAAATTTTGTTTTGGGTTTATTTCTCAATTTATTTGTGCCAATTTAATTTGTCTGAAACAGGGATGTTTTTCTCTCTTGTGCTCCAGTTTTGCCAAATATATTTGTGTGAGCTCTTGAAAAAGGACTGTTCCTCACCAATATGTGGAGTGAGCAATAGTATCCTAGTCTCAGTGGACAGTAAGATAATTCACCACAATGTGTAGGAGCAGTGATAATAACCACACCCAGCCACAGGAAGAGAGTTGGGATAAGGGCTTTCGTTCTACGCTGAAAACATATTTATTTCACTGACAGGGAGCAGAGGGGAAGGTAGGCTGACATATTTTGCCCAGAAAGCAAAAGTTTCCTCTTGCAAACCTGTTGTAGCTTCTGATGGTCTCTTAAGTGACTGAGTTCTCTCATCACTCTATCAAACAGTAAATGATTTGTGGAAAATGAGGAAACTTGGAATGTTTTCTGAATTCTTATGACTCAAAGAAAAATTTACTGCAAGACTTTAGATTTCAGTATTTCATACTGTAAATAACTTGCTCAGAACATTAGTGCATTGCTTCTGTGTTTTTTTTTTTTTTTTTTTGAAAAAGGTAAGATGTCTTGCACTCATTGTAACACTTTTTTTTTTCTGAGTAAAATGTTGAAGGAAATAGATCCTTGAAAAAGCTTATGTCTCGGCTAAATACCACTTTGATGGAAACATCTTTTTAACCACTGCTTATTTTTAATGATGTCTTCAGTGATGGAGCTTTTCTGAGATCAGTAGAAAGGCAAAGAGAAGGACTGGCTCTCATGGCAATATTACAGACACCATGCTACTCAGACCTCATAGCTGGCAATGCCATATTGCTTGTGTTCCTCTTTAGACCCTTAGGGTGTTCTTCAAGTGGCAGTAGTTACCTCCAAAATCCACAAATCAAGTATGTTTTAATGACCTCATGTTTTAAAATTCCAGAAGAAGAGTCAAATATACTACAAAAGCTAGCTGACTATCATTGCATTTTGTATTTTCACCAGGTAAGCATTGTAAATGGGTGCAAACCAAAGAATACATTTGTTATCCTGGATGACTTCTGCCTTCATATGAGTTGTATTTGTGAATTTAAGGCAAGTTCTTTCTGTCCTCTGTACGATATCAGAAAGATGCATTAAGGGGAAAAATACTCAGCATTCAATTATGGTGTCTAAGAAGAAAAAAAAAAAAAAAAAAACAAAGCTGGGAAGAATGCATCCAAAGGTTGCTCAGGTTAAGAGGTTCCTGAATTTGCTTCATGTTCAGTTTTAAGAGGTATACGGCAGGATAATAATATTACAAAATTGGTAGAAGAGAAGCTTTGAATAGTCGGATAAGAGATTTGCTTATTAAGAAACTCCTGAAGTGTGGGACCAAATGCTATTGGATGTAGGGATCTTCCAGAAGGAACCTTGCTTTTCTGAAAGAGATTCATAGTATACTGTAGGCTTTTTTGTTTGTTTGTGGGAAATTTGTTTAAAAYCATTGTTCCCAGATGAAGAGGCTAAGTTTCTTTATGAAGTGTTTTCTAAACATACAAGTGAAAGTCAAACATACCCGAAAAGTAGAAAATCACATAAGAACATCAGCTTGTATCTCAGTTACTGCATTCCCTGGGTAGGGCAAAGTCAAATACTTGAGGTGTTCAGTCACTGCCTGCAGGTTTCCAAAGTAGTAAGTACCTGTTATCTGAAAACGCTTCATTAATGTTACAGTTACGAAGCTGAACACAGGGTAGTTAAGAAATAATGGTACTAAGGTGCTGCTGGTGTTATGCCTTGGCAAAAGACTGTTAGCACTGTACTTGGCAACAGGAGTTCTCTCTCAAGGTAGTCCTTTGAATGTATCCAAACTGAGTTGCTACATGTGCTCACAATTCTTAGTTTGCATCTCTGACATATGAAGATGATGTATTGCACAATTTTATGTGGCATGTRGACTGATGCAGGACTTCCTGGAAGTTAGAGTTTGACACAGTCTGGAAAACTGAARATGATACTGATTTATTTTCACTAGCTGGCTGTAAACTCCAGTGCTACTGCAGTTGCTGCTTCATGAGCAGCTCAGCTCTCTACATAATGGTAAGCTGTTTGGGGGCCAAGAGAAACAGCTAGGGCAGGGTACTGCTACAGTTACCTCATGCTTTTGTGTCAGTCATGCTTTCTCAATGCTGCTGATAGTCCTAAGTGCTTTGAAGAGACTACAATCTGGAATTTGTATGGTATGACTTGGGAATGTGGTAATGTGAGTGATTTTCTATGTACTTGTCTCGTATTTAAGTGTAGCTACCATCCATGACTAAAATGAGATTTTTTGGATAGCGACTGTCCCTGTTCTGTCCAGCCTTTAGTACGATGTGATCCTACACTGGGGTTTTTATATTACTGTCAGAGAACTTTCTGATATAGTAGTACCCTGAAGTGAGACAAGTGACAAAGTTAAGCGAGATCTAGTGACAAAGTTAAAAAATGGAATTTTGTCATGTCACAAAATAGGAATATTATAAAATATACCAATAGTGATGGTGAAAATGGGGTATTTGGGGAGTTGAATTGACTAGGTAGACAGTTGTGGTGCTGTCACATGCTGGGCAGCACTCYTTATCTTGATATATACGACTCATTTAGTATCGCTGCCTTTACAGTTAGACTATTACTTTGATTATCCTTCCATTTCAAGCCTGGTGTAGCCAGGATGGTGTTAAGAGCAACAGACTCGTATAAAACACTGCATGACTCTACCTGTAGCTAACTAATTATTTTCAGCAAACCTCTTCTATGCTAACATTAAAGTTTTACAGGAATCTTGTGTCAGGAAATGCATGCTATCATTTCAATGCAAATCCAGTTCTTCCATGGCACTTCTCTCATGCTTAGCAAGTCTTGGTCTGAGGTTGATTGTCTCAGAGGCTCTTTAGTGATTCTAACTTTTTTGAGACCAATGCTGTCACTGCTGCTTACAGGCCTTCATGAAGCAAAACTGCAAATCCAGCATTGTTCTTGAGCTCTGATTTGAATAAAAAGCAATGCCAACAAATAGTGAAACTGTAGGCACCATAGAGAGTGCAAAGATGATTTGAGTCTCTAGAACAGTCAAATGAAGTTAGAGATGGTGCCAGCTGCAGAGATGAATTAGGGAAGGCAAAGGAAGCGCTTCTGCATCCTTTTACAGWAGATATCTACTGAAGCACCATGCATACCTATATCCTATTTCATGTGCYGCAGATTATTTGTACCATATGTGTTTTATGGTTATTTGGTGACATGCAGCACTGCAGGATGAATATTGATCATTGTATTGGTTGTTGCATATGCAGAGTTGGTTAGAAAGAACAAGCACTGTTGACAGTGCAACTACAGAAGACTTTGTGTTGACAACTACAGTTGCACAATGCCTTTCAGAATTATTTAGTTTCTCACAGTTAATAAGAGAAAGAAATGGGAAGCATTTTCCATTGCTTTGAGATGGTAGAAAGGTAAAGGTCTTTAAGTCAGTGAAGCAGTGTTAAAACAAAATAACCTGAGAGCTCTCTAAGCTGCCAAAGCTCTCGGAAAGGATAATTATCTAAAGTATTTCCTATCTCCAAAGTGTTTTCCCTACTTCCAGTGAAAAAAAGCATGATGAATAAGCAATAACAGAAATACCACCACTGATTCCAAATATTTGGAAAGTAGAATGCAGAGATTTGGGTTTGCTTTAAATTCTATTTGTAAACATCTGTGAAACTTCACAAATTGCTAAATATGTTTGCCTGTACCTCTTACACAGATCAGAACTCTTTAATATTATAAAATATTTTGTGCTATGCTGAARTGACAAAGACATCAAAATAATCTCATGAAATAAGTGACTGCATTTTTGTATTCCTCTTGTTGTGCATCCACTTTACGATTTTAACTTTATTTTAAGTTCAGGGTAGTCATACAACTTGGGAAACATCAGAGACTTCTTGCCAAGAGGTGTCTCCTCAGTGCACAGATCAAAAAACCTTTGATCATATTGTCCTGTTGAAGGCTACTACTTCAAGCAGACTGACATTTGAACAGGTCTAAGAGTTCCAGTGGAGGAAGGTTTTGTTTGTTTTTTGTTTTTTTGTTTTTTAAACTAACGTCTTCCTTACCAAATTATAAATCACATTAGCATGCATTAATTAGCACTGCTTGTACTTTTGAGGGAGTTAGGGGAAGAGAAGGAAGTGGGGACACAATCCAATATAAATGAAATATTTAAATTATATTTAATTATATATTAATAAATGAAATATTTAAATATCTCTCCAGTTGAAAATACTGTGAGATAGTAACACAAAATCACTTTTTTCTCCCTGTGACTTGATGTGTTCTTGTGCCTTCTAGAGGTTTGGCTTGTGCTTTTGAAGGTCGTGCCCAAAACAAGTTTGTTTGCGTGTTTGTTTGCCAAACAACAAACAATACATACTTACGGATTCTCAACTTACTCGTTTGATTACTGGATGACTCTATCTCCTGTCTGAGGACATCCAAAGGGTTAGCCGGTTTCCGCAAGATAGAAGTGATAGCATGTATTTTTTGTTTTTTTTAATCCATTGTCAACAGAAGATAAAACCTTTTGCTGTCCAGTATCAAGCTATTAGAGGAGCGAGCTGTATGCCCCGCAGGAAATTAGGTGACTTCAGCACCGGATTTTTTTTTTTTTTTTCGTTTCCAGAACTGGTAGATGTGTCTGTTTTGAGATGTGAAGAAGAAGGTTTGAGGTGGAAGGCGTTGGTAATAGCAGAATGAGAGAGAATGAGAGAATGGTCTCCTTTCTGCTGCTTCAGTGACTGCTGCTTTCTAGGTTTGCAAGCACATACATCTTCCTTCCTTCACTGGGGCAAGGGCTGTATACAGCTGGAAAGCTGTTGGTCATTAATAGCAAGACTGGAGAAAAACTGGTATCCAATATTCGAAGTCTAAGGTAGTGGCTTTTGCAGGGTAATCTAATGCTTRATCCTTGGACTTAGTGAGGTATGGCAGAAACAGAAACCAGGACTTAAAGCTGTCTGGCAATGAAGACCATCTTAACTATAGCACTCAGATTGTTTGCAAAGCCTCTGACCAGTAATTGCAACTGCTCTRTTGATTGCACAAATGAACTGGTCTGCTCTGTGTGTCCTCTTAAGTCTTTATGGGTATCTAGCAGTTGATCTGATTATTTTTAAGTAGCTATCCTATGCTTCAGGACAGGACAATACTATCTGCAATGTCTATATAGTCAAGGAGGTAAACAATAAACTTGTATTATGTTAGCAAAAAAGTCCATTGTGACCTTGCAGTATAAAAATAAAATCTCTCCTTTCCTGAAGAAAGGAAGCACAACCTGATGCTTCAGTGTGTGGAAGACAATGCTGAGATACTTCATATCTGGCTATCCTTCTCTTTCTCTCACTGGAGAGAAAAAGAAAGACCTGAAGCCCAACTTCAGTGCCTGCTAACTACTTTCCTAAGTGCTTTATAGTTTGTTGCCTACTTTGTCATAACACAATATGTAGAAAAGTACTGTTTCCTGGAGGAGATGTGTATAACATGCAAATCTAGTGCTATCATCATCACTTAAAAAAATCAGAAATGGCACCACCACGAAATGGTACCTTTCTCAAGCTAAACTAGTGGCGATGCAAGGGTAGTCACAGTATTACTATTGATAGTTTAAGTAAGAACTGCTGGATTCCCTATTAAGCTACCAAAGCTGTACACCACAGTAACTATCTCTACTTCAAAGCCCAGAAGCAAAGTTATCAAGTTCATTTACCTTAAACTTGCAGAAATGATCTCTGACCTTAGGCATCCATAAAATGTGTCTGGAAGTTGTTAATGTTTATACAAACTGTACAGTGTTTCCCAATGAACAAGGCATAACTGTGTTGCAGGTGAGGCAGTTATGGCTTAGAGCCCAAGTCCTGTCGTATCTTTACTGGCTTCAGAACTAGGAGTACAGCTTAAGGATACCTGAGAAGCTATAGACTGAGTCAGCTTGAGTTGTCAGTTTGGTCACAGTGCCCACAGTGTTAGAGCTGGAGGACTGGAACAGCAGCATGGAAGAGGAGTTTGTATGCAGCAGAGGAGGCAGTAGAAGCACTAGTGAGATTGTAAAAAGATGTGGAAGAGAAGAATTAGAGAGAAAAGGAAAGGAGCTGGCCTGAGGAAAGGGTGCAGAGAAATGAACCTGTGGAAGCAAAAAACGCTGACAGATCTCTCAAGTAAATCTTCACAAGACTGCCACACATGCTTTATAGGATGTGTTAAATTCACTTTCTGCTCCACAGAGTTCCTATGCTTGTGCAGGGAAAAGGCCATAACAGGGACAGCCAAGCAGCCAAGTTTTCAATTGTCCAAACCAAATAAAGGAATTTCAAGTTGTCCTCTTAACAGCATGTTTCTTACAAAACATCCAGCACAGTCAGATTACATCACTAAAAGCAAATATACAGTCAAAGTGTAAGGCCAGAGAGTTTATCAAGAACAACAAAACTTTATCAGAGCAGAAAGAACTGAAGTACTCTAGCACTTGGATACATGGTAATTAATGRTTCCTTAATAAGTACCTGGTGAAAGGCTGTTCCCAGGAAGTAACTGAAAGACATGTTACTGGTGTGGCAGAAACTCAAATCTGTATCCATAGCTGACTTCTTTCATTAGATTCCTTGGTTCCTTAGCAAATGTAATTGCCCATGTACCTGTCAGTCAGTTCATGCACATTGTTGAGTATGTCTAATGTGGGAAGAGAATAGTAATGCAAAGACCTTTTCTGCCSCTGTCTACCATTCCCCAAGGCGTTTTAGAAATACGATTTTTTTCTCTAATGCACTGATGTGTGCTGCACATGTGCTTCTAGAGTGTAGTTTGAGATTGAGAAGTTAATCAGCCCTGAACTCTATAATGGACTATACTTTAAAAAATAAAAAATTGATGCTCTGTTCAAATTTGGAGGCATTCAAGTTCTAGATTCTAATCTAAACCTTACAGCTTGGTTGCTCTCTAATCAAGGGTAGCTTTCTGGATTAGAAACTGCTATGTCTAACTGCAACGTAAATGACATTAATTCTTGCCCTACAAATGTCAAATAACTGTTTTTTAGGGAAAAAGATGGGTAAATTAGCATCCAGTATCTATACTATGTTACGAGAAATAACAACCTTGACAGAATATACTTTCTCTTCTTATTATAATGACACACTTCATTGTTTTTCTTTTTTTTTTTTTTACTTAATTTTGTAAATGAGTCCATCAGTGTTTGACCGGTGACTTAGATGCTTCAGATATTACCTTTACAGATAAAAGGCCCATGTGGTTGTTATGAATTGCACCTTGACTTTGCATAGCGAAGGACAAATATTACGAATGTTAATAGTCTGTCCATATTTACCCTGATTTCTTTTACAGTTCTGTGACATATATGGACATATAGGACTCTAACTTAACACTACCATATGGAGTCTCGTGTTGTCTCACTAATCAGAAAAAAAAAAAAAGCCCTAAATGTTGTTTGATGTTTACATTTGTGCAAACTGCATGCACAATTCTGAACAGAAGTACTCCTGTTGATCTGTATGTCTCTGGTAGAGGGACAAAATCTCTAAGCTTTGATGAAACTGCTTGGTATTGTTAAGCAGCTGCAATAATTCAGTGTGGCCCTGACCTAAGAAGCRTGCAGTGCTTTTTCTAACAACAGTGCGCTGGTTTCGTGCAACGTCCATCTTTCTGGCAAAATCCTGCCCAAACAGACAAAATTGCAACTCAAGGTAGAATGGCAGCATCAGAATTTTTCTAAAGGTTTTTATGATCACTTTTGAGAATTGATCTCTCTAGTTTGACAGGCTACATGCTTAGATCTTGTGATAATGTAACTCTTGTTTAGTATAAGGTAAATAAGCAGCAATAGCATCAGTCTGGGGAGTGATATGTTAAAAGTAGACAGTTTGCTCAAAAGGCATGAAGAGACTTCCCACTGTCTCTCTTCCTGATTGTGGTAACCGTACTTTGAGCATCACTGCCTGTATGTAATCAAGAACATTAGCTTAGTAAGCTGAAGTACAAAGAGCTGAATGGATAAGTACCCTTYCTTGCTTAAGTTCAGGCCAAACCCACTAATTGAGGCTTGCATTTATGTTGCTGTTTCAAACATGTGTAAACAGGAAGAGGGAGGGGAAAGAGTAAAGACTTGCCTTGCTGTTCTGTGTGCTGCTTATACATGGAATCCTCAGCATTTAAACTTGATGAACTGAAAAAAAGCTCAGTTTTGCAAGTGCAGTGTGTTAYCTTGTAAGCAGCTTGAAGGGAGTCCTACCTATCCATGGAGCACTGATTGTTGTAGGGGAACAGTTCTTAAACAACGGGAGTAAAACATCTCCTTTAATTCCAGAAGAAAGTGAAAGGTTAGTGTCTAATGTTGGAGAATGGAGAGGTCAGACTTCATTTAGAGGAAAGACTGCAGTTTTAGTTGCAGATGTATTGTTCCAAAGTAGACTTGGAGATCCAGCCAGCAGAATTGGGGAGCTCAAATAATTCAGTCTGRTATGAGCTGGAAGGTGATAAAGAGCTAAGGGCAATCCTCTAGGATTTCTAGTACACATTTAGCCATGCTTAGTTTAAAATGAATTTTCTGTTGTTGCTGTTCTAGCTTCTGTAGAAGTGCCTGCAACTACTGGCAGCCAGCGTAATTTAGAGCAGCCTTTGACTTAGGCAGGACTGTGAAAACACAAAACACCTTTGCATCCTGTAGATCCCTGAGCACTTTCTGTGAGCTGGTTTTCTGACTTGCAGCCAATCTTGCTATCTCTGCAGCTGTCTGCTTGCTTGAAATGCTGCCAAATGCCAGCACCTGTCRGAGCAGAACAAGTTGCATGAGTACAGCCCATGTTATTGATCATCAGGACACTAGGATTCAAGGCGAGGAGAATGGAGGGAGGCCAGGAGGACAGCTGTAAATCTGGCAGTAGCTCAGCCATGTATTCTCTGGTGACACTTCGGATTTGCTTTAACAGGACAAAAATGCAGTGCCCTAACAAAGCAATTGTGACCTGTAGAATTAAAAATGCAAGATAACTGTAAGCTGCTACTGCATGATAGGTGTTTGGTTTCATACAACTTGCTAGGTAGCAAGCGACAGCAGTGTTTAAGGTAACACCACAGTGACTTCCTCAGGGTGATTCCAGTTCCCTGCTCAGCAGCACCCTTGTTTATCAGACCCCTTTCTTGATACGTGTCTCTGACTTCTCTCTCTGACCCTTCTTCTTTTAAGTCAGCCGTGACTGCTCTGTTGTCTGTATCCATGCCTGTCTGCTGTCTGTATGCATCTCTTAAAAAGGATGAAACATTTCTAGACTTACACTGCAAATCTGCTACTTTCTTCTCTAAACAATTTTATTTCTCCTTACTGGTAGGAGAAGAGAGAGAGCTTCCTCTCCTTGTTTTGTCCTTTCCCTACAAGATGAACTACAAAATCCTTGCTCTTATGAAGATTGGAGAAGTATTTTTGGTTTTAGTGGGGTAAAGACTCAGCCTATTCAGTGGTAGTATTGATTAATGCAAGCAGAACACAGGGATGTAGCTTATCAAAGTCATATTGATATGGCTGAGGCAGCCAGTCATAATTGCAGTTGCTCTCAAGCCTGCAGTCATGTACTAGCATAGATTATAATAAGGCTGTTAGGTTTCTTCTCCAGCCACCTTGTTGCTGTGCATGTGTTCTTGTGATTTCAAAATACAAAAATCCTTCCCCACTGTTTTCCAGAACAATTGGTATCTCTTTGAGAATTGCACCTTTTTGTATTATTGATTTTTCTTTTTCCTTATCAGTATAAAAAACAGTAATTCAAGTCTTATTTTCAGTGTCTTTAAAACTTTCCACTTCATAGACCTAGAATTCCTCTTCAGCCAAGATAGCTACATGAGTCATTGATTATAATGCAGTCAACTTATGTTAAAAACAACTAAAAACAATTAATAGTAGCTTTTTCTTTCTGTTAGGAAAGAAATATGATCCAGGTTAGATCCTACTTAAACTGCTTTAAAAAGCTTTTAGAATTCAAAAGAACACTAGTGGACTTCATAGCTTTACAGTGCAGAGCATGAGTGGTATGCTCTTTCTCGCCAAGCTATGTGGCTTTTTTTTTTCCTTTTTTTTCCTACCTTTTTCAGTACAAATTGTTTTTTTTAAAAAAATCTTCCTTGATGACCTGATTCCTTATGTCGAATTTTCTTAAAGAGGGTATGATAGTCTTTTTTGGCATCAATTTGGAAATAATTAAAGCAAATATAGTGATAGTGATTTCAAATTAAAATTATGTCAAATTTGAAGTTTCAGTTCAGGAATGTGAAATGGCTTTAAAACCGTGAAGAATTGCTCATTTTTAAGAGCTCAGATATGTAAGTGTTAATGGCAGTTTTCTGATGGAAACTTATCTTGGATAAATTATTTGGAAGAGTTTGTTTAACACGGTCTTTCTTGAATGTTGGCAGTTTCACATATTGGAATAAGGAAGTAACTTCACAGTTAATATTAAGTTATCCTGTGCCTTGAGTCTTGTAGCAAGAGGTGAAGGTTCTCTCATTCTTCAATTTAACATTATGATTAATGCCTGCCTGCCTCCACTTTGCATAYGGAGGTCATATCCTTGCCAGATATTTCATAATCAAGGAGTTGAATTCTCTCACTTCGTTTAAAAAGGCCAAAAGGGAAATTGTGCACATGAGCAATTGCACAAAGAACCTTTGTCAATTGGGCAACATTAAAGTGACCACTGCATGCGCATTAGGAGCACAAAACAACTGAACAAAGTATAGAGGAGGAGACAAGTGACACTGGAATGACTGCCCTTGAATGGTCTCCTTAGTGTCGTATCCTTTGGCTTTGGTCAAAGGGGGTGGCTTAAGGTCCTTGGAATAACTTACTGCTCTAGTTGCATCTTCCTCCAGTGCTTGTACTCTAAGGACAAGGAGGTTTTGTTCTATTTTTCAAACATTCTCATGTTACTTACTACAGAGTCAAGTGAAGGACAGGAAGGGGAAAGTTTTGCATTATAAACAGCTAGGAAAATAGCATGTCCAGGATGAAAGAAGTATGGAGATACTCATGTTGAAGTGTGTAGCCACAATATTTATGTAGCTGGCATGTGGAATAAATCTCTTCTCCATAAACAAAGATATGTATACTCGTTACTAGATTATGTACATTTTATTTGTTATCTTCAATTACAGGGCTAGTGTAAGCAGATCATTTTGAATTTGTGCTGTATATCTACTAACTGAAATTTAATTATAGCTTTTTGTTTTTTTTTTTTTCACAAGACGACTGTTAAACATCTTCTTTCGGATGGTGGTGAGGAAACCAAGAAAAACACAACAGCCTTAGGGATGCTATAATGTCAATAAGACCTTCTTGGAGGGTAAAACATGCCAGATGTGTTGCAGGGCAATTTAAGGATTTAGGACTTGGAAACTCTGAAAACATAATAGAATTGGTAATTTCACAGTGCAAAATGTGTGTGTTTTGGGGTTTAATGATGTAATTTGTAATACTTTATCAATATTGATCAACCTCTCTAGAAGTTTATAGCATAACAGTGCTAAAAATATACCACTAAAAATTAATCTCTTTATTAATAATATTCTATAAACRTTTTAGTAAAATAAAGTAATACATGGAACTGAGCTTCCTAAGCCCAGAGCTGATTTCTGTAATGATCTCTGTTGAAATAACTGCTTTGTTCCTGCTATCTTAAACACTTCTATCTTTGAGAGTTTCTGATGTTACTAGGTCTATGTGAGATCATTTCAGACTTCTCAAACACCATTTGAATGGTTAAGTCAGGACTTGGTATCATTATGATTCTTACTGCAATAAGGATGTTGAAGATGATTAAAAGTCTGAAAAGTAAAATTCAGAGCCACATTTGAGGTCCTTTGTTTAATTCTAGATTTCTCTTGTGAAGCAGTTAGATTCCTACCCCCCAAGCAACAGGGATTGTTATTTGATGCTTTCCAAATCCTTACCTTCCCGTGAGGTCCAAAGATCATGTTCTAATGCTATTTTATCTGGTCTTTGGAAGAAAACTGATCTGACTTCTTGGCACTTGCCACTTGACCTGATTACAGATATCTCAGTGATACAGCAGCTCTGCCAGACATCAAATCCTTTACCTGATGTGTATCTCATAGGTGTTAGTGATGAATGATTTCCCTACGTAAGAGATCAATTAAAAAATTTGGAACTGCTAAGGTGGGTCACCCCTTACCAAGGTTAAGTGGTGCRCTGCTGGAAATAGGAGTTATCAGTGTTTCTCCCATTTACACTGTCCATCAGTGCTTAATCTTGCTTCTTCATCCCCAGACAAACAAAACTACAGCATGCCCTTAAACAGCAATGTTTTCTGTGTCCTGAGGTAGGGGAGCAGGGGGAAAAATCTTGGTCAAGTAGTTCTTAATGTAACTCTCAAATTTGGGTTCATCTGTTCTGCTTTTCTTACCGAGAGCTTAATCTTGCACACGGCCTTGCCATTATTGAATAGTGTTTGTACTAGAGAACAGGTGGGAATAGTATTGGTTCAGGGTTAAAGAAGTGTGTTCCATGTACTTGTTTGTATTGAAACTTCACTATTTCTAAGCTCCCTTTTCCCAATCTATAAAAGCTAATATAGTATTTCCTTCAAAACTGCAGAGGTCTTGGAAAGATTAGCAAGTTGCGCTCAACTTTTTTTTGAGATTCTGAGATGAGGGRCACACTGGAGGTGGATATTGCTATTAAACTATTGCTTTGGTTACTCTTTAGTGAGACCTGAAGCTGTGTTGACTTAAAGAGGATTAGACAGTGAATCTTTACTTCTTAAAGAATCGTAAGTAATTGCTAGCTGTTAAGTTAGGAATCTCAGCAACTATGTGGTGTCAACCAGTAGACTGGTAATTATTTACTTATTATGAAGATTTCTCACTTCTTGTGAGAACTTTTCTATCATGAGGCAGTCTATCCCCAACCTAAAGCCGGTGTTTAAGGCAGTTTCTTCATTTTATTGGTTCTCTTATTAACATTTTCTTTTTTCTACTTTTTTTCTACTTTTTTCTTTTCTTTTTCTTTTTTTTTTTTGCACTTCCCTTTGAATTTTATAACCTGTCATGCTAATGTAATTTGACTGCTGTACAGGTGGTTGTAGAAAGGCTACTTCCTTGTCTATATCAGTTTATTGTCTGCTTCTGCAGGCTGGTGCTTGGAAATACGCTGTCCACAGATTTGCCTCACAAGCTCACAGGAATGGATAACGAGGTGACCTGTACTTTTATGTTTCCTTTCTCCATGTTGGACTCGCTGTAGAGAGTGTGTTTTATAGGCCAAGCAGACAGAGGTTGTGAGGCTCTTAATTTTCTGCTTCTGAAYTGTGATCCTAATTCTTCCTCTGTTCTGCTCTGACTCTACTCTGATGTATACCAGAAAAGCATAAATTGACTCAAAGGACTTAACACAAAATATTTAGTCTTCAAAGAAGTTTAGAAGTGTTAATTGACTATAAACCCTCTACAGGATTTTAGAATTAAGATAAGGACAAAATGTGTGAATAGAACTGAAAATTATCAAGCATTTTTGCAGTCAGCTTCCCCAGGTTAATGGTACTGAATTTGTTCTCTATTTTCTTTTGTGTGTGCGTGTGCATGTGTGTGTGGATTTCTTTCATTTGAGCTGCAGTAGTAAATTCCTGAGCCTTATTTATTTTTTTGCATCTGTAGCTTCTTCAGGAAATGTTCTCTACTAAATGTTTGTATTATGCTATCCTTTACCATTTTAACACTTTGTGTTCCAGAACTGATATGAAAATTATTTGTTTTTTCTGTTCGCTTATTTTTAAGCTTGAATCAGTTATTTCCATGTTTGCATTGTGGTAAACTAAACCAAGGGTTCTTTGGAGGTTTTGCTGGTCTATTGGAAACTATATGTTAGCTTATTATAGGAACAAGTTTTTTATTTTTTTTCATAATTTTTAGTCAGAGGTAGAAGTTTTCTGATTAAACTGAAAACCTCAAGTTAATTCATTTTTACTTTAGCACTAAGAATGCCTCCATACATCCATGATTTTGGACTTGACCTGCTATACGCATCATATCTTTATATAAGACTGCTCAGCAGAACTTGCCGTACTTCTGCCTCAGTGAGCTAGGCTTAATGGCCTTAGGCCTAAAAAAAGAGTGCAAACTTTAAAAAGAAGAACAGCTGAATATGGAAAAAATCTGTGGTTGTTCACACTTTTTTCATCAGAAAAAAAGTGTAGACACAACTGTAAATTCTAACTACAGCACTAAATAATTCTTAAAACAAGTATCCCATAGTGAAGTTAAAAATGGCATTAGAAGTCTTACATAAACAGTAAGCATTCAAAACAAAATAGAAACCACTATTTAGAGGGAATATGTATTGAATACTTGCCTGTAACTGTCAGAAATAATTGTTCTATGAATATAGGCAATCTTGGCGCTGGAGCAGGTTGCCCAGAGAGGTTGTGAAGTCTCCTCTGGAAATATTCAAAACCTGCCTAGACACAATGCTGTCTAACATGCCCTAGGTGACCCTATTTGAGTAGGGGGGTTGGACTAGATGATCTCCAGAGGTCCCTTCCAACCTCAACCGTTCTGTGATCTGCAATAGTGCTGAACATAATCTTCTTTTAATCTTTTTTTAAATTAGATTCCTTAGACACTGGGTTTCAGGTGCTGTGCATAGCTGTACCTCTGGCTACGTCTGTTAAAAACTTTTCCTATAAATTACTTACATATAGAATATCCTAAATATCTCTTGTTTACTTGCTAACACTTGCATTTAGTGAAATACATTTAGAAATGGATTCCACTGTTAAGTGAGCTAAGTTCATAGTAGTTCATACCCATAATGCTTTAGATGTAAATAACCTGAAAGAGAAGTAGGAACTGCCTATAGTTGATCTAGTGTGCTCCTTCCATGGTATTATATGCTTCACCTTGACACATAAGAAACAAGTTGGCTGGAGGCAACTTTAAAACTATTTTATCTCTATGTAAGGGTTCATATCCTTTTCTGTTTCACTTTATAAAACCTTGTCTGATGCATCTGRGTGTTTTGACTGTCAATATGAATATTCAGTCCTATTTGAATCCTTTTTGGTTCTTACCTAGCGTCAAAGGCATCCTGGAGCTGTGGACTCTACAGGGTAATTATGAGTTGTGAGAGTTTTTTTAAAAAAGACCTATTTGCTAATACTTTCCTCAGAAACAAAATTTATTTTCATGTCAGAGTTCAGGCTTTCGAATCTTAATCAAGAGTACAGGTATTCATAACAAGTTTATAGAAGTACAAAGAATTTAAAAGCTGTCATGAACAGCATGCAACTCTGATACTCTCTTGATATTGCTAGTCTTGCAAAAGAATGATACAAAATACCTTTCAAATCATGTTAGCATACTTTGTTACTTGCCTATATCTGCAGGGAGACACAAAAATACACTTTGAGAGTAACTTTAGGATGTCATTAAAAGTGAGATGCTTTCTGAAGTCAAATAATATCCCCCAAATGACTGCACTAAGATTTGATAATGTCACATTAGAAATTTTAACAGTTCAGTCATTTAGGAGATAYTATTTGACTTCAGGAAGTGCCACAGTTTATATCCTGAATTTAAATTTGGCATGGTAACAACATTTACTTAAGAATTCATGTAGGCCTGGAATACTGTCTTTAATTAAAACTTTAAAAAATCATAATGTTGAATGTATAGAAGGGATAGAACCAGGCAGGGCCTGGTTCTCTATGATAGAAAACTGCATCCCCAACTAATGAAGGCATTGGCTTCACATGCAATTTTCTTTGAAGTAAGATGTCTTGTACCCTCTTTCCCTTCTTTCCACTCTTACATATTATCAGATGTTTAAAAATTAAGCTGGGTTCAGTGCATATTTCCCAACAGGTGCTTGCAAAGCACCTATTTTGCAGTTTTGACATCATTTGCAAACTCAGAGCTTGAGTGTTCAGATTTTCAGATTTTTGCTTATTCAAGCATGATTAGCAGTTGCATTTAAAAGAAATGAAGGAAGAAACAAGTGTATTGAAGGCCGTTGACCTAGAGAAGTGTCCAGATTTTTTTTTTCCCCTCTTAGGTTCTGTAATGGGAGCTGGTAACACTGTTCTAGTCCCTCTCCAGAAACTCTACTCTTTCATCCCACTGGATAATGGGGGGGGGGGGGGGGGGAAGACTAAGTGACTCTTGCAGCTGGTTTAGCATTGCTCCCTGGCAGGGTTCATCCTAATCCCTGCAAGAACCAGCCTGTAAAAGACAGCGCTGGTGTGTTGTGTCTCAGACATCCTGCTGACACTACTGTGGTTGTCTAATCATACTAGTATTGACATATGACTGCTTCTCCTTTATTCTTTGGTAACCCTTGTTCTTTAGCTACATACAATTCAGTGCAGATATGTTAATATAATCTGAGGTTGTAGCTTTCAGTCATGTACTGCCCCTCCCCTGGGATTCTCTTCTACATTTAAAGCTCATCATCAGGTAAAAGAAGTCACTACTAGACATGTTCCTATAAAATATGTGTTCTGTTTCATTGGTGATTTTGAGATTTAAGAGTTGATTTTGGTCTAATTTTAGAAATAAAGAACTTAAATTCTGATTCTTTTTTAAGACTTGTATTTTTTCCAGAAGGTGACTGTTACAGCAAAGATCATTTGAGCAGTGCGAGGCATCTTAACAGTGAATACTGTTCTCTTTTAAGAAAGATTATTATTTCTTATCTCTGTTTTCTGCATGCTTATCTTGCATACTCTGAGTCACAGCTGCTATAGGCTGGCTCAGCTCTCTGGGGGCTATCTCGCTTCATACCATTTGAAGCTGTAGCCTAACAGCTACCGGATTTGTAAGCAGGAAGCCTGTATTTACCAGCTGAAAACTAGAGATGGGCCTAGGCTAAAACTTCAGATTAAAACAACTTTAAGCTTTGACTTTAGAAATATTATCTAAATAGCCTTGGCCCTGCACAAACAAGGTGGGGGCAGATAGTATTTGAAGAGTGTCAGTGGATTTCTTGTGAAGTTTTGTTTCTAATAAGAAGTTATTAATGGAGGATCCATTGTTCTGCATCTCTCCATTAAAAATAACTCATTCTTGTTATGATGAAAGACCCTTAAATATCTCTATATACTGGTTCTTAGAAAAATAGTGAGGATTTTTACCTACGTACTTTATAGAGATTTTGTTAAAGATATGTTCTTAAATAATATTCAGTTCTAAGTAGGAAACAAATAGCATATCTCTTGTCATAAACAGTATTTTAGTTTCACAAAGATCTAATGAACTGGCTAGTGCAGAGTTGTGGAACAGGTAATGCCTCGTTGGGTGAAACCTATTGCATAATATTAATCTTTTACATGAGCAAAGCTTCTCAGGATAGTAAACAATATGCAAACATTACYGACAGTGCAATCGCAAAAAAGAAGCAAGTTATGACTGTTCTACCATAACAATACCATTTCACAAACTGTGGTTTATAAGATAGTGAGGAAATAGTTTTTTCTCCTAAAAAGAGAGTTATTTTAACGTACCCCAAACTGKGTTAATTTGTAAAATAGGAAAATATTGGGAAATATAAAAAGAAGGCAAAACTGTAGAGGTGCCAAAAATGGAAGCAAAGTCTAGTAAATAGCACGTCCTATACTGAGTTTTCTGTGATGTATGTATTAAAAGAAAACCTTGAAAGAGAAATACTTCAAGAATTGAAAGATGGAAAGTGAAGAATATGCAGAATGTACGGAGTTTAGTGTATTTTGTATTATTAGTAATAATCAAGCTAAAACTAGTTTTGCTGTTCAGGGAGAGTTTCTTATAACTCTTCTTATATCCTTTTATGGGGGAAGAGGAGGCCATGATCTTTCTCTATCACATGTTTTTATCTCTGAACTTCAAGCCAATAGACTCAAATCAGGTGATATTAACCTAGATTAAATTGGAAGTCACTCCTGTCRAACCTCTTTTACACTTTGAGGTCCATACTGGGCCTCAACCACCTTCAGTTTTAATAATTCAAGAGTGAATTACAGAATCAAAACCTCCTGCAGATCCTGAGATTCYACTTTTCCCTTTGAATGTTTTAGTGTACCAGTATGAAGTGTTTTGGCCAATGTACCTTAAAGAAAAAAATGCCTTTTAATTCTGTAACTTGCTTCAGAAACTTTTTTAATCTGCTATACATGGATATACTTCTAGTGCCATACTGTGAGCCCAAGCTTTCAAAAATGAGTCAAGATCTGCAAATTCATGACATTCAGATTTTGTTAGCATCAGACTTTTAAATGAACTTACGTTTTGTATTTGGCTTTGAGTTTTCACAGTACGCTTTGACTGTGTTTCCAGAGCTCTAATCCTGAAATGTCAGTGTTCTCAAGAGCCAAAATTCAGGGGAGCCACAAGATTACTGAGGTGGCAATATTGAATATGATCTGAGTATCTGCCTCAGCATACTATTAATCTGATATTTATTTGTCTGTGAGGCACTGGAAGTTAGTGTATAGAGGCTATGAATGTTGAAAAGGGAAAATGTATTAAGGAGGAATGTGTTAGAGGTGTCAGTTCAATGTTTTTTATGTTTCTATCTAGATACTTCCACGAGAAAAATCCATTGCTAGGGATCATTACATTCACGGATGTTTAATTAGAGGATATTGTCTTTTATTATCCCACTTAAATATGTTAATTTAACCAAGAGTTGAAAGAAAAAGGGCGGGAATGTTAATACAAGGGATGGACGTGTGTATGTCACCTACCGAACTACACAATATGACTAACTTTTTCAAGTAGGTCATTTCAGTTGGCTTGAATGAAAACAAACACAGGGGATTCCTCTGGCTTTGAGATATGTAAGTCTTCTAACAAGATTAGAAACTACGCTGGCCTTGATGTAAGGGGCTACAGCTTCACTGAATTTCCTAAGGCAAACCCACTTYGGGGAGGATTTGACCCTTTAGAAGATTGGAAGAACTGATTACATGTCCTCTTGTTCACTGCCAGTCACCATCTGGCATGCTGGCACCTCGTGGTGATTTATATGACAGTCATGTTACACAGGTGTAAATAGCAAAGCGGGGAATGAAACAATAGCGAATCAGGACCATGAAGTACTGTTGGGAAATACTTGATTTACAGTGTACGAACAGGTTATTCTTTCAGCTTAAGAAAAAGAAATTGGCTCTGGGAAAGTTTGGCTAGGCTTTATCAGAGCTGACATGGACAAAAATCTATCTTTCTGTTTTGATCCTTTCATCTCAAGAATAATCTGAAGTAGACCTTCAAGTGCTATATGCAGTTTGAAAGGTACGTGACCTTTTGGGTTTTACGTTAGTATGCCCTTCTAACTCTTGTGGTCCTTTTCAGTAATGTTCACTTAAGAAATATCTTTTTTCTTTTAAACTAAAGGAGTATGAATGAATAAAAACTTTGACCGTCTCTTAAAAACGGCATGACTCTCATTCTATAGAGGACTGGTAACAGAAAACAATTTTTAATGGAAGAAAGGAATGGATCCAGGAACTCCTTGAGGTTTTCAGCATTATGCAAATGCTGAAAACTCAAGAACTAATGCAAATATAGGTTTGCTTAATTATACTAATTTAAATCTCCTTTATATTTCCATTACTGATAAAAGGAAGAARTAGCCTATGAAATAATCAATTTTGCAATTAACCCTTGGGCCCTGCCTTACACAGCACTGACAAATCTTTCTGATGCATCAGCAGCCTGTTTTGATTTGCCTGTTTTAACCAGTTTGTAGTTGTTTTTAGTTTATTTACTAGTCATAAAACACTTTCCATAGACTTTTAAATTTCAAAATGCTTTCAATAATCAGCTGTTATTAGAGCTGTTTCTAGAAACAGACACTGAAGAAGAAAGTATAGGAGAYCCTAGTTCGGCTACTGATATAGCCACTTTCTAAAGAGGTACCTTGTGATTTCCCTTAGTGGCAAAGGAAACCCTGTATTGATTTTTTTTGAATAGACCAAAAATGTACATATGCAGAGGTGGGTACAGTGGAGTGTCTTCAGCTGTTGCTGGTGGTGCAACCAGGGCAGGTGGGGACTTACTTGGGCTTGCAGTAGATTTGCAACAACCTGCAACTAAATCGTGTCAGCAGTTGTTTCGGCCCATCAACCAGGCATCAGGGAAGCATCAAAGTACCTTGGTTTCCCACATTCAATTTTTAATTTGGGAAGAGCAATGTCTGTGTTTTCCAATAACAAAATTTATGACTGTAGGACTCTGGATTTTTCTGAGAGTTGGTTATATTGTAGGCATTGTTTTTTCTTCTTGATGCTTTGTGCATAGTGGTGTAGAAATGGTTTATGAAGAATTTATCCAAACAAGTTTTATTTCTTGTGAAGTATCTTTAACCATGCTTCCATCGTGTTGCTGTTACACAGACTACTTGGCACAAGCAGTGGAAAATTCTGGTTTCAGGCGTTAGGAAAATTTGGAATTGGAGCTGATGTCTTCTCTCATTTAATTTAGCAGAGTTCCACAGAGGCTTAAATGAGAATCTGTTTCAAAAATGTGTCTCTCTAAAGAAACATTCTTGTAGTGGGCAGTATCAAACAATTCAAAAACGGCACAYGACATTTCATACAGGGCAATTACTGAATAACTTGGTAGTAGTAGACATTTCTCCTGAGCTGGAGCTGTCAGTGCATGGCTGTGGTCCTGAAAACATGAGGGTTTTTAGTCTAAAGCACCTGAGTAACAGACTCTAGGAATATGCCTGAGACCAGTTGCAAATTTCCTGGTTGTGTGTGTTTGCAAAAGACTACGTGCAATTACACTTTTTTATGATGATTATTTTTAAATGTGTATTAAACCTTCCCAGAAGGGCAGAGTGGATGCAAAGCTGCGTCCCAGCCTTTGGGAGGGARGCGAGCTGCCTCACCCTGCGCCAGCCCTGGGGCTCGCTCCAGGGTCCAGGCGCCGCGGCTG
>NW_028187188.1:1578030-1640017 GCF_003343005.1 Rhea americana | reverse complement strand
CGGCAAGTGCGCGCCGGCAGCGGCTCGCGAGCACGCGGCCGCTTGCGGGGCGCTCTGGGAGCGGCGCTACCCGCTTGGCCGCCCCCTCGCCGGCTCTCGGCTGCGCTCGTGCGCTGGGGGCAGCCTGACCCGCGGCAGCGGCCTCGGCCCCCCCGCGGGGAGGCGCCCTCGCAGGACCGGCGGGGATGGGGGGGGGGTTGCTGCCGCGTCGGGGCTTTGCTTACGGCCCGCCCGCCCCGTTTCCCCACTACGCCCCCCGGGGCGGCGAGGGGAGGGAAGGGGCCGGCCCAGGCGCCTCTCCCGCCCCGTGGAGTCCCGGGCGCGTGGGCAGAGGTGGCGACGGCGCGAGGGCCGTGCGGAGGGGCTGCGCGGCGCGGTGAGGTGCTGCGCGGTGCTGCGTGCTCAGCCATCCTCGCCGCGTCCCGCGGGGCCAGAGATGCCCCCGTCCGCGGCGGCCGCTTTCGCCGACGATGTGCTGCGCGTCTTTGGGGCCAACCACAGCCTGTCGACTGGGCAGCTCTCCGCGCTGCTGCGGCAGCTGGGCGCCGCGCCGGCGCTCGGCGCCGCGCTGCCGCTGCCTCACCTGCACCACAACCAGGTACCGTGGTGGCCCCGGCGGGAGGGCGGCGGGTTTGTCTGCTCAGCTCCGCGGCGGCGGCGAGGGCCGCGCTGGAAGCCGGCGCTCAGGCGCAGGGGCGCCGAGCTCCTATGTTGTTTAAATCCCGCTGCCGTCGTTAAAGCGGGGAGGGAAGGAGGGAGCAAAGGTCTGCGGCGACGCTGGGCCCGGGATCTGAGCAAAGGTGCTAGCCCAGTGGGACCAGCCTGCAGCGCGGAAGGGGAGAGCCGCCATCCATCAGTGAGCTGCTGCGCGCAGAGCACGGGGCTGCCTGGGGATCAGCTCCGCCTGTTCACTGCTCGGCTCCTAAACTGGCACTTGGGTAAACAGCATCTGGCCAAAACAAAAAAGCGTCTGGGGATCTCCTAACTTTTCTCCACAAGAGCTGCAAGCAAAACTTCGGGACTTTAAACAAAATAAAATTGTCATGTGATATAGCAAGCAGTTGATTATAGAAAACTCTGCTTGTGTAAAGAAACTTTTCCAGAAACTTTTGGATCTTTTCTTCAAATTGAGCGTAAAGTACATGCTCCTAAATGCATATACTACCAGCTGTTTAAAATGTTATTTAATTTACTGGCTAAATGTTTTTGGAATAGCTGTCACTTTTCAGGAAAATACTCTGTTCAGTGACTCAATAAAAACGAAGCCTGCATTGCTACTTTTAAGGTCTACAATAATCTAATATTTTTTCTAGTACCTTAGAATGGTATGAAATGGTAAAGGAGAATCTTGTGGCTAGTGGAGATTTTTTAATGTTAAGTCAGTCATGAAGATGAAAGGAAAACAAGGATGACTTCGCTCTAATTTGATTTAACTCCGTCAGATACAGCACAGATGTGCTTCTAGAGACCTTGAGACAGTTTTCTTACATTTGGAACAGGTTTGTTTGTTTGTTTTCAGCTTGTTCTGTAATGTAGAGAAACCTTGAAATGTCTGCAGCCACCATTTGTCTTTGAGCACAATTCTGATGTCTTTATCCTGGGCAGAGGTTTAACTTGGAGTTAATACCACTAAGATGAACATAGTATTCAGTGCTAGCATGTCAATATTTGACAAAGTCACTGCTTCTATTTCACATTTCTCAAATTGAACAGTGTTATACTGTTAAAACACAGTCTGTGTTTTTGTTTTTTTTTCTCTCTCTCTCTCTCCCTCTTTTTTTTTTTTAAGGTTATAAACATTCTCAGCCACATACACTAAATACAAGTTTGCAGTATGGAATATGGTTATGAAAAGAGGCTTTCTTTAAATGGGTGTGGAAATGACTAAAATCCTCAGTCCTTCAGGTTTTAGCTCTGCAAAAACACGTAGCCCTCGTACACAGGCTTTGGCATACACCACAAGAAGAAAAAAATGTGATGCCTCCCCTTTCATTACCATCTATTGCCTCACATCTATTACCATAGATGCATATTCCTCATAAGTCGTTTGAAGTTTAGCTGAAATAGTTAAATGTTTTTACGGGCCTGTTTTAGTTGTGTTCTTTTTGAAAAATATCTAAGGTACTATATTGAAATATGTATTCTTTTACACTGAGAAGTTTAATTCCTTCTTGAAATTGGTCTTATGGCTGCTCAGCTACTACTGTTTAGGCACTCAACAGCTGCTCCTAGACCTTGATCCCTTATATGTGGCAAACCAATGATTTTGGGCAAACGCTGTCCACAAGTACATACTCCTATGAGACATCTCAGGCATTTGCCCACAGTGTATGTCATCACTTGAAAACATTGTAACTCTTTGTCCATGTAAGTTCGTAATTTAGAGCATCTGCTGATTAAGATAGAAGACATGGAATCTGAAAAAAACTGAAGTGGCCTAATCTAACTTTGAGCTTTGTAAGGCACTGGAGGCCTAAGCTCTACCTACACTCCAGGAAAGAAAATAAATACCTCTGGAGAGTGATTCAGGTCTCTCTCAGGTAGGCTGAATCATCCACTGAAGCTGCATAAATATCTGACTGTAGGAGGAGACACGGGTTATCTTAGACTTTCAGTTCCTAACTCCAATGCCCAGAGCTAGTGGGATGACTCCAGACCTTTTCCCAACCAAGATAATACACTCTTGCTTTATCAAAAGAGTCTGCCATCTTTTGATTATTATATGAGGGAGTCATTTTTAGCAGAGAGCTATCTGTCAGGGACAGGTRCTATAGCACTTGAAAATTGTCAGAAAGGAACAATCTCTATACTATTATCCTAGTATTGGTGTTTAGTTTTAATGCTTTGCTCACATAACAATTTCAGCAATGTGATTAATCTCACAGGAGAGGATCCACCAGAAGCTGATCCGTTTTCTTAAAAAAAATAAAATGAAATAAAATAATTGGAAGTTTTGGGATGTATAAACTGAAAAAGAGAGATGCTTGACTTCTCTTTTCCTTTGATACCAGATTAACTTGAAAAGATAAGGCAGAAGAAAAAGTGCTTTAATTTCTGGGTGATGGTGTCTGAACATATACTTGTGTGAAATTTTGTAAGCAATTATGATAACTTACCCCATATAATGTCCATGAAGACCGTTGTTTCCTAAGATATGCAAAATGAATTATGAAATGTTTTGTGCAGTTTCAGAAATTTTAACTGTCTCCATTTTCTGCTGCTTTTATTTTCCTTTTATTGTGTATTTTATCGTATTCTTTTTTTTATTTTATGTTTGAATTTCTATTCTTTTTTAATTATCTTAATATATAAGCTAAGGCTTATCACAGTAAGAACTGAACAGATTCAAATACTGTTCACTGCTGTTTTTTCACATTTTACCATGAAATTCCTGCATAATTTATTCCTACTAGTAGGAATACATGTCACTGTATGTTTTACATTATCAACCAGATGTAAAACCACAGAACTATACATGATCTTATTTCATTGGATTCATAGTAGTATGATAGCTGTATGTGTGTATGTTGGAGGATAAAACTATATGCTCAAAAGTTTTTGTCAAAGAATACTTAGAAGGTAAGTGGGCATTAGAAATAAAGCTTGTTAATGCTACCTTTATCTATGCTTCGGAATAATCAATAGATGCTAATATCATACACTGATTTCTTTCTCTGACTTTTCTAAGAAAAAATACATGCACAGTCCTTTGTTATAACAGTATGCTATCTGTTTAATATATTTTATTTTTAAACAAAACATGTGGACAAAATAAAATTAAGATCTTTAATAATATTGCTGCTCAGATAACATTGGAGACTAATTTTCACCTAGAGGTGAGACACAACTGTAACTCTGCTGTTTTGGACAGAATAGAACTAGAGTAATCTACTTTGATTCAATTGTTTGTAGGCTTTCACTAGTTCCAACTACTTAAAATAAGGGTGAAGGTCTTGACAGAGTGCCAGAGTTATTGTCTTGATCCCAAACCATACTCAGAACTTGCGTGGCCAGTAAGAAGATAAATAGGCTCTTGTGTTCTCTTATATTTTTACTTCTAGAATATCTTGGTGAATGTCAGTGTTCATGGACAGCTTTCAGCTCCCAACATGAGCAGCTACTTGGACTGTGTCAGCATGTGTGCGAAGTCACTGAAGTACACAAATGCACTCAAGCAGCTTCATCTGATTTGACTCTTTCTCCTGGAGTGCTGCTTATTAAAGGTTTCTGTGTGGTCATCTCCCAATTCTCACCTGTTCTGAGTCACCTCATCATCATTARATGCTTTAATTTGTTACTAATAAGTTTTGGAAGATGTACTGCTCACTTGTGTCTATTCTGCTGTATCCAGTCTCAGTCTAAGTTAAAAATATGAGTCAGACAGGTATACGCTGCTTTGCTACTGGGTGGCCTACAGCTCTGATCAGCCCTTATGTGCACTAGACTAGTGTTTAATTTGGTAACATCTAGCAACTGCAATGCCACTAGTGGCAGGTTACTGTAGAATAGTATCTTCGCACTTCACTTCTGGAGCACCACAGATAAAGCAAAGGTGGAACAAAGATAAGAATATGAAAGAAGATCAGAAAGAGAAACAAAACATTTACAAGACATGAAATATAGTTTTTTGGTATTTTAGCATGTTTTGTTATTTTTCCTGTCAGAAGCATCTTTGCATTACTGTTGTCTGAACAATTATTCCATTATTTCCTTCAAATAATGTGGTGAGATGAAGTGTGCTTTTAATTTATAATGATAAAATAGTGTAAAGAGACCCTAGATAGTTGGGTATCACTTTATTTCCTTTACTTTCTTAAAAATCCTATCCTAATCAATCATTTTTGGCAAAGGCTCACCAGGAGGAAAGCAAACATGAACTAGGTTACTCATAATCAGATGTTTATTTTGTGTATGTGAATGTGTGTTGCCTCTTTTTTTTTTTTTTTAAGCACTGTGTAATTGTGTGGATTCACATCCCCTGTAGTCATTTTTAATGACTTTTTCACAGTTCAGGGACATGATCAGTTATGTCCTATCTTCTTTGTAAGTGTGCATTAGTTGCTGGAGGACAATCACATTACAGCCAGTTCCCTCACCTGAGCACTGTGACAAGGCTATCTGAAGAGCAGTAGACAGACGTAACGGCAGACTTGTTGACCCAGGAGGTCCTTCTCAGTCCCCTGTTCCATGAGGCTAAATTACCTTTCTGCTGAGATCACCTGTCCGTCTTGCAAAATAAACAGCTTATGTCTTTACAGCAGTGCAATTGTCAATGTATTTATCCTCCAAAGATAAACATGGAGTTTTGCAGGGTGCAGCATGGGTTGCTCTGATTCAAACTTTCCAGTAGGTTTAATCTTTTAATTAATCCTTTAATTGTACAGATAAACTAATACAAGCTTGTCTTAGCTCAAGGATGCCTGTATAAGTTACTGTGAGGGTGAAAGCCTGTATAAGTTACTGTGAGGATGAAATGGCTGTCTTTGATGAAAATAAATATTAATAATAATGAAATAAAATGCTAGGTTTTGTTCTCATGTGAAAGAGCTCTTGTTTGGTGGGATTTCTTGCTTATTTGTTTTGCATGTAGCTAAAGTTACAAACCTCAAGTTTACTTAACATGTACTTAATACATACTGTGGCTGATTAATATTTTCAATGCATAATCTGGGTCTCTTATTTACTACATGTTGCCTTGCATTTTGAAAAATAGAGCAAAATTTCCTAAAAATCTATTTTTCCTATTACAAACCCATGAGATTATATAGGATGTCATAATCATGTTCTTATAATATTAATCCTAGTATATTAGTATTTAAAATACTAGTAATCTATATTTCCCAGAAGTAGTAGGGTAGCTTGCTTTTTTTTTATTTTTTTTTATTTTTATTTATTTTTTTTTAAAGGCTGTTCAATGCAGGCTTGCAGAAATGGTTCTGTGAGCCAGTAATACAAGAAGCACGCTATAGGAGCTATTGCTTTAGACCGCAATGGTCATCTCTTTTTTCATACTGGAAACATTTGTGACATAATTTGCGTTATTTCATACTGCAGAGTTAACAGTAGAATGATTAGAAGCAGAACCACTTTAGAAAACTGTAGAGTTTGTGTATTAGGCTGTAAAAGACTGTCTTTCTAAAATACTTCCATTGAGATTAAATGAAGCAACATGCTTTAAAATGAAAAATGTTTTCTATTAACAAGCTATGTTTATTTTAAAGGTGAGACTGGGATATTATCACTGACATCGAAAGATCAAAGTATATGTACATGGCTTGTGGACCTCAGTTCAGGAATTAAATATATGTTTGACTCTTCAAGCTCTGTTGGCTTCAACAGATTCTAGGCTTACATTTAAATTCAAACTTGTTAGAGATAGGACGAAAAAATCCTGGGTGTAATTTGTTTGAAGTCACTTGAATTGATCTGAAGATTCTCTTCCTTCAAATTAAATGAGAAACAGTCACATTCAAACGATGTAAAGTTTTTGCCTTTTGAACAACATGAGAAAAAGTATTTATTAATGGAAATGGAAATAGCTGTATTGAAGTAAATGACCTGTGGTTGCTTTCAATTATCTATGGAAGGAATTTGATTTATAAATAATCATCTTGATTTATTAGAAAAGAACTATGGAATCTGAAGCTAGCAAAACTGAAAAGAGCAGAGAGTGACTGTTTTTATTTTGTTAAGGCTTCCAGTACTTTACTTTTGGAACCACACTGAGGTTTGCTATAGGGAGTGTTATGTGCTAACTTAGTCTCATGTAAAGAGAAAACACTTCAATTTTTTTGCCTTGAGACTCAGCCTTGGCATGTGGTTATTTTACAGTCAGCAAGACAAAACATTTTTGTTTCTCCCTCCAAAAAGAACTGTTTTCTTATTGATTGTTGTAGGAAATCATGGATGTGAATAAACAGGAAGCATTGGGCAAAAGACTTAAGATAGTAGTGGTGTGGAATATTTCGTATAAAAATATGAGATATACATATGTACACATACATGTACACACACAGAATTTGTCTTTTATCTTTCTGGGTGAAAGTAACTAAGAACAACCAGCACTGCTCTGGTTTGATTTAGACTGCTAAGTATTTTTATCCTTGACCCAAGGTACTATTGTGTCCTGTGCTAAGGGCAAAATGAAGATCCAAATAAGAATTTGTCTCATTGGACTATGGCATGGTTTTGCAAAGTAATGTTTGCTGTTAACAGTTATTGCTATGAAGTTAATGAAAAACATCGGATGTTGCTAACTTTTGGACCGTTCTGAAACTGCTAATTTGGGGAGATAAATATGAAGCAGAGGTGTGAAGTAAAGCGGTCACTTACATGAATAAATAGTTGCTGAATTACCAATCATCTTCTCACTCTGTCGCTGAATTTTAAGTGTATCTACTCTATTCTTAAATATTTTTTTTATAACTACTTATGATTTTATTTATTGTGAAGCTATTTTTCCAAATATATAATGAGATTTAACTGGCCTAGTTTGTATGTCATAAGATTCTCAAATGTCAATTTAAAACGTTTCATTGATTTCTGAACGTAGCTTGCTTAAGATACTTTGAATTCCTTTCACTTCACATTGAGCTAACACAGTACTGTCAGGCCCAGCATACAAATTGTGTGTACGCTTCTTTTGAAGTTACTGAGTTATTTAAAATATGAGGTAACTCATATTAAAATATGGTGTTTTTTTTCTCCTTTGCATTAATATATTAAGTTGACAAAATACATTTTTGTTCCAGTGCTTGACTGGTGAGGAAATCTTTTCTCTGCATGGGATACCGAACAACAGTCAAGTATCAAATTCAAGTTTCTCCACGATATGTCCTGCTGTTTTGCAACAGCTCATTTTTCACCCATGTGATCATCAGGAAGACTTTGTGGATACATCTAAACCACAATCTTTACAAGGTTAGTTAATATTTCATTAATATTAGGATTAGAATGGAGTTTTCTCAGATGAATTGTGAGCATTTTTCTATAGATAATAGGAATGCCTTTTGTTTAGGAGAATATAATTGTAAAGTGGGAGTATAAAATTATGGTGGCTTTTCAGATGAATAAACTGTCTAATCATATATCCTGTCTCTTGACAATGATGTATAAAAAATGCTTTAGAAAAAAGCAAATGAACCCTCCAGGAGGATGTCATGCAATAATTTGCCTATAGAGGGGAGAGTTTTTTTGACCTTTTTTGCTGGATAATGATTTGCGCCCTGAGGCATAAAGACTCTCACTAATAGCTGGTTAATAGAACAAAGGATGGAAGTAGGTAAAGAAAGGCTGTGCAAGTGGTTTGCAGAGGAAAATCAGCCGTAGCAGGATGTACTTGCATCTGAGCATCTCAAGCTAAAATTACCAGAAGACTACATTAGAGTAGAACTTTTTGTAGATGGGATTCAGGAAAACAAGGGAGCTAGTGGCCTGTTTTACTGAGGAAAATACTCAAATTTATTTCAAACTCCAACTCTTGCCTTTGTATCATCTTCCATGCCCACTGTCTGCATGGAACATTCTCGTAAGGCTAAGCAGCCTCTTTAATTTCATTTAATCTTCCTTCCTGCTATTTTTCTCATTATTATTTCTGTATTTACAGTGCACAGAAATGTACAGTTCAGTAAAAATACAGGGTAGGAAAGAAACAGCTGGTTAATGAAATCACTTGCTGCAAATGTGCAAAAACCTACATACTTGGCTTTCTATTTAAAATTAATTTATGGTTCCCAGGGACTTAACTGAAATAAATTTATAAGTTGAGATGTCAGAGGAGCCGAGGTTTACAATTTTACATTTCTGAATAGAAATTACACTACCTAAATAGATCTAAAACTGTGGCCTGTAGTATTGGAAGGATCAAGGGCCTAGATGTGTAACTGCTTTAGTAAGTAATTGCTGGATCTTATTCTTACCTTTTATTTTTTTGTCGTTTTGTGACTGCAGATAATTTTCACTGATGAATTCAGATGCTATTTAGGCATATAAGCTACAGAAGAATTCTGTGTTCTTATTGATGACCATGAGATGCTAATGGGTAGTAAAAGTTACTGTAATAGTAGTGAAGCAGAATGTGTAGTGTTAAGCGGAAAGAAGTAGTATTTCATGCCACTCATATACACTTTTTGAACCAAATTCCTGTACTTTGCTGATCGAAGTCTTCAGTGCCTGTATAGCCGTTGGCTGTGTAGGTCTTAGAAAAGAGAAAGTTGTGTTCCCAGTCAGTATTGTTCATCTGCTCAGACTAAAGGCAGCTGTGTAAAGAAATGAGCCTCAGTTTTGCGTTAGATCAGATCGTTAGTGCACCAAACTGAACAGGGAGACATATAAGTGTTAATATATTGGAATTGGAAGTACTCGTATCTGAAAACTTTGACCATTGTCTCTAGATGTTGTCTGTATTTTGTTCAGAAAAGGTCTGCCCAGATAATTTATCAGAAACCCCACATCTTTATCTGCTCTGTTTCTTCAACTCCAAGCTAGAATTAATATAGGAAACTGAGCAGCAATTCAACGTGTATCTTGGTYTTGGATGCAGATGGAACATTCCTTGCTGATGTCTTGCAGGTTGAGTCTAAGCCAAAACCAACTATGAGCTGTATTAAACAATAAAGAAGACTTTATTTGACTTGTCCAGGTACAGACTAATGTGGCCATGTTAGCTTCTGTCTCACTGACTGTGGGTCCTATCCTTGTCATTCTTGTCATATTGTTAGCTTGAATAAAATAGTTAGTGGAAGGACCACAGATAGCTGCTTTCTATTGTGTATCTCATTTTATAACTGTTACTGGATGAAAAAGCTATTGCCATTAGATGTAACAATCATTATACTCTAGAGAAATATGCTATTAATTTCATGAGGCACTTGCCCATCTAACTGGCCTTGTTTGGAACTCATCTTTCCTTTGTACATAAAAATTGGAATGGAAGAAACAAGCAATATGCAGAATTATTTTAGAAAGCTCTTTTAAACCCTTCCTCTGATCCTTTGCATCTTAATGCTCAGAATTTCTACTGGTACCAAAGGAAGTTGCGTATGAATGGCACCCTGTATCAGGCTGGTGGTAGTACATATTAGCAGAAGTAAAGCAGTGTTTTTTCATATCTTGTCAAATATTAGTATTGATAACATTACGATTAATGTAATGTGGTAGTATTTATTAAGAACTCTAGATACTTCCTAAAACCTAGATATGCCTGTAAATAATTACAATTATATTTAACTAATCATTGAATCCACAGCATCAATTTACCATGATTGTTTTAGACTGCTTACAAAATGTGAGGGCACAGATGATCAAGAAGACCATAACTTTTTTTTTCTTTGGTTGGTGACTACTAAAGTATCTACTAAGAAGTAGATCAAAAACTGAAAGTAGGTTGTTCATGGAAAGTTTGACCCCTAGTTGACCTCTAAAGCTATTTAAACCATTCCTCCTATTTTTCTTTTATCCTGCTGGCTCAGAAGCAATGTCCAGTAGCCAGATAAGGAAGGCAGCCTTCTCCTTGCCCCTCCCTTGGTGCAGTGCAGGAAAACTGTGAGGCCCTGTTTAGGGTATTTTAAACCATAAGTTTGTGGGCTATAACACATAGTGGTAAGTAGAGGTGCCACTACATGTCACAGAAAGGTCCACTAATGCAGAGGTATCTTTCTACTGATCCTTTCTCACCCCTTCACAAAACAAATCTGTGCTTGGGCAGCATTGAGACCAGCTGATTTCAATTACCAGCCCTGTGATAGAAAATCCTCTCTGTATGTTTCCAGGTATGCTTATGTGAATTTTGTGCCCAGGGACACCTATGTACTTAAGAATATCTCGATCTCCAAAATAAGAATAGACGAGACATACAGAGCAAATCAGTACAGTAGGCTTTACGGAGCAGCTACTTGCAATAAAAAAATTGTGCTGCAGAAACAGAGTAAAAGTTAAAATGAAGCATACAACATGTCAATTTTGCTTAGTGTCTGTATATTTACTATCTAACCTAGCTGACMTTAGGGACCTGCTCATGCCCTTCCCTTTCTTGCTCCTCTGAAAGGTATGGGGTATAGAGCTGCACTGAATAGCCAGTAAGGCCCAGTGCTATTCCTTCTGTCCAAGACATACAGAAATATTTTCACCCCCTGAATTCCTTTTCATCTCAGGATTAGGCTCATGAGGAGCCTGCCTCAGGAAGGTCCAGAGCAGTGGCTCCCCTTTTTATGGAACAATGCTAAGCCATGATATTTGGAGGAGAGCATTGTAATTGCTTTCCTGCTGTTTTGTATTTTGGATTTCTCATGGCTGTAGGCATCTTGGAAGTTTCTTTGGGGCCACTGTTCTAGGGACAGAAAGAACAATGGTCATTGGCTGAAGCTGTCTGTGCCACCAGTCATTGGGGAAGAGACTTGTGTGTTCTAAGCAGAATGCTCTGTCTGCTCTGATGCATGAAGTCAGACTAGGCAACTAGCTGGGCTTTGTGGACTCGGGAAGAGTTTAGTTTGGATGAAGCCTGAGTAAATAAAACCACTTTTAAGAGTGGTGCATACATGACATTGTGAAATATGATTGTGACAGAGCACTGGAACAGGTTACCCAGAGAGGCTGTGAAGTCTCCTTCTCTGGAGATACTCAAAACCCACCTGGATGCAATCCTGTGTGATACACTCTAGGTGACCCTGCTTGAGCAGGGAGGTTGGATTAGATGATCTCCAGAGGTCCCTTCCAACCTTACCCATTCTGTGAAATACAGTGCCTAATACAGTAACTTTGGTACTGTTGATTATCTCATAGTTTTCTAACTTGTTTTGCAGCTTATGGTGTTTTTCTTGAAGTACCAGTTCCTGTAATTGTGTAATTATGAGATTTTATTTTTTCTTTCTAATTATACTTCAGGTCCCTATGAACTTAAAGAAAAGCATGTCACAAGGCCCAAGAGTACCTTCCTGGAAAATACATAAGAAAAATCTGAGATCTTTTTTTCTTAAAAAATTCATTAGCTTTAAATTAGGCTTATTGCAGGATTTGTGGAATGCCTCAGATAGCTAATATTTAATTCATTCTTTCTTCTATTGTCTGCTGTTATTTAATCACTTATTTAAATTGTTTATCCATTTTGGGTGAGTAAAATGGAAATAAAACATCAATATATAAAAATCCCAAGGGATTTGGGCCATCCAAATCTGAGCCAGAATTTTAAAAATAAAACCCCATCTATCTTTTGCTACAATGTCAGGTAAAACAGGAAGGAGAAAGGCTTTTGCTTTTAAATTTTTTTTGTGATGAAAGAGGATACTACATACAGTGGATTAGAATATGTCCCCAGTTGCAAACACAAGTCCTTTAGTACACTGACATATCTACCATAACATTAATCATATACAATGATGATAGTTGTATGATTTATAATATCTATTTCAAGTTAAGAGTCCCAGTAAGCTTTTTATTGTGAACAAAGAGTATCAGCTTGAATGTTAGACGATTCATTAATAAGGCATCTATGGGAGTGATAACTGCTCTCAGAATTTGGCAATAACCTCTTCTTTTTGCATTTGCTTTTAACTTCCATGTTCCTTACCATTTTCATCTTTTAAAATAGTGCACATACATCTGTGAATTTATCCTATTTGTCCTTTGTTGTAAAAAGTAGTTAGTACTAGTTTGTTTTTATGACAATTTTTGAAATTTGTTCTAATCTTGTGTCTGCTGAAGTATTTAGTTTGCCTTCCCAAATTACTTCATATGTGGTAAATGGGTTTTATATTTTGTTAATTCAATTTAAAATTTGTAGTGTGCACAAAATAATGGGTAGGAGTTGATTGCATGCTAAGCAGAAAGAGATTCTTGCTTTTGTAGTRATCTCTAATTGTGCAAACCACCATTTATGTGTCAGGATGGCAGTGGAATCTCATTTGATTATCATAGACCTGATTACACAAAGATATTTACAAGCTTAATTACTATTTGTTTTAATAAGTGGAAAAAAAATATACAGGAAATGAAGCTCCTATTTAGCCTAGTCAATCTAGCCATATCTAGTATTGTGAGATTCTCTCTCTCTCTCTCTCTCTGTCTCTGTCTCTCTCTCTCAAAAAAGACAAGTGAACATTCTAATGGCATTGACTTACCTTTTGCAAATATTTTAAATGTTTCTAATGCTTTATATTCTTGACAGCTGGTAAAAACCATTACATATAAAAACTGTGACACTGTGCAAACAAACTGTATTCAGTATTCATCCTGGCTGCAGGTTAGGAATTTGGTCTAGTGTGTGTTTGCTGCATTTTGGTGTAGGAAAATTGGGCTGTAGACAATGGTTTGATCTGATMTGTTTGTATCTATTTCTGCTATGCAGAGAGGAATTTCTAGTAACTTCTCAATATACATATTGTAAAGCTTGTAACGAGGCCATTTTGTTGGTGCTGCTTTCTGAACTGCACCAAGCTGTTCTGATGTGTACGCTCAAGGGCCTCAGATGTTACTGGAGGGTGAAAAAGTTGGCATGCATAGAAGCAAAACTTTCTGAATAAGTTTTTCTTATGAATAAGAAAAAAAAAAAGAACTTATATACTGTAATTCATACTCCAGAATACTCATGGCATGGCTTTGTATGAGTTGTGGTGTCTGTACTCTGAAAATCTGAGGCAGTGTTTGCAGCAAGCAGAAGTACTTGAACAGTTGGAGGAGTAGGGGAATGAGGAACAGAAAGTTATCACCTCGTGATGATTTGAGTCATCTTTATCAGGAAGAATTATTAGGTGTAGTATAGCCAAAACAACAGGCTTTCTTTGTTGGAGTTGTAGTAGTAAATGATAGCTGGATCTAAACCTGAAACTAGTAAGAATTTGTGTCTTGAACCTGTACTGTAGGTACATTGACTGTTGGTCTAAGCCTCAGTTTAAACTCTTCACTGACTTCAGAAAAAGCTGGTTTATGCTAGCAGCTTTTAGGATGTCCCAGTTATTAACTAGCACAGCTTCAGTTTTTAGCATGGTAGTCCCAGACAACATTTCTAGCATTTCATGTCCTTTCTGTTAGTGGATATTTATTTTAAATAACTGTGTATTTTAAGATTTTTCTATTTGTAAAGTCTAATTCTAGGTAGGGAACCATTCTTTTTTTTCCCACAATTCCATGAACTTGTAAAATGGAATGTTTCCATGAATTTGTGAAAAATTACAAGCAGCCTGAAGTGGAGATTTTACTAAAATGTTTGTTTCTGCTTGTTCATCCAGTTTGGGGATTTGGGTTCCTGGCTGTGACTCTGATTAACCTGGCATCACTTCTGGGATTGATTTTAACTCCTCTCTTAAAGAAGTCATATTTCCCCAAGATTTTAACCTACTTTGTGGGCTTGGCCATTGGCACTCTCTTTTCTAATGCTGTTTTCCAGCTCATTCCAGAGGTAAGCAAGGAAAATCATTATTTGTTTTCCATACTAATTTCTAAAGTGTGTTAATTTTAGAGGCATGCTGTAGTGGGGTTCTCAGTGTGGTTGTAATCACTAAAGAGTTGCGGTTGGCTGTCAGTGCAACTTGCCACCCTCACTTTCCTTCTGAATGGATGAGCAGAGCTATCAAGAACTGTATGTAGTTGTAACATGAGAAAGACTGAGGGCTATTCTGCCTCAAGACAAGGGGAGAAATGCATTGGGTAAGATTCAAGTGGACTTCGATGGGCTATAGGTCAGACATCTTTGTTTTGCAATTAGTTGATAGGTTCTGCATGTAAAATTCTACTGTATTAAAACATGGTTGAGATTGAATCCAAATTAAAAAATCTAAGAAGGTCATCATCTTTGATAGTTTCAGGCTCATTGAAACTCATGGGTGGTAGGGAGACAGTCTGTATTTTAGAGGAGTATGGTTTTTTTTGAAAGATACTAAGATTATTGACTAACCTCCATTGCTTTTATCTTCACTGGTAGGCATTTGGGTTTGACCCCAAAGTAGATAACTACATTGAGAAAGCAGTTGCGGTGTTTGGTGGATTCTATATTCTCTTCTTTGTGGAAAGGATTCTTAAAGTGATTTTGAAGATCTATAATCAGGTAACAAAGGGTATTACTAACTGTATGAGCCTCATCTTAAAGTTGCTATTATATTTTCTGAAATATTGATAGCTTAATAAAATTTAGAGATTTTTTCTTTTTTTGTTTTGTCCAAGGATTTCAGCCTCTCAGAAGTCTTCCAAAGTATCTGTTTAAAATCAGTATGGAGAGGGGAAGCAATTTCACTTTTTTTCAGGCAGTTACAAGTAGAGCTGGGAATGGAATCCAGATGATGCAAGTGCGGTCTCCTGTTGCTGGCATATAGCTGCTCTCAAGGGCCAAGTCTTTATCCTACTAGCTAAACACATCAAGAAAAAGTAGAAATGCATAAAAGCTGAAGAGAATGGAGTTCTGCTTCTGGAGCCTCCCTCTTAAGCAGGAGAAATCAGTGTGACACGTATACTTTCTTATTCAGTTTATAAAGTGAAATTGGCCTGTGCTGTCAATACTTGAATCTCACATTTACCTCTCTGTTTCCCCCATGCTCTGGTACTCAGACTTGCTTTAAGGACATTGCAGTTGTTCATATTGCATTGGGCTTGGGTTTCTACCCACGTGTCAGTGTGTGTGTTTTTGGTGTGCTCACGTGAGTGAGACTTATTTGTCTCAGAGAAGGGCTTAAGACTTTGTTTTTGGTCCTCTCTACTCATGTCTGGCCAAGAAAATAGTCCTCTTCTCCCTGTCCTCAGTTACGATCACCTATCCCAAGCATTTGCTGATACTGAAGATTACGAAGATTAATTTTTCCCTTGTTARTAATAATTACACCAAAAAGAAAAAAAAAAGAATGAATTTATTTCCCTTTATTTTTTGGGACAGTTGAGAAAGAGGCAATGATCTCTATTTGACAATCATATTACATTATTCATAACTAGTAAATGTTGTTTGGATCACTCATGGACAGATATTCAGGTATAAGAATAAAAAATTCACATATATATGCTGATTAACTAAAAGTAAGAGATAAATTATAAAAACTTAGAGATAAGTTAGGGAGTTAAGTAAGTTTGGATTTCAGTCTCCATGGACTGCTTATTTAAATGTTTACAAAGTGTAGAAAGGATGACAGGATAACTATGATGCCACCTGCTTTTTTTGTCTGTATTTTCTTATATTTGTTATCTTGCTTTTGTTTAATTAGCTGCCTATTTATCTATTTTTCACTTAGACTGGCCACAGTGACTTTGAAAATGGTGAACAGAATCATCCTCAGGATAAGACTAGTCCACCCAAACCACCAGCATCCAGCAATGGGGTGACATGTTATGCAAATTCAGCCGTCGTAGAGAGTAATGGAAATCTTGGTTTTGACAGCATTAGTGTGGTCTCAGCACAGGTATGAAAATTGTCTGTTTTTTCTTATTTATTTTATTCTTGTTAATAATAATTGCATACGTAAGTATGTACAAGGGGAAACCTTGTTATCAACTTCTGTTACTCCTGTCAGGTTTTTGTAAGCTTCTAGGTTGTAACTCACTTGAGCCTTATGACAAAATGGGGAGTTTTGGCAAAAGCTGAATAATGTTTTGTGTTGGTAGCCAGCAAAAAGAGCTAGTATATATCAATGTCAGGATGGGTAGGACATAGGTAAATATCTAATCAATTAATTTAGTTAATTGTGATTTGATACTTCTGTTTGAAGAGTGATAACACATTCTAGATATTGCATGATTCATACTGTAATCCTGTCAATATGAAACTATACAAGTCTGAGAACCTAGTTCTTCTGAAACAACAATTAATAATGGGAACAGATACAATTACAGTTGTACTGTACATTGTGAGTACTACTTGRTGCTAGTCCAGTATATTTGGATACACTGGGAATCATGGGGGTAATATGCTGAGACAGCAACCATTCTTCCTGGTTTTAAGTATTCTTTTCTTCTAAATTTATTCTCTGTATTTCTTTGTTTTCATAATGCATATTTGACCTCCTTCTGTCTGAAAAGAAAACGGAGGCAGGAGGAGACAGATGATATGCTTCTCAACTCTCTTCTTTCTGTACAGAGGACAGTACTGCCTTTTTATTTAAAAAAGAGAAGATCACTTAGAAACAAATACTTGATGACAAAAATAGACTTTTCAAAGTAGAACTTTCTGTTCTACCACYCATGTTCTTCACTCAGTAGGTTGTTTGGGAGAGGGGAGGTATCGGTGAGAAGCAGGGGAGGAAGCAGGAGGAAGGCCTCAAGAACAACTGAGAGAGAATCTGGGGGAGAGTTTTGTCAGTTCTGCATTGACCATTGCAGGCTCACAAAGCATTTGGTACAGTCTAATGTGCCAAAACTTTGTTTTCAGAAGTGTCATGGAGCATGGCAGATACTGTGGGATACTGGGCATTTTAAAGGCATGTTTAATAATTAAAATTGTATGGGCACTAAAAGGGAAATAATAATATGAGAGTTTCTAAAATTTTCAGATCAATTCTGGTCAACAGTGGTTCTGCTGGTAACACAGTGGCAGCTTGTGGAGAGGATGAGCTATAATATAAGCTTAATTAAAACTTAGGTAACTTGCTGGATCCAAGCTGTATAAAACAGAGCTTCATGGCAGAACTTCTGGTGGTACTCCTACCTTGCTGTTTTCTGGAAATGTGCTGGTGGAGTTGCAGGTGACCCTATTGATTCTTAATGTTTTCTTAACTGTAGGGAGTTGTAAGCATCCTGTAATGCTGTAGCAGATAGTCTGCTGTTGGTGTGGGAGGCAGCAGTGAAAAGCCATCATTACTTTTTCTCCTCCCAGAAGACTGCAAGAGGCCAGCGCAACCTTCAGAATCATCAGGGAGCTGGGAAGGGCCAGGATGGCTGGGAGATGTTGGGGCAGTTAGGAGCTGCTGCAGCACCAGTACGTGAGGAAGTCTGCACAGTTCTCCATGAGACTGCCTTGTGGAAAGTGGAAACCTGTAGTGTGCCAGCTGGCATTGGCTTGGCAGGGGAGAAAGTAGAGGAGAGGGAAAAGGAGAAAAACAAGGCCCCTTAGCTCCCTGCCTCACAGAAAATCTCTAGGTCCACCTGACAGATTTAGCATACCTTGCTGAAGAGCTCCCAGAAGAGCCCAGTTACCAGTTACAGCTACTCCAGCTCTCTCAATGCAAAAGCTCCAAGAGAACACATGGGCAGCCTATCTAGAAGAGGCCATTAATTGCCCTGCCCTTATCCCGTTGGAGTGAGCATGATGCTGGGTATCTTGGACAAAACTAGAATTTTTGTTAGGCAGCTGTGAAATTGTGTCCAGAGGACAGACCATTGTGCTTCTCATCTCAGTGTCTGGACTTGTATTAACTGTTATGTTCTTGACCTCAACAGTCCCTTGAGACAGTGACTGCTCTATCCATTGTATCCATTGGGTTGTGCGGAACTGCGTTTTCTTCTGTCAGTTTTGAAATTTTACCTTCTTAGTGCCATTCATTATCTTGTACATTTGCCGTGTCTCTAAATGAACTGGATTCCAGTGTTTTCAGGATTTTAATTGAAAATACATGCAGTCATTTTCACCACTGTCACCGGGGTGTCTCTGTCCTTTTTAGGAAGAAAAAGCTTTACCAGAATTTAACACAGCATATCAGACAAGGGAAGACATGAATTTAATAGCTTTATATTAATAATAGTATTTACCTATTTATTTATTTTGTCCCCAAGTGGAGACACCAAGACTAGGCTTCCTCTGAAAGAACTCTCCTATGGAAAGAGGGTTACTGGATTGGTATAAGGAGATTTAGTTTACATTTCTCTGTGTTGGCCATGGTGAATCTGCTTGCTAAAGTTCATGTTTCACCTTCATATATGCATACAGATCATAGCTGCTAAGATCAGTGTTTCAAAGGTAGTTTATGCATTAAGCTTTACAGGCATTTGATGTTTATTAGTCATCCATTTGACATAGGCTGACATATAAGTAATAGTTTTTTAACGGATCTTAGACATCTAAAGCTTATTAGAGAGGGTTAACAGAGTGCAGCCAGGAGAACTAGTCATGTAGACTTTAAAGAGAGAGCGAAGTGTCTGATTGTGCCAAAGTACGGTATTTGTTTTCATCTGTTGGGGATCCAGCCATCTTTTCCCTTTTAATGCCTGAACGGACTGATCGTCAGAGCAAATATTCAATTAGTTGCATACTTTTAAATTTCACTTGCAGCAGGAAATGAAACCTTAGCAACCTCTTTTGTGTTGACCTAAAATTCTTACCTACCAAACATTAAAGTGGTTTGAAAATAGTAACCTTGGAGAAAAGTTGTTTCAGAGACAAATGGCTGAAAACATCTGCATCCCCAAGCACACCAGGTTAGAGCTGCTTAGTAAAATTTTACAATGGCATTGTAAATGCCCTTTGGCATTGCCTACAGGGCGTAAATACAGTTCTTATTAGGTCCTGTGGACATATCCAAAGGACACTTTGTTTTAAACAAAGCTTATATTTCAATGCTTGATCTTCTGCCGTTGTGAAGGAAGATGCTATATACAGGAAGGTACTGCATTCTGCAGAATATTAACTTTTTCTTCTCTGCAGAGCTTTTAATAGATTGGGGTCCTGGTCCATGGCTGAGAGACTCACAGATGTGTTGGATGTAGTAGTAGTAACCTGATGAGATATCATGGGATAGGATAATAGGATAGCGTCTGTATCTTTCCTTTGTAAGTTTGGGGAAAAAAGGAGGGACCATTGCTTTTAAAGAAAAAAGTTGTGTTCAGAAGAGCAAAAATACCAAGTATATCTTTGGTTTACAATAAAATATAGAGATACAAATAATACAGAACTACACTTAATTTATTAAGTCAGACTTAATAGACAAGCTGTGTGTTCCAGAGCTCTGTAGTAGGCATCTCTGCTATGACCTCTGCTAAAGTATCATGACAAAGTGGGAGCAGTCCAGCAGAGATAAACATTGTTCATTTTCGCTTTGCAATCTTCTGTATCTGTAAAGTAAATTTATCAGTATTCTGCCAAATCTTGACATTAAGAATATGTATTTAGAGTCATTTATCTACTCTGTAGAATTCATGATCTAGTGAAGTTCATAATCTAAACCTGGATGAGCAATGTCCTTGGACTTTATATAATTTACAAAAAGTCAAAACATTATCTAAAATGTATTACAAGTAAGAATTACTATACTTCAAAGCTAGACAGTAAATTGCAGCTAGGTAGCTTACAGAAGGCTCTCAGAATTGTATTCCTAATTTTAAAGCTACAATTGTCTCTGCATTTTGAAAGATTGGATTAAGGAGGTAATTTTTAGAAGTCAATATTGTTTTCCTAAAATAATTGCAGTGGTCATTACTTTTTTTAAAAAAAAAACTCCCCAGACAGAACAACCCCAAACCCCTGGACCTCAGATAATTTCTGGAGTCAGTCCCATTCACGATCCATTCAACAGCTAATTCTTAATAGCATCGTCTTATTCAATATTTGTTTTCTTCTTACAGGCATAGAAGGTTCAGCATATTTGTTATTTATAAATCATTTATTTCACCAAAAAGCCTTGAGATCAAATTATTCTTTGTCATACATACCTAATGCTTTGCCCTTTCATTGGACTTCCCGCTTGTGTAATTAGTACCAGAAAATGGGTCATTTATTTACTTCTGTGTGTAAGTTGGTTTATGCCTCTACAGACCTCACAGAACTGTAAATATGCAGAAGGTTCCCAAACAAAAAAACATGTGTAGATGGGCACACGTGTGAACATATATGTGCAAGTGATATTTCTGCACAGTTGTAATACTTGTTCACTGTTTTCATTACTATTTTAGGAATTTTCAACCTAGTAAAGTTTTCTCGTACAAACCATTTCTTTGACATAGAGGTGCTTGGCATTTGTTGGGAGGGATCTTTTTTATAATTTTATTTTATTTATTTTTATTTTTTTGGTAACAGAAAGCTTTTACAGCAGAAAAAGATGATTTTACACCTTTTTTATGTGTTAGTGTGCCTTTTCAAAATATGGTCCCCTGAGTTTAATGCTGTTGCTTTATCAAAAAATAGTTGCTGTGGTTTTTTTTTTGTTTGTTTGTTTTCCTTTTCTTTATTGTTTCTAAAAAGAACAAGGCGGTTCTTTAGTAGAAAATCTTATGACTTATTCAAAATGAAAATCTGTCCATTGACTCAAACTTGCTTTCCTTAGTAAAGCTTGGAACATCCCCATGAAAGATGATGAGCTTTTGGCAGAAATCAGGACTATCTAGGAAATGATACTTTCATCAGTTCTTAGGCAGCTTGAAGGATGGTTACCAGGGAGCAGAACTTCATCTCAAGGAGCTGGAGAAATAGGTGGAAGAACGTGGCTAATTGCGTTTGGATTTTATCATAATCATGTTTCTTTTTTTTGTCTGGTTACCTAATAAATACATTTTCCGTGCTTTGCTTTATAATATTTCTTTCTTGAAGTAAAACTCAAATTGCCTCTGTGGAGAGAGTACTTATTCAGAAGTTATCCCATCTCAAACAGAATTAGTACAGGTAAAAATTACTCACCTCCCTGCAAAAGGCCAGGGTTGCCTGTATGTTAGATGGGTTATGAGAGCAAACTCTGCAAAAACTGAAGGCAAACATGTAGTACAAGTGTAAAACCTATGTATCTGAATCAGCAGAGAAACTCCCAATTTTTGAATGCCATTTTGTTTTATAAAAGTAGAATTTCAGCAGTTTTTATTTTCAATAGGAGCTATAACTGTGCTTTATGGTGGTGGTGGAACTGATCCACAAAGGTTTTATTAGCTACTAGTTGCAGGTATTATGATAGATGTTTGACTTGGAAATCCTTGACCTGAACTTCTGTCCTGTGCCAAGGCAGCTCCAACATACAAATATAGTATGTCAGATAAGAGCCTGGTGAGCAAAGTATGCCGTGTTACTAAAGGTTTTGTAATCGCTTTTTATGTATTTCCATTTGCTGAGCTCATGAACATTAATTGCCCAGTAGCATTTACATTTGATATAGAAAAACTAAAACAATGTGAAATGTTTTTTAATAATTAAGGAATAATTATTGGAATAGTATCTTTCTACAGTCCTTTCATAATCAAAGGAATTTGTGATTGGCATATAGGGCTTCACTGCAAGAGAGGGGAAAGGTATTTAAATGTGTATATGTACAGTTGCAGATATATTTTACTGCTTATATTTTCCAGTTCTGAGCACTGGTTAATGCCTTATATGCAAGCCATTTTTTGCAAATACTATAATGCTTAAAAATGTAATGTAATTGCAATATATGTGTGTATATAGAAATTAAGAAATACTTGGAATGGATCATGTGGAATTTTTTAAGGGAGATTAGTTTGTGCTCCCAACTGAAACATCAGTTCTTTTTATTTGCTTGAAGTTTTTCATTACTTCTTGGCACCAGATGTATAAATTATTTCCACTTCTGGGAGGAAATATTGAGAGGCCTGGTGTGCATGTGCATTAAAGTTTTATAATAGCTTGTTGCTTTAAGCTCTTGAGCCTTCAGCTAACACAGTCAGAATTGCCTACTGCGGTTTCTATTAAACATACACTTTGTAGATTATTGACTGGACTTGACTAGCATTGCCCAGAATTAGAAATAAAATTTGTGACGTATCTAGGCGTGTGTCTAGAATCATATGTGGGTGGCTGTCACTGTGGTGTCTAAGTGTGCGTCTGAGAGCATGAGGCACTGGCAGTGGTTAATTGATTGAGATCTGCTTTAGGTAGGTAGTGTAGGTGTTGTCAGTCACTGTGATCCAGACCCTTCCCTCTGTGCAGGCTTAATAGAGGTGGCTGAGGAGATTGTAGGGAGCCATATCAATCCTTTGCACTTTCTGTAATCTGAGAAACATGTCCAGAGACACATTCCAACCACCTATGATCAGAATTGCTTTCTGTGTCAACTGAAGGGGAATTTGGCACTGCATGTTAACTTGGTGAAACAAAATACATTTGCTGCTATTACCTGTACCTTTTGCTTCTTGGATCAAGGGTTTTGGTCTCTGTAAGTAATACCTTTATGTGCTGCATTCATTCAAAGGCAGGGGTGTGATTCACTGGCTTCTTTCTGGGTAGCTTAATATTTTAGGTAATTGTTTGTCATGTTATTTCTTCAGGAAGAAGAAACCCAAGGCAGCTTGTGTAAATGTCTCAATGGGCGCCCCCTGTCAAAGATTGGAACCATTGCTTGGATGATAACACTGAGTGATGCTGTACATAATTTTATAGATGGTTTGGCTATTGGTGCTTCTTTCACTTTGTCTCTGTTCCAAGGACTTAGTACCTCCGTAGCCATCTTATGTGAAGAGTTTCCTCATGAACTAGGTAAGGAACTTCATTCAGCCTATTAACTGTGGAAATCGCTGTTGCGATTTTGAGGTTGCCAAAAGTTGGCACAGATTTGAAAGAATGTTTATATAAATTAATTGAAGAAATATTCATCAAAAACTTACTGAACACCAAAATGCGCATCTAGCACAGGAAGTTTCTAAGTACAGGTGAATGGAAGCTGGAAATATGCATTAGAGAGGTATTAATTACTCTGTTCAAACATGTCTTCCTAGGCGTGCACTGTTGTCTTCATTTTTATTTATTTATTTTTTTATTTGACTTCACAGACTAGGGATGGTTCTGTGTTCCTACACTCTTAGCATTGCTGTGTATCATCTACTTGTTTTATAATATTTCAGTTACCTTAGCATTGAAAGGAAATACTTTTCACTTGAATGAAGCAATGTAATTGTGGATTATAACTTGCATACAAATCACATGTTCAGACATTCTTTGAAATTAAAAAATAATCACGGTATCATTTGCTGTTTTCTCTTTTCTTAGGGGATTTTGTCATCCTGCTTAATGCAGGAATGAGTACCCGGCAGGCTCTGTTTTTCAACTTTCTGTCTGCATGCTCCTGTTACATTGGGATGGCTTTTGGTATATTAGTAGGCAACAATTTTGCTCCTAACATCATCTTTGCGGTAGCTGGTGGAATGTTCCTGTACATCTCTCTTGCAGATATGGTGAGAAACAATTTCATTTTCARTTGCTTAATTTTCTGCAAGAAAATAAAGGTTGCACTAGCAGTCTCTTCAGTGGGGTTTAGTATTTTGTTCCTCTCCTGCCGGAGTCCTCTACTTATTTAATGCTAAATCACCAATTTTAACTTTAATGAAAACCTTTCATTGACTTAGGCTGGTCATATTAGTGTGTTTTGAAGAGAGAGAAGCTCTTCATGAATTTGGGCTGGTTACATCAAAAAGCCCTTCTGTGAATGTGTTTAAATGCTTTGTTTCAGCATTCTGAGGTGAAATGCCAAAGCATTTCATACTATTTTTAAATGAAACATCTGATTCTTTATTTAAACTACCTTTTAAAAGAAAAGCAAAAAGAATATAGTAAACAAAACTAAATTTTTATTTCTGTGTTGAATGAAATATACTGTATAACCAAAGTTGATAACTTGGGGGTTGTTCAGGTGAAAAAACTAATTTAAATTCTGTTGTGGATTAAGCTGAATAGTGGCAGCCCCAGTTTCTTGGTTCAGACTGAAAAAGTTGTGCTGATCTCTGTTCAAAACAGTCCGTCTAAAATTGACTTTTTAAAGTGTTACCAGAAGAGATAAATCAAAAAGTCTGAGATCCAGATCAGATTTAGATGTTAGGATATAAAAATCTAGATTCATAGGAAGGCACTAGTATTACACAAGTCCCTCTTATGATGATGCTTTATTTCCAAATGGAAGAAATATTTATTATCTCTAATTCAAATATTGCAAGAACAGATGTTTCTTCAAAAGCATTCATATTTGCTGCATGAGAATCTACTTGAGTGTAGCACCACAAGAGTGAGACTTGAATTTGAAAAGATTTTAGGCCCCAGTTTGATTCTACATACAGTTAAGAACTGTATACTTTTATATAATAACTATTACATTAATTCCTATTATGGTTTGGGTGATAATATCGAAGTAATCATCAGTAATTCATAAGTAATCTTGTTAGAATTAAATGAACACACATAAATAGTTTCCTTTACAAGTTTGCAGTACCTTATTGCTAATGCTTTTCATTTAGTTGCACTCTTGTATTATGGGTAGTAGTGCAATCAGTAATGAGGGGTAGAACTCATGACATAAATTTAGAATGGCTCAATTTACAATTGTTATTATTAAATCTATTAAAATAGATAACATTCTTTTCTTCATATCTGTTGTTCTGTCTTCTCTTTCTGTATCTCTGTCTCTACCTCTCTTTTTCTAGGTTTCGGATTGTATCATTTACCTATCTGAAAATTTCTCCCCCCTGAGAATCTGAAATAGGGTATGCAGGTGCTCTGTACAGAGATCTGATTTTCCACTTTCTCTTATGATTTTCACACACTTCTGGACTGCTTGTCCAGAAGCAGGTAGGATTAACAAGAATGTCATTTCTGCTTTTCTTTCCTTCAATTTGAGCCACAGGCACAGTTCATTCAGCCTCTGTCAGTAAGAATGCTGCATGTAAGGCTGTGGGCATGTGAGAATGTGTACACTGCGGTGTGTTGAGCGTAAGTGAGCTTTGCTCTATGGCATGAAGTTGATCTGGTTTGTTGTTGTCCTTGCCTCTTGTGCAAGAGAATTTCAGAGTTCTAGAATGACTTCAGAGAAGGTTTGGCCACTTCCCCACTAAACTTAGTCTGTTCTTTGAGAATTGCATTGCCTTCAATAGTTGCATCTCACTTTGATCTCACAAGGCAAGAAACAGCTTCTGAGTCATGCAGCCTAAAGGTTTCTGAACTAACACTGAAATTTACAGTCTCTGTTCTGTTCTGGTGATATTACTGTCAGCACACAAGCAAGATAGTTTAAAGCCTATTTGAGTACATTTGTGAGTGTTAACTGCAGTTTTATAGCTTTATCTGCTGCAAACGTACCCTGGATCACCCCATGTTAATTGGGACTTTATCACAAGTGTTCATCTGTCACCATTGTCTCTCTGAAGAAGTATCTTTGCCTCAGCAGTTGAAAGTAGATAAGTCATTCATTGGTACTATGTTGCCCTTYAAGTGCATATTTCTGAATGAAGATGGGATATATGTTACCATTAGTTTCACAGCAGCCTTGTTCCTACTTCCTTGCTTTACTACTAACTAATTGATCAACCAGACCTTTCATTTCTAAAAGGCTTCTTATTTCTGAGGAGTTATCCTTGTTTTCAGGTTCACTTCTTCTATTGAGTGATAAAGCAAAAGAATCCTAATCTACCATTTCCTGAAAAAGCATTTCTCTGTCCACATCAGTGAAGGAAACAGTGCAATATTTAGCAATATAAGGGCACTGCTATTAGCAACATACGGTACAAGAAATGGATCCTAGGAGATTCCTGAAGTAAAAAAAGGGAAATTTGCATGAGAGCCAACTAGGCAGGATTGCAACAGAGGTGAACAGAACACCATTTCAGTTTTCTGTTGCTGGTAAAGTGTTTTTCGGGGAAACTAGGGTGACCTAGTCTTATGACTTCCTTTACCCTCCATTAGTTCTACAATTCAGTCCAAAGCAGCAATATACTTCAATTCTGAATGCCTTAAGTTATACATGCTACCACAAGATGGCAATACTTACTTTAAAATATTACTTTTTTTTTCTAGTTCCCAGAGATGAATGATATGCTGAGAGAGAAAGTGACAGGAAGAAAGATGGATCTCACATTCTTCCTTATTCAGAATGCCGGTTTACTAACAGGGTTTGCTGCTATATTGATGATTACCTTGTATGCAGGAAATATTCAACTGTAATAATGCAAGCGAAAATGGAATCAATTCTGAAGACAGCAAGTAAATTACAAATGGAAGACGCTTGAAATCCATAAAGGGACACTCATTTAATATACTGGTTTTGAAACAATAAGAAGGTTTTCCCCCACCCCTACAAATCACAGGGAGTTAGTTTTTCTTTGGAACTTGCAGTCAATCCAAATAATGTGAACTGTCAACTTCTGTACTTTACCAAAGAACTGATTCACATTTTTATATTTCTACTTAAAATCATCAGACGTATGTGAACCATGGTAGAGGAAAAAATGCCACTTGGCCAGTAGAATAATGCAATTCATGCAACTGCTGCATATGCATGTCATGTGACTCTGACCAAATGAAAGCTGAGGTCTTTCAGGAAGATACTTACTCAAAAGGAAGTAATGAAGTCCCTTTTTTAAACTGTGATGAAAACAAGCAGTTTCCAAGGTGGTTAATTTTCATGATTTCTGTTGCAGGGTTTGTCTGTGTAACRTCCACTTCCTCCACAAGAAAAAAAAAAATCAAACTATTTCAGAATAGGTACTAATGAATCCAAGATTTTTAATTACTAATTAACACTGGAAGGAAAAATATCAGTTACTGCTTTTGATCTTTTCTCTTTATATGTGCACAAGGGGATTGTTGATTTATTTTCAGAACCACTTCTTTTAATTAGCAGGAACTTGTGTTAAATTTATGACAATTTATCAACTCCATAATATTTTAGAAATATTGAATATTTTAAATTTTTTGAATATTTTGTATTTTGTGAAAATAGCCTTACTTTAACTTTCACAGATATCTCTTTTAAAAATCAGTATTCCAGGTTAAAGTTCTGAGAGGGTTTATTGTTAATTTTACAAAGTGAATCTTAGAAAAAATTTATTAAAATCAACATTCTTAAAGCTACTTTGTAACTTGAATAATTTTCTTGTATGCAGTTGGGTGAATGTAAGTAAGCATTACAAAAATATATAAACTTTTATTAGAATCTGTTGCATTTGAACTTTCTAAAATCATGCTTTATATGTATGAGTTCTTGTGAAATAAATAATTTAGTTACTCTTGTGTTTTGAGATATAAATAAGGAAATTCATACAAATATATTCCATTTCCATCACCACTAAGCTTTTAAAGAAGTGTTACTATTTTCTTAGCAAGTTACTATATTTTCATTGATTCTAGACAGGTTTTACTGTTTCAAAGGAAATACTGTTTCTTGAATTATTTGTGACTAGTAGGAGTGGACGTATCTTTTATTTTTTGTTCACATTAAAATATGTTTTCTATTAGATAAATGACTAAAAATGACTTAATCCTTTATTTGAATCTAATCTATATTGACACTAGAAAAATAACTTTTCTAGCTGCCTGATTATAAAAATAGATTTTTAAGGCAAACTGCACAGAAATTACAAATGATACTTATTTTAAAATGTGTTACATGTATTAAAATGTATTGACTGTGTTATTTACTGTATGGGGAAAAAAGTATTTATTAATTATCTAATGCCTTCTGAGTTTATGTGGAGAAGACCCACCCAATATGCTTTCCTTTAACCCTTTGTTTTGTTGATTCCTTGGATATAAACAGTTTGTCCATCTGACTATTGTGTGTGACAGGAATGTATATGTTATGTATGACATGAACGTTTACTGAGCTTTTTAATCACGTGAGCATATCTAGTTCATCAGATTATTATAATAATACCCTTATGTGGTACTTTTCACCCTTAAATCCAAACATGCTGTAAGGGAGACTTGATTATTTTTATCTCCCTAAGGAAGAAAAAAATGAGAAAAGAGGTCATTGAAATAACTTAGATCACAAAGCAGACCAGAGATGGAACAAAGTCTGTTGGTTTTTTTTGTTTTTGTTTTTGTTTTTTTCCCAGACTAGTCCTTTAGTCACAGAACCAAGTTGCCTCCTCTGATAATGGAATATTTAGTAGATGAGAAAGCTGCTTGCTTTCTGTATGAGCTGAGCTGTCTGTATAATCTTTGAATCTATTTCAATTTCAGAGCTACCAGCCATTTCCTAGATTTTAACAGTGTTTCCAAGGAGGAAGATGCGTGAACAGAAACTCAAAAAATCGCTGATTTGTTACAAATAAAAATGCAGTAAGTTGCTCCTTAAAAGTTTAGAGATCAGTTAAGGGAAAATTTTTATATTCTTTTCCACATTAATTTCATATGTAACCATTCATCTTAAACGCTGGTATCTCTTAAGCCTTCTGTCTGACAGATGTGGAGAAATCAATGTATAACTTAATTTCAGTAGGCTCTTATATGCTTTTATATTTGTTATTTCCATAGGTCAATTTGTCTGACTTGGGAAAGCATTCTGTTTTAGCACTACTTTGATCACTGTCATAAACTTTTCTCTCTTTCATGGTGTGGTTCATGACCCAAGACACACTTCAGTAAATATCAATGGAGTCAGTGGCTGAAAAAAAAAAAATCACCTATAAAAGGCTCTAAAAATGGAAGAACAATTGATTTTGGAGCAAACAGCATATACAGGGGAACAATACGGACAAAGGATAAATCCTAGAGTGYTTCTGATTGCTTGAAGAAGGTATATACAGAAGAATGATCTAGTCTATTGGGAAGCCTATGAAAAATGTGATATATGATACTGTCTATAGTTGAGGAAAAAATGAATTGGAAATATTAAACTGGTGCTTAGTTTAGGGCTTATTGTTTTTGACAGTGAGAGACTTGAATGAGATTTTTACTGAGTTGGGATTTGAAATGTCTTTGAACTGAAAATCTGGTCTCAACTGTAACCAGCTAAATTAAGTATCAGCCCTGTTCTAGCAGCAGTCTGGAACTCATTATGGTCCAAATATTTAATTGTTTACTCTGCTTCTCCATCAAGTTTTGCAGCCTGCCTTAAGCTTTGCATTGCTTCAGTTAAACTGCAGCCAACCTAGATCTGTGTAGTTTAAAGGTGATTTGGACATGCATGAATTATATTCAAACATGCTAATGATAGCAGTGTAAACATCTCCTATTTGTTACACACAGGGAATCAACTGTATGTACTCATCTTTGTGTTGTGTTCCATATATTCTTTTTATTTGAAGATTTGTTTTTTTTTTTTTTTTGAAGAAACTACTTGTTTTACTAATAGATAAGTGAAAAGATTTACATTTGTTTGTTGTTTTGCCTTATCCTGTAGCAGCTAGTTGGTCTAAATTTGAAGAAGGCTAAGATCCCTGGAGAGAACAGTCTTAGATGATTGTTTTTCTCTTCCATGCAATTCTAATGAACCTGTTTGGAGAGTCAAATTATGTTGAKCCAAGTTTAACTTTTCTGAATGCCTAACTTGGGCTAAATTTGGTGTATGGATTGAGCATATGTTTTTCCTGTAGCTCTGAACAATAACGCCAAACAGTATAACTCAAGAAACCTTACAGACCCCTCAAAATTACAACTTAAATTGATTGTGTGGGTTTATTGTTTGCTTGGGATTTTTGTTTTTAGTTGAGTACAAATTATTTGGATAGAAATCTAATTGTAAAACAGCAGCTCATAACAAGAGATAGAGTCCCACTATCCCTCCTACAGTTATGGGAGTTAGTCAGTGATAGCTGATCTTTTTAAGTGTGTCACACCAGCTTCAGGTGTGTTTCAGGCTTTCAGCATAGTGATAGGTACAATCAAGCACAGCTGCTGTAAGGCCATTCCCCTTCCTCCCCCCCCCACCCCCCCNAAAAAAGCTCAGTATTCCTCAGTGGGAGTTGACTAAGTGAAAAGAAGATAAAGAAAAATTGGCTCTAGTTATGCATGTTTTATTTCCAAAATCAGAAATACATCTGAAACTCTTGATTATCCCTGTACAAACAATTAGCCTGTATGGAATGGTAGGTCCCAAGAAAACAGTCATGTATGTGTATGCACTCAGTGAATATTTTAGCTCTTGACTTTTATTCTGCTATATAATAGCCCAAAGTTTCCAGGAATGCTGCAGCTGCCTTATCAATTCTTACAATGCTTGATGAACAAGTTATCTCTGTGAGATTTTAGAAGAAACTCCCCTTGCCATATCTTGAAATTCAACTTAAAATGTACTGGTGTAACAAGCTGACAAGCATTGCTAGAATGAAAACTAGAGAGAAAGCCTTGTGTGTGTTAATGGTAGATACATCTGCCACAGACAATGCTTGTATGTTTAGGTTTTAATCCCTAATACTTATTCATTTATTCTCTCTCTCTCTCTCTCTCTCTCTCTCTCTCTCTCTCTCCCCCTCTCCCTCTCTCCCTCTCTTGTGCTCTCTCTTGTTAAATATATATATATTTAATTTACTACAGTGCTTTAGAAGGAGAGTGTAATGTTTTCTTCTAATTTTAAAAACTTTCCCCAATTTTTACACCTTTTTCCTTTTTAAAATTAAATGCTAAAGAATTTAAGGTTTATGGATAAAAATCAGAGGTACTGAATGGTACAGGAAGTGAACTGCAAGTGAGATGTAGTTTAAATCTATGGATAGCATGTGAATTTGGAAGATAATATAATTCTCTGTAGTGTAGCTCAGTAATATAAATGCTGCTCTAGGTTAAAGCATTTTAAGATTCATAGAAATCAATTTCATTTCTTTTCTAGAGATTTCAGTTACTGATTCTATGAACAAATTTCTTTAATAAGGATTATTATAATCTTCAAGATACAAGACTGAATCAAAAAGAGCGAAAAAAGAACATAGGTAACTACAGCACCTATAGAGATACCTGGATGTTTATATCACACTCAAAAAAACTGTTCTGCCTTATGCCCTGTCGTGAACAGTGTTTGTTCTGTGTGTAACAAAAGAATTTGGGAGAATCGTTGATGCAGATGAGTAATAACACCTGTAATAGCGACATACCAGGCATAGTGGTGCTCTATATTCCACTTGCTCTCCCTCCTTCCTCTAGAAATTGTGGAGACATTTCTGAAGGGGGCTTTCTCAGCTGTCTCTGCTCTGTGTGAGATATAAGGAGAATGTATCTAAAAACACAACAGGAATAAGGTACTGGTAAAGATGCCCCAAGGAAATATTTTTTTAGTATAGAACTTCTGCGAAGAAAGAATATAAAGTAGAATTATTTTGTAATAAAAATTCTTATTTTCATACCAAATTACTTAATAATACGCTTCTTGAAGAACCTTTAATTTAGACTAAACTCCAGAATTTGGGAAATATATTCTCTAAGCTTTCCATTTATATTTTGTTTCTCTGGCTTTTGTATGTGAAAGCCCGATGCAGGTGAGCCAAACATTCCATTCATTTGACCCTGTTTAATCCCAGTCTAATCCTATTTTTCCTTATCTTGTATGCTCCCATAAATAGTTGTTAATACGCAGCTGATTACTAGCAATCTTGCAGTGTTTTAACTGCCAATGTTAGCTTTTATTAGAGGAAAAAAATGTCAGTAGTTTTACTTAATGTTGAATAAAGAAGCACCCTCACTATGATGTAGTGCCCTAATTCTTGTGATTTGATCTGCTACAAATAATGCTTAATGGGATTCTTCTCTGAGCTTTGAATGTAAAATATTTCTATTGTGGATGTGACTATGAGAGCCAATGCAAGTTAAGTTAATGCATTGACTTCCCATTGAAATATTTAGCTCTTGCATACTCATTTCTGATCTAGATCACACATTGTTTCATAAAGGGGGATCTCTGTAAATAGCATAGTTTAGAAATAGGCAAGTAAGTCAATAACATGAAATAACTTACCCTAAAGTAAGGAAGACATAGAGTTAGGAGCAGAAGGTGTCTTTTGTCTTTACATTTGTTAGCTACCTTTTAAACCATTTGAGAAGACTAATGGCATCCCAAAAGCTAATGTTACCTTCTTGCTTCCTTACCTTTTCAAAACTTTTGGTTACTGACCATCTGTTGTCTTCTGTCACATTTGTGCATATGCTGCTGTTATTGATGGCACTGGGAGCAACACGTGTATAAATGAAGTTTAGCTTAAACGAGGAAAAAATGCTTTTCTCTAGCAATAAAATCCAGACTTTACCTAAATACAAAAATCTAATAGTTGCRAATGGCTCTTCCCTGATACCAGAAACGTACTGCCTTTCAATAATTCTGAAATCTGATCGCCTCAATTCTACTGTCTCTGTATTATCATGGCTCTTTACCTGATCGTTCGTAGCCAGTATTTCCTGATGGCAGCTACATACATGCCATTCTTCTTTACTGCTTTTATCATCTTAGCCAGTGCTGAGGAGGAGCCCATCATGATTTTGTTTGCTAACAGAATATAGTTGGACCTATRAAATTACAGAAATTAGCCATATTATGTTTTGTGGAGGTGGTCTCTGTAATGCTTGAATTATTAAAAATAAATAAAAAATAAAAAAGTACTAATCCCTTTAAATAAAAGCTTCTATTGATTATACTGGATATTTTACTATACAGAACAGTAGTGGTATAAACACTCAAAGACAAGAGGAAAATTTAACTATTCAGTTGGAGGGAAAGCAGCCATCATCTTTGGATAGACTAGTTCTTTAGTAGAAAACGTGCACAGTGGCATTCTCCTAATCAGCCATGAGAAAACTATCTAATTATAAGAAACATGAAACCAACTGATATGAGTCAAGTATATTTAGCTACTTGGAGAATACCGACTAGCTTTGATGTCACTGGCCTAAAAGATAAAGAAAATGCAATGAAATCCACTTTTTTAATTCATTGGTGACAGCTAATGGAGTTTAGGCCTTACAGTAAATACAAAAAAGTACTGACTTGAAAGTTAAATCATTTCTAGGTTGTTCGTGTAAATAAGACATAAAAAAGTTAATGTTACCTCACTGATAAATACTTATATTCTTGCAGTGAATTGCACTGAGCTGACGTTACTGTTGAGCTGAAATTTTTTTTAGAGTACCTCTTATGTTTGAGATAAGCATGCTTGTGTGTGATGCCAAGATTATGAAATTTTCAGGTTTTCATATACAGAAATTAATTGCTTTTAGTAAAGGTTGTCACAGAGCTTTTGGTTTTTCGTTTCCTCTCTAATTTTCTGCATGCTACTTGCAATCTACAGGAAGCTCTTGACCATTTTAATAAGCTATTAGTAAGATAAGACAGATCTCCTTTTGGTTGTAAAAAATGCTAGTAGTAATTTGCAGTAGGTAATTGTTCATTAGCAGTAATTTATGGTGCAATTTTTTTGAAAATTCCTATTACAAACAGTACATCTAGGTGCAAAAAATGATTCTATTATGATTAATGTTCTCATATTAACATAAATGGTACTTTGTGATCAGCAAAATTGTGCTCTGTTCACTACAGTTTTAGTAATTTTTCACCTTATTGGTATGTTAGTGAAATCAAAGCTACAGATTCTATTGGGTTTGTAAGTAATTATATGAAGTATGTAATGCTTCCTGACTTTTTTGTTTTTAAAAAGTCAGTCCATAAAAATTACTTCTCCCCTTTTGCATTTTTATTGCTCTTCCAGTCATAACTAAACCTGTGGTCACTTGTCTTACCATAGTGGAAAGTCACTTAGCAGCTCAAAGGAATTATTTACATTGATAACAACAGAAGGGCCTTGCTCACTGAAGTATTTTAAACAAAATTCTTTTCTGCTTTAGTGGGAGCTTTGCATATGCAAGGGGCATAGAACTTATTTCTAAATACTATACTTACCATATTTCATACTGAAAAATACATGTATTTGAAGATATCTTCTGTAAGATTGTTTTGTGAACTTAAAAACCAATATGGCACCATCTGCCTTGCTTTTGTGTATAACTTCTAGCTTGCCTGTGCATTGTCTGTGTTGCACGATGAAGAGTAGTGTTGAGATCTGCTCTAGGTCACTCTTTAGTTCAATTTGGTATACTTACTTTTCTGTTTTCTTTCAGATTAGAATATATATGCAGCTACATATTAGTAGGAAACTGTTCTACCAAACAGTGAAAATAAGGATGACATGAGGAACTTTTGCTTGTGCACTGAGAGTGAAATTCCTAACTTTTGAAAGGCTAAAGATGGTCACAGTAAAATAGAATGTGCCTTTTTATATCTTATCTGAAAAATCATAACCTTTGATACTTTCAGCACCATAATGTAATACTGATTCAACATATGCTCTACAACTTATAAATCATCAGCTCTTGAAGACTTTTCAGTCACTTACTGGATTGYTCGCTTCTTAGTCATATATCAGATGTGAGACACTGCAGAGAAGCATGCAAGCTAATGCCATGTTTCCTATCCTACTTATCTGCGCTGAGGAAAAAGCTCATAGGGAGCATAGCAGAGAGGTGTCAATCAATTAATAACGCAATTCTCACCAGTGAGACTTAAGAGCACTTCTTAGTTGATAACCAGATGTGCAGCCAGATGCATCTCGACTGCTTATTGGGATGAGGCCCAGGTAAGTAACATCCTTCATCTACCCCCCTTACCTTTTTGTCCACTCTAGGTCCATTGGATGGAAAGTGGCTTGCCATCAAGGGTGGAGCCATAATTCTTTGATTTAGGCAACTAGGTAATGCAGGACTGTGACTTGTTCTCCAGAGCATACATGTCCTACAGTTTAGACAAAGACATAGGTACTGAAGGTAGCTATAGATCAACAATAGGAGCTGTAACAACATTTGACTAGGATTTACCTGTGCATCTGAAATATCTGTATCAATAGGTTTCTGGGCTGTAGCTTTGGGGATGACCTGCGAAGTTCCCAGCCTGCAGGGTTCATGAAGTATACGCTGTTTCAGAAACAGCATCCTTTTGGATCTTCAAAGTGATCCAAAGTAATTTGCAGTTCAAGAGGAGTTTGAAAATGCTGGTATTGGTTGCAAATTTAACCCGTAATTAAATAATAAAATCCATGAACCACAAATTCTGCCTTTCCCCTAGCCATATCTACTGTATGTCTCCTGAACAATGGACTTAAGCATCTGTATTTGCAGATCAGAACAGGACTGTTTTTTCCTGTTGCTAGGAAGTAATGAAATGTCATGTGTGAGGAGTACTGTTTCAGACTACATTAATTGGACTTTCTTATTCTTTCTGATGGGGAAAATAGAGAAAGTATACGGAGTCAATGTCAGAAATGCAAATTGGGGCGATTCATGATTTGAGAGTGCATAATTAGTAATATAATTGCACCACAGTAGTAATAATTATTGTAATTACTTTTATATACATAGATTTAATTCTGTGCTAAGTGCCGTAATTAACGTTACGGACACATTGTGATTTGTGGCTTGTGAAGTGAAAGATGATTCAAGCAGAGCTTTTCMCTTGCGCTCTGCCCAGTGACTTTCTTTTTGATGCTATGAAATGCTGTAGGTTTATACTTTAAATAACAACAATCAATTTCTTTAAGAAACTTGGCTGCAGACACAGGAACATATGGAAGGCACTTGGTCCTCAGGGCACTGCTCAGTATTCACCGAGAGTGAAGGAGTTAGAGGTCTGCTCAGCTTCGTCTGAAGTCTAATCATTGCATAAACACGAGTCTCCGCACAATGTAGCATCCAGACATAGCAGGCTTAGGCCAGAGCCTCTGAAAGGTCCTCAACAGTGAGTACAAGAAGGGGGAGAAGATGAGATATGAATAGGGAAAGGGGCTGGCACAGCATCTACTGCTGCTGTTGTAGAGGGAACTAAGGAGGAGATGTAATTTGTTGATCAAAAGCTGGAGATTCTGAGAGGATAGATCCTGCAGAAACTGATGGGAAAATAAATAATGAAGAGAAACCAAGGCTTGAGGCTAGCAGTATTGTTGCTGGGAGGATGGAAGTACTTCTTAAGTAAGAGTCAACTGGATGGTTTGGAGTCAGGTATCCTGGGGAAGTTATGGGAGTAAAGTGGGGGTTGAATGATATCTTTGGAGAAGAAAATAGGGAAAACTGCTAATGTTTTATCCAAACTGGAAAAGGAGACATGCAAAAGGTGAGTGACTACAGATTGACATGCTGCCTCTGATTTATTGTAATGTAACAGCAGTTTGGAGTTCACACTATGAAGAATTGAAAGAAAGTAACATTAAAATAATCTCTTTATGGTGGGAAAGGTGGGCTGGGGCACACAAGAGACTTACTGAGTTAAGCCTACTCGATGAGGTGAGGTACTTAAATACATGTATGCTGTGGCATGTGTTAAGGATGTGTAAGCTGTAAAAAATGTGAACTCAGTCTTGATAAAAGAGGTTTCTGATGGGGTGGGCTACAAGCATATGCCTAGACAATGTCCCCAATCCAGGTGGTGTGCATGAAGTTATTAGCTGTAATAATTAACTTCACAGCTGCTTCTTGCTACATTCAAGTGCTAACAGGGTGGAGTGAGGCTTTTGTAGGGTGAGGCTACAACCTGCTTTAAAGGCTTTCAGTTCCAAAATTGATGAAGGTATGCTCTAAACCAATTAAAGTGCTCTTAAGGCTGTATATAGAAGAATAACCGGTTTCTCCTGGGCTTTACTGGTGTTTTTAGTTATGCTTGCCTCTCATAGTTCTTGCTGAGGTTGGGTGTGAGTAGAGGAGAGACTTTACTACCTGGAAACCTGTAGGGGAGTAAAATGCCTGTATCTGAGAAGGGAGCACCTGCAGCCTGTATCCACTAGGAGACTTTGGAGAGGAGATTGAACTGCTTTGGACTTCTGTGTAGATTTGAGCTGAAGAGGAAGTAAGAGGGGTGACATTGCTGGGAAGGGTGACCTATGAAAGCTGAGGAGTCTCTTATGCTGTGGATGGTACGAAGCTGGGTTTTATTTTTTATGCTTCTCTGAACCTCCGTGGGTGATACTGTCATTTCTGGAATGAAGTGCTGAGGCTGCTAGCTAGAGAGCTGTGCTCTATTCCAGCATATGGGAAAGGTGAGGGAAGCATGAGGCAACGGGACTGTGGTAGCAGGTTTCTTCAAGAGGAAGTACACTGTAGTAGTAGCCACAGTACAGGAATTTCATAAGGGAATCCTTCAACAAACTCTGTATGTTGTTCTGGACTATTGCAAGAAGACAGAACATATGCAGTTGCACTGGGGTATAGTTTGTGGACATCATAAAAATGGTGGAGGGGGAATTAATCGTAGGTTTCTTGTATTTGTCTAGGTCGTGTTCAGCTGTATCTCAATGTACGGCTAATTACAGCAAGCTGTTGGAAACGGGTGATTGGGTACGTAAGGGGTAACTGTGTACTATAGCAAGTAGAGAGTGAGGTGCAAGATAATCGAAATGTGTTGGCTGTGTAAATGAATTTCATTTCCAAAAGAACATTCCAAAATGAATTTCAGATCAGAAAGAACATTAGAGCAAAGCATTATCTGGAAGAGGGCACTACTATTCTTTCTACTGTATATGGTGTTAGTGAGATATAGATATCTAAGTATAATAACCTCACGAGTATAAGGCTATTGATTAAAGCAGGGAGGGGAACTAAATCATAAGCCCTAGAATCTATTTTAAAACATTGGACCAGGACATTAAATAAAAAATGACCTTTTCTCAAAACTAAAACTTTTAAAATGAAAGTGCACTTTAGGCATAGGGCATATATACCTTAAACTTGGTAACAGTTGCATTCTCAGATTAACTAGCCTTCCCCCAGTTCTGCTTGCTACGTGTGTGCTAGGGAGAATTACTCAGAATGTAGCCTGAGTTCATGTAGCACAACATGCACCACTCTCAGAAAGTCTAAGTGGAATAGTGGGGTTGACGTGCTGTACTGCCTGGGCTAATTAAAAGTAATTTGTTTATAGATTATAAATTCCTATCTTTGGCTGTTAGGGCTTGTTATTTTTAAGGGAGTGAGAAATGTGATTTCTGAGGAGTGTTAATGAATTTGCTTGGTTGTTTTCATCTAAGCGCACAAAGTTTTTACTAATATATCATTTTAAATAGGTCTGTTTTGTTAAATGCCTAAGCTATTGGGTAGTTATTTAAAAGAAAAATGCTATCACAATGAGGAGTGAGATCCTATGAGTTGATGGGTGTTTTCTATGGCCCAGGAGACTGGGCTATTCAAGGCACCCAGTACCTTAAACAATTGGGTCCCTTTTAATGTTTCCTTAATCTTAAAGGATACGAATGGGGTCTTACTGGAGGGAGAGGTGTAGGAACCAACTTTTACCATTTTCTCTCTGCTCCCTGTTAAGAGGTGGGGGAGGGAGAGTAGCATATCTCTGGAAATTATTTACCAAAGAGCAGCAAGGAAGATGCTATGCTTAAGATAGGAGAAGCAAGGAATGTTGAGAGCTCTCTGCTTTGTGTTTCCAATCTGTTTGATGGAAACTTCTTAACTGTCAGAAGTGGTATAAGCAAAATTCATTAATATGCAGACATTATGGTGACTGCTGTGGAGAAGTTCATAAGTAACATTTAAAATTAGTAACATTTAAAACATTTAAATTATTTTCAAATRCTTTTTATGTTCTCTGGAAAATAAGAGGTCAAGGAGAAATGGTATTCTGACTTGCTGACACTGCATATGAAGAAATATCTAGGTGACAGCTCAGCTTGTAATATTTTCTAAAAGGAGGTATGAGGAACACAGTCTGGGGAGATGTCCATGTTTCCTTGGTGCATGACAGCATGTAACCAGAATAAGGAGGACTATTCATGCAGTAACATAGCTAATGAGAGAGGCCAGTGTCTGGTTAAATGGGATATGAGTTTGTATGAATGTGGCTACACTACTCTCCAGATCATGTCGATTGATCCATTTCTTCTGGATTTGTTGGCCAGAAGACAAAGGCAGGTGATGTTTCCAGCTCAGGTCTGACTTCATCTGCCMCTTTAATTGTCTGTGGATTACCTAAATTTACCTTTTTCCTTCACTTTTCTCTTCTTTTCCCCTGCCCCTCTCAAATGGGAATAATGGTCCATCTCATCTATCAGTTCAGAGCATTGCTAATTGCACACTGTTGAAGTTTTTAAAATGCTTTGAAAATGAATAGTCATCTTGAGCGAGGGCAAATTGCCACTGTTCTCACCACTGACAGAAAAGCACATCACTGTCAGCTTGCCTCAGATCCACTTTACAACCCCAGGCCTGATTCAGGGAGGCAGTTTGTGACTCAGACTGTGGCAGCTGAGCTATTTGCTGTCTCTTTTTCAAAAGATACACAAGTCCAGGAAAAGTGTTTTAAACCTTGGAAGTAAAACATATATTCTATATTACTTCTTGGCAGGCAAGCTGCAGGGAAGTGTGTCAGGATAAAATCCATGATGTTGAGCTCTTCTTGAATAGACTTGGGAATGAGAAAGCAATACGCTGCAAGCCAACTGGGAGAAGTGTGTGGGTGGTAGCAGGAAAAGAAATTCTTATAAAGGGTACTGAGTTCTCTCATAATTCTGCTCTTATGTATGTTCTATTAGTGAGTATCAAAAACTGTCTGTGTTGTTGAAATTCATAGATCTGACTTCATTTCTACAGCTCTCCTTAGCTATTTCAGTACAGCAGAACTTCCCCTTTCACAGATACGGCACAGTTCTGCAAGCAGAACCTGATGTTCCCTGGGCGGTCCCAGCTAAATCCTGGATCTCCTTACAGGAGTAGGATTTAGCATGGATGGCTGCTTCTATTAACATTAATTTGTTTGACAAACTAACTGGAAGTGTCTTCCTTATTCAAAATGCTAAAAACCAAGATGATAAGGCGGCAACTATCTAGTCATATCTAGTCAAGTGCTTATCTAAGGCTGAATTTTTAAGCTCTTAATTCTTTAAAGAAATGGGAAAAAAACCCAGGAACTATCTGATTATGAAAGACAAATGCAGGAGACTTAACAGGCTTAGTGAAGTTGGAAGGGTGTGCAGTCTGTGTAGTCCATGTCCAGGTTGGTGCTATGGCCCATATTGTGGTCAAAGTAAATGAGTGGATATTGCTTTTAGCTATAAAATATGTGGGCCTGCTGAATACAGTCAAGTTAAAAATCTGTCTTTACCACTAATATCCAGACTTCAATTGAAGTTCAGGCTTACAGTTAACTGCTGTAGTCTTTGTTCTTCTACGTGYGAGTACATATAGTATATATTTTCTATAGCAATTTGGCTATAGAATGTTGGCTTCCTTGAGCCTCCTGTTCACGGAGTACAAAAGATCTTATGTCCTTTCTAGATAAAAGTAAGTAGATGAAAGCTCAGTCTTCATGAGTGGCTGTTGACGTCTGTAGCCTGGCTGGTAGAATGGCACTAGCCAAGACCTTGGCAGCAGAATCTGGCTGGATTCCCATGCATGGGTTGCAGGTCAGAGCAGCTTCTAAGTACTCGGCAAAGATACTAAATGCTAGAGGAAATGCAGGTGTAGGGGAAATGCTTTCTGAGTCACACAACAGTCAGGAGGGAAAAGGAAGATATGAACATGACTTTTAGGCTGTGGCATAGACCAGAAAGTAACATGAGTTTGCTCAGACTCTGGTGAAGATCTGTAAACTGAGATGTTTGTGATTAGGGACCTGAACAGGCAGTGTGGACTAAAACAGGTCATGCCACGTTAGGCTATATTGCTCCCATCTGAGAGCTTCAACTCACTTAAAGTTTCTTCCAAGTGATTTTGGAGACAGTAAGTTGGAGAAAGTGTATGGAGTCAGGCAGATACTGGAGGCTCAAAGCAGAGGTGGATTTAGCAGCTGGATTGCTGACAGTCTGCTGCTGGTTGCTTAAGCTGATTTTTCTGCAAGAAATGCCAGATCATCCTGTCTTGCCACAGCAACTGGATGCAACTATTCTTTGCCACAAAATGAATCGAAGGTATGATCAAGATCAGCTATATATGACATCAATTTTGTATTTAGGCCTAGAAAATACATGGCAGCCCTCCCTTCTCCCATTTCCCTACCCCCAACTAGAAAAGGTAAGGTAACGGTGGGGTAACAGTGCCATGTACCCTCTCAGGGCCAGCTGAAGCTCTTGAAAATTCTCGTCGGTGACACGGGCACTCAAAAAATGGAGGCYACAGAAGCCCATGGCCTGAGCTTAGTTGAGAGGAAACACGGAAGTGTGTTAGGAATTTCTTCCATTCAAGATGACAATTCTAAAAACTTTCCTGGATAAGAGCATCCAAACTTTCTTCTTGAAAGGTGTTTTTTTTTTCCAGCGGCAGGTCCTGTGGTAATGTTCTCTTTAACCCAGTAACTAGATGTAAAANAAAAAAAAAAAAGTTTTGCTTATTATGACAAACTAAGAAATATGACTCAGTATTCTTCTCTTGATAAACTGTAATTGATTCTATTAATGTGAAAATTCTCTGCTCATGAAAATCTCTCTAGTTCGATAACATATGAAACATAGTGCAATATTGTGATTTTCTTTCCTCTGGCAGTTRGTTGTTTAGTTATGGTTTCCAGGAAAGGTTAGGAGGAAAGTAACTTATCAACTGTGGTTGTAGCCTTTCTGATCTTGCTGACTGATATAACCACTGTAGTGTAGAAGTCCTAGCCTTGGACTTCTCTCTTTGCAATTTTCTCCTCTTTGCTACAAACRGAACAATGTTTGTTTATGCTACAGATAAGCTGCTGCTTTTGTGATTTCTGTAGCATTTTCATTGCCTTTAGTATTGCTGGCAACTTGGCTGATGATCTCGTGGGAGAACTGCTGCTGAAATGCCAGGTTAACGTCTGCTTGTTCTGGTTCTCTATACGAGATATTTTACAGAAAAGTAGTGTTGATTATGCAACTGTGCATAACATATGAACTAAGGAGAGGCAAGCTCCTCAGCTGGCTTTGATTGGCCTCACTCTTAATGCTGTTTGTGAGGGTTTGTGCAGTGCTCCTATAAACAYTGCCTGTATTGGAGAAGGCTAACACCTTCTCAACTACATCACCACAACTCTTAGTTGCAAGAGTGTGTTTCATTAGCTGAGGGAATTTGCRAACTTAGACCAGTGTTCTTTCTCAGTTTTGTTGGATTGCCATCTCTGTGGGGCTGTAACATAAAGGCCCRTTTCATTCTTGCCTTGTCATATTCAACCTACTGTGACCCTCTCCCTCCTTTCCAAGGGAAATTATATATAGAAAAAGAAATTCATTATCTTTATCTTTTTATCCTCGTGTACTATCAGTTCCTGCTAAGATCTTTTTGAAAATATCCTTTGGAAATACCTGAAAATTAATTTGCTATCATAATTTGCACCACRTTAAAAAATTTTAAGCAGGGAATTTGCCAACAATTAAAACAGTAGCTAGATATGAGAAGGAAAAYAGGTTTTGATTTGACAGAGTGCAGATATATGGTACTTAATATRTATTGAGTATATTCCATGTATTTGGAAACAGCCTTCCTTTCCRTTGTGGGAGAATTAACAGTGAGAGACAGATGCTAACCACAGAATTGAAAGGTGCTTTAGATTATTCTAAGGTAAAAATTACTCAAAGAGTTGTCATATGCTTATCACTGTCAGTTGTGTCACTTCCTATCTCAGCATAGCTTTACTGCTGCAATAGAGTTCTTGCGCCACAAAATCTATGCTTATTTATGACATGTATAATTATACGTTTAAATATCTCTAAACTGTCAAACCAATTGGTAGGGATTGGTAGCAAAACAATCCCTAAATACCAGACACTTTCTTAAGTGGAAGAATTACCCCGCAGTCCATGGAAGACCTTCAAGACACTGAAATAAGCTAACTGCACTGTGGAGAAACTCTGGGACAGTTTTAGAGTGCAAAAAGTCCACCTTGCCTCCACATCTGACTTGAGGTGCTTGATAGCTCTACCAATTCTTCTCCAAAATCATGAGTGCTGTCTGTGCCCTGTTTAGATATAGAATTTATTTTTAATTCCTTAATGTTTAAATTATACTCAGCAAAATTGTACATCCTCTTCCCAGATGCATGGATGTGTAACTGTTCAAGCTGTCTCATCAAACTTAACTACGTGCTCTTACCGGATGGGGAGATGCATAGGCTGGTSTTCATAGACAGCTTCAGTTACAGCTGCGTTACAGGATGGCATTCATCCAGTAGCCTGGAGAGCCTTGCAAGCCTGATTCTCCACAGCCTTGCTGATTATGCTGCTTACACTTACAATACAGCACTGGCCTGTCAGAATTCCCTGCTGACACGTACCTGCTTTTTATACTGCGTTYGTAATGGAGAGCTAGTTTCTATGCGTGTGTGTACGTGTTCACTAGAAATGGCTCAGTGTGGTTCCCTTGGAGCACGATTTTAGGTTTGGATTGGTTGAAGAAAAAATACAAAGGAAAAATGGCAATGTTACAAAGATCTTACTGAAGAGCTCCTTTCAAATGAATGATGCGAGTTCCTGTCTGTTTAGCTTGGTCATTTCTGTACTTTTGACATAGGTGTTTCAAAAAGGTGATCATACTAGGGAGAAGAAGCTTGAATTCGCTTGCAAAGCTGAAGTAGTTTTATTCCAATTATGTGAGAGGAGATCAGAGTTCGAGGCTGGAATGAAGCGTAATCCCTTTGAAGTGCTGAACAAATAGCGCCGATCTTCAGAACTAAAACTGACAATGCCTGAATCTTACTGACGTGTAAAAGACACATTGTTAGCTATTGGAGGGAAGGGGGTATGATGTTTTTGAATCTCTACTCATCCTTTTTTTTTTTTTTTTTTTTTTTCAAACTCTACCCTGCCATAGCCTGAAAGTCTTTCATATGGTAGGGAGCATTTTGATTTTTTTCTTTAATTGGATACTGTATAGCCAAATTGTTCTGTGCACCCCTTAAAAACTTAGCAAATATTCTTGGATGGACTTTGAATTCAAGTCTACCAGTAAGTGACTGAAGACAGCTCAAACAAGCAGAGATACTACTGCTGATAACTATTACTGTTGTGATAATTTGAAACTTTTGTACAGCTGTCTTTTCCCTCCTTTCCTTTTCTTAATCCCAAAAGTATATGGTAAAGTAGAAATAGGGATTTTTAAATATCAGAACTATATAATAAAGTATGCTGAAAAACAGCAACTGGAAAAGCTTCTGTGTGTGTGTGAGCATGCATGCAAACAATTTATTTTTGTCTATAGAATGTAGCTTGCTACTTTTTAATCTGTGGTGCAGATACAGTAAATCTGCAATTAAGCCTTCCAGCAGGTCTGTAGGATTGGTAATTGTTTTGTAATCCTTCCTTGGAACAAAGTAAATGCAAATAGTAATCAGATTTAATGAGTATAATCTATCCTAGAGTACTTGAAGCATGAACCGGAAGGTAATATTGCACACACTGTTTTGTTAGGTATTTTAACTACAATAAAGGAGTACAGCAACTACTGAGTACCTACCTAGACAGGAAGGAGAAAGCAGGCTTCTGAACAGGTAAACAATATGTACCTGAATGGTAAACAAGTCAACCTATCCAAAATTCATTTTACTCTCATGGAAGTTAATGGAAACTTTTTATTGATTTCAGGCACATGTACTTCTGCTACAYTAAGGCCTAGTTTATCCAAAACCATTTTGGACATTTTGGATAATCAGACTTAAGATACAACATGACATATAGGAAAGGCTGTTGAATGATGAACTGTAAAACTCAGTATTTGTCAAAACCGCATTTCTACTGAAATTCTTATCCATGTTTTCATCACCCCTTGTCCTAATTGCTTCAGATTCCTCACCAGTGCATTTACCTTTCAAAAGCTGTGTACTATACTCGGTTTCTGATTTCATGTAAAACAAAGGAAGAGTTACCATACAGCTAATTATACAGRCTCAAGTTCTAAACTACTCTTATACCCCATTATAAAACATGTCTTGGAGCACTGAGGAAACTCTGCCTTCCCAGATCCCTGTAGCCTTTCCATGAGCATGTGTTATTTGGTGTGATTACATGAATGTTTCCAGTGAACTTTTGATTTCATTGAAATCAAATGAACACTAATTCAAAGGCTACGAGTCTGCAAGAGTCTGAAATTAAAACTCTAGTTGTATGAGTCTTTTGTAGGAAAATAGGATAGTTATTGAGAATAGATAATGCTATAATTGTTTTGAACTGAGATTTCTGGCCAGATTCACTGAAGGGCTTGAAACCTGTACACTGGGAACTGGTAAATATTTTTTTTGTGAGTTCAGCCTGAGGCTGTAACAAATTTACTTGTCGCTACTTGTGACTTCAGACAGATCTTGCTGACCTTTAGGTTAACATAACTCTGTTCGCCTTCTTAGCATCCTGAATGGTTACAAGAATTTGTTGCTTGAAAAACAGATAGTTGAAATGCTAGTACAAATCTGAATCACAAGGGATTAAGTTTCTGCTGTGTACCAGCACTCCAGTCCTGTACATCCCATACATTAGTCTGAATTTTCTAGCTTGAGTTCACTTCAAGCAGCCTATGTTTTATAATCGGAGGGCACTAGTCAGTGGYTGTTACAGAGAAATAAAATTTGGAATAATTTGGCTCACCAAAGAGCTGTGTGAATGCATTCAGTTTCATTAGACTAAGGTTAATTTGCCTTTGAGAACTAATAATTACCCTGGAAATAGTGGAATTTTCAGTCTCATGTAACTTTCAAACACTGAAGTGAACAAGTGAAGAAGTTGATAACTTCAATTTTGTGTCAGTTATACTTGTATTGAGTTTACAGCTATTAAAACTGAAAAGTTCTCTTGTGTAGATCAGAGTAAGTAGGTTGTGGAGGATAAAAGGGGGACTGCTGGTAGGCAATGGTTTCTACCCTTAATAACTTTATGTAAAGCTGTTATATGCTGTTCAATTAACTAGATTTGGCTTTTTATGGCAGCTGAGGCCTGTGTATGGTTCAGATCAGAGGTATTTAGACCAGCTGACCCTGAAAGCAGTATGTTCGATAAGCACCTTCCTATCCCTCCCTGGCATGATTCAGGGCCTGGTCATGAAGAGAGCCACTTGAAATCAACTATGAAGTATATGGAATTCCCTTCTCCGTTCCTAAGTGTTCTGAATATAGTTGTTTATTAAGTGTAGCGCTTTTCTTGGTAATAAAGTTTGGAATGGGGACTCTGTCCTCTGTGAAATCTTTGTTAAAAGCTGTGTGTAACTTGGTGCATCTGGTACTCTTATTCAGCTGTGTAAGGTGAGCTGTGCTGAGTAACATCTCAGACAGACCTGTACTCTTTGCCATCACAGATGAGCACAACGAGCAAGGCCTCCTGGAGATGTCCCAAGTAGCATGCCAGTGGGGAATTAGCCAGTGTGCAGTGAGGAATATATTTATTGTTCTTCATCCAAGCTAGTGTAGACAGCTTTTCAAAACACCATCTTCTACTGTAGGGCCCTACTTTTTGATAGGATCCTAAACGGTATACAGAGAAGAACTCTGTGGCTCATGTTGGTTAGAGTAGATTTTAGGAATCAGATCTGATAATCTTGATAACCTTTGGCAATCTTTCCAGAGTTAGATGTCTTCATCTTTGATTAGAGCTGTGTGGTTAACTCAGTCCTAGACTGAAACCTGGAGTGGCAGTTCTGTTTTCAGTGGTTTTCGCGCAATGTCCTCACACACAAGCAAAGATTCTGGGGAAGAGGACTTGTCTGGGAACTGCCTTGCTACAACTTTTCTCACTGAATTCCCTTCCCTGTTATTATGCCCTTGTTCCTTCCAGCCTTCTCCTACCTTTTTCAGAGGCTTCTATTAGCAATAGTGCAGACAGACTTGGAAATTTGTCAAGGGAGCAGGGAGAATTTGTTTGCTCCAGAGCTCAACGTTGTTTTGGGGTCCTCGGGAGGCAAAGCCACCAGGAACAGTGGAGGATTTAATATCACTTAGTCATTCATTCCAACTTGTCCTTTCACCTAGGTGTCTGGCATATAGGGAGGAAAGTAAGGAGTGGGCCYGTTCTTCGAGGCCTGCACTTGTACCATGATGTGGCCTGCTCCTCAGATCCAGGCTAGTCTGGATCTCTGAAGCACAGCCAGCAAATCTCCTGCCTTTGAGAAGTTGGCTGTGTAACAACTTTAGATTTATAGCAGACAGGCTGTTGCTGGGTAATTATTCTGTGTGCATTTTACTGCTTGGCAAATGAAAGAGCACTTGCTTCTCAGCTACTGCTGTTAAGAGCTAGCACGCAGCAGCTACTGTGGCTGTGGCCTAAGGGCCGGGAATCTAAATTGAGGAGGTTGTACCCTGGGCTCCATAGCACAAAGGAGTGCTCTGCCAGTGTCTGTGCCAAGGTTTGCAATGGGTTGATGCCTTAGGGTTACTAAAACTCATTACATAGAGAGTTATATCAGAGACAGAGACGTGTTTTTGTGTGTAGTGTTTGTATTTGTAAATATATATGCATATACACACATATGTATGCAAATATATATATATCTACACATACATGTATGTATTTCAGTCTCAAYACCCTTCCTTCCCTTCCAAACAAGCTGCTTTCATTTCACACTAGAATCTCAAACAAGTGAGGTATGATTATGTAATACAGGCATTCTCCTGGTTGTCAGACATGGATTTTACATTGAATGAAACTTGCTATCAGTTTTACTTCTGCAGAGATATTGGTGATTCTCCTAATGGGATATTAGGTCTGCTTGCTTTTTAAACTTACTATAATCATATTTCTTTCTGTGAGAAACCATTTATTGTGAAAGAAAATAAGGCAACTAGTTACAATATTAAATACTTACTGAAAACGGAGTTAAGCCTCAACCARTCAATCATATAAGGGATTAATTGTGGGAGCTTGTATTTACATTTGCAGAAGTAGTCTGTTTTGATTCTGGTTATGCTGTGTATATGTATGCATATTATGTAAATAAATGGTGTTTTCTCTGTCTCATGTTGCTCACGTTTTTCCTGAAGGTAGCTTGTGTGAATAGAGAGATAGCACTTCCTTTCTCCCATGTAAACTGTTTTCAGTAGGGACACTCATGCTCTGGAACTACAATTCTTTGCCCAGGATAGGGTGGGGGTGGAGCGGCTGATCCTGATACTTCTGCAGTATTACTATCTTCTTTATCAAGTATTTACATCGCTTACAGAATGATGCTGTGACTTCAGTCACTGAACTAGAAAAATATACTTGCGGTTGGACTATTCCAACAATACTACTTTCCCCCCCCCTCAGAAAAAAGCTCACGTACATCTGTGATTTTTTTTTTCTTTTCTGTCTTCTGAGGCTAATCACAGGCTCTTTTGGCAAAGGTCTATTCTATCATTTACACAAAACCATTGGAACATGACAAAAAAATAAAGTTTTTCATTGTTAAATCTATAAAGTGAATGCAGGTRTAAGATGGCTTTTTAGTGTATGCAAACCTGTAGAAATTACAGTCTCCATAGAGGGAACACATATAAGCTGGTTGTAAAATACASTCTGTAACTCTCCTTATGACTGGCATAACTGCCTTTTCATATATTTTGGAAATCACATCTTCTGAAAAGAAAAGGCAAGTTGTTGAACTGGCTTCTAGGGTATGGAAGAAGGGATAGAAGAGAAGGAGAAAGTGAGGAAACAAAATGCTTTCGCTTTCTGATGCATTGCCTGCAGAAAGGCTGCGTAAGGTAGAAAAGGCAGGAATGCCAACGGACAACCAACCAACCCACCCCCTCTGCCACTAGTGTAACGTGTATAACCAAACTCGATTCTTTTTCTTACCTTCAAATGGCTATAAATTATAATAGGTATTTTCTATATTCCATCCTATTCCAAATGTTCAGTTTTCTCAGAGTAAGTTGAACCACTGTTTTCTGTAAGTAATACCTTATGCTAACATCAGAACAATTGCATTGAGTGAAACTAGTTATAATCTGTTTTCAAAGTAACCTGGAGGCAAAGCAACAGAATCTGCCTGTGTTTTATGAGTGGAGAACTCTTATACAAACGATCTCTCATGCTAGTAGTGTTAAATGKTTTTTTTTCCCCCACTTCTCCATGAAAAGATTTGAAAACTGTGTATATGACATTCACTATGTTTTCAGTTGGAAAGGTGAACGCATGGCAAAGAGTAGTTCCAGTACCCCAGTGTTGGAGAGGAGAGCTAGGAAGCTGGGAGAGAGGAAATAGGGAAAGGATGAAGTGTGTTTCTGTACTTGGTGACACCTGATTCCAAACTGGTTCAAGCAACAGTTAGGAATCATGAATTGCTCAGAAGAAGCGCACTTGTGAGTTTCATTTCCAGCATACTGCTACGGGTAAGATAAAAACTTCTGTAGTGCCTGAAGCTGTTTTGAATAGGTTCTTAAAGCCAAATGCTGCAGGTCTGCGTCCCTACAAAGCTTGCCCCATGCCAAAATCCGTAACTGCTGCTGAAATTAAGCAAACTTTCCCAATGTCCGCCCTTCATAAAGCAAATAGCCTAGATTACCCACTGACTCATTGGTCATATATAGCGGTAAAAATCTATAAAAATAGACCAGTATCTGTGCCAGACAAGTAAGAACAAATATTCAAAGTGCAAGGTGAGGGAGGACTAGCTGTAGGGCTCCACTCAAACACCTCYATGCTTGTACTAGCTAATGACTGACAGACCCCTTTATAATGAACATATGGTTGGAATGTGTCTCCTAGGAGTGACATTATTTTATCATAAGATGCAAATAATAAATGTTACCTTGATGTAAATCAAAGAGCAGGGACTTCAGATGTGTTAGCGCTAATTGGTTTGCAAAAGCTCAGTAGAAAGAACAAAAAGAAAATGAAAAGTTTGGGGATAGGTTAGTTAAATATTTTGCATTCCCTTAAATCATATAAACAACTTCACTGTATAAAAATGCATCATCCGTCTGTTGCTTATGTGTATAGCACCATTATAAAATTCSTTTTTGTCAAAGAACACCAAAATGGGCAGGAATTACACTGCCATTTACGGAAAGCACTTTTACACAAGTAGTGTAGCATTTTTTTATATATACAAAGAACAGATTCTGTATTCTGAAGAGTAAGATTTACTAATTTATCCTACCCCCCCTATTGAGGATTGTGCCGACATGACTCTTGACATGTCAGGCAYGATCTGGGGGTGTAGTGTGAAATAGCAAATTTCTTCAATGCCTCCCTACTATATTAAATTGCACTAATCCAGTGGCTATCCTATATATAATGAGTTATTTACAGGAACAGTCAAGCGTCTGTTTGTGAAAAATCTTCTTAAATGATTGTTTAAAAAGGCAAAAACTTAATAATAGCAGTTGAGAAGGAAGGAAATGGCAGTTTTGTCATAAAGAACAGCTATTTGGAGCTKTTTACCATTCTTGAAGTGCAAACACTAGAACATTCCCTTTCCTTTTACTAGAGGAGAGATCTACAAGCATGTCAAAGCAAACAGAGTATCTGTCAACCACAATTACATTTTTGCTCACACTAACAATTTCTCTTCCAAATTGGTCGGACTCTGAGGGAGATGTGGCATGAGTATAGCTTGCTGTACTCATATACTACTGGTCATATACTGACCAGTGAGGTCATATACTACTGGAAAACAGATAGGGAGAGATGAGCAGAGTATCAAATCACTTAGCAAATGTAAGAAGTCAACTCAGGAGGAAAAATGAACTCTTAATAATTAAAAGTCACTCCTTGTAACTCTTAATTAAACTTCCTTGCTGTAATAATTTGCTATTGATTTTCTCCCTGGATATAACCCAAAAAATTAGATAGCAAAAAATCCTAATTTTGATATCTTTTTACCAATAATGCATCCAATGTAATGAATAAGTGGCCTTACAAATCTGCATTTGCTTGTAATGGGATCTGCTTGTGCTGCTGCAAGTCCGGCAACTTGTGAAGTCTTTTCATTGGCTTCCTGTAAGTTGCTCTGATCTTGTTGGGATGGTGAATAGCCAATATTTTATTACGAAGTGCAGAAGCAAATTAAGGCGGATTTTCTTGCACCCTGCTTGGTGCAATGCCACCACAGGGCTTGCTTTCTTTTGCTGGTACAGCAGAGGCAGCTTGTGCAATGCCTGTCTGTGGCAGGGCTGCACAGTGAGGGAGAAGATCTACAACCTTTAACTTTGATTTCAGAATGTTACCCCTATTACTGAGACAAAGCTCTGTTGTACTTCTTACTTTCAGGTAGATTTTTAAAGGACACATGGATGCTTGTGTTCATTGTCATGGCTTGTAGTTTTGTTTCTCTCTCTCTCTTTTTTTTCCCCCCTTAAAACTACAAACTGGATCAAATGCTGTTTCCTTACCTTTAAGAAACTGGGTAGGAAATATTATGCATATCATAATCCTATGACTGAATTTGAACAAGTTTTGGGTTTCTTTACATCTAAGTGTTTTCCTGAATACCTCAGGTTCCATAATAAAAAGAGAGCAGGACGCAGCAGTGGTAGAGATAAGCAGCTTTTTTCTATTGTTAGCTGGGACATTAGCATGCTATGAGATGGGAAGATAAGCATAGGCTAATCTTAAGTTTTCTATAAAGAATAGGCAGGGACATAGAGAGCTGTGATGACAGTCAGTATACAGTATCCACTATAGATATTTTCCCCCAAATCCAGTGGCTAGTTTCTCTCCTGAGGCATCCATTTTATAAATGTGTAAATCTTATTAGTTATGCATGTCCATATTCTTTTAAATTGCTGAATTTCTGGCCTTACCTATAGTTTTAGCAACACCTTCAGTGATTAACTTATAGTTTTTCTTTTCCGTTGTTTTTAAACTTGTGTTTTTTGATCACTGGAGATCTTTTTATTTTGCATTATGAAGGCTCAGTTAATAGACATGTCAAGTTTACTTCTTCTATAGCTTTACATATTCTTCTGTTATCCTTTTAAACTTTTTTTAACCGTGGTGAGCTCTTTCTGGTCTTGCACAGTTTTCCTATAGTGCTAATCACTTATATGTTAAAGATATGGAAAAGAACAATAGATCTAATGACTGGGTATGTAAAGGTGGTTAAAGCATGTTATCTAAAGAGGAAAGAATTGATTTTTACAAATAACAATGTGTTTTTTATCTTTATCCTCCATCATTTTCTTCCTACAGTCTAAGATTTTCATTGGTGCTTTGGCAACAGTTGCAGCTTCAGCAGGCTCTATTATTGAATTAATCAAAGTGATAGCTGAGCATTTCTTCCAAGTAAGTTATGTAATATACATCTATACTGCTCTTTATAATAACTAATTTATTCAAGCTCCCAGAGGATGTATGGATTATTCAAACTAGAATGAACAGTGTGCCTGATTTCAGAACATAAACTTAACCTGGCATCTCATTGGCATGTAACTTCAGTTCTTCTGAAGCTCGTCCCAATTCTTTTTCTAGGCTTACTAACTAAGATACTTGGTTTATCAATACATCACACCTCAGTGATGCTCAGAAGTTATCTGATGTTGTTTGGGGCTTTGGAATCAGCTTTTGTATGCTGCTCCATGCAGTCTAATTAGCCCTAGACGTGGTTATTGTATGTGGAATACCATGTTTAATTCATGTGGCCACACTTAGCTGCAGTTGCGCTTACCTGGACAGCCACGGGAGTCCCTGTTTAACCCTATATTTTGCATTCTATGCAGGCATTGCAAAGATTTTGAAAAATAGAGGTGTAACCAAAGGAGCTGTCTATCTCATCACAAATATGAAAAGAAGCTGAAGGTATGTTAAACTGCCAATTCACAAATTTGTTTTTAGTAATTGCTTTTGATCAAAAAGTTTGCCAAAATTTAAAACCAATTTTGAGCAAATGTATTAAAGTAGAAGTCAAGTTCTAGATGAATGTGAAGATTAACAAAGAATGTATCAGCTAAAATGTCAATTACAATTTATTCTTTCCTATCCAATACTGGGACTGGCATAGTGCAGTCTTATCTGCTGAACTGAGCCTTCTCCGATTTTTTTATAATTATTTTCTAGGCTTTAGTTTAGAGACTGGGAGAACTTATGTCGTCAATTCTGTTCTTTGCTCCAAAAGATGAAGCACTGAACTCTTTAATATTTAGAACTTAAAAMAAACAAACAAACAACCCGCTACCTCTGAATCTTGCACAAGCCTGAATTTTCCTGATATGATGATTAAAAAGGCCTTTAGCAGCACAGTGTTGTCTGATGAGGCAAGTCTCCACCAATTTTACTACAATGCAGATGCCTGAATGTGGGGAAGAGAAAGCAAAGGGTATTTCTGACAACATGATTAATTATAAAATAATTTGCTAGCACAGCTACTTATTTTACTCTGTTAATTTACATTTTGCAATGAGCACAATGAGAAGCTGTTTCACTTAATGCAAGGTACTAATTTAAAGCCTGCCCTTCTTAGGCAGTGGGTGTCTGTAGAAATGATTCCATTTACTCCAGAGCTCTAGAGACTACAGTGTCCTAGAGCAGCTTATGAAATCTCAGGTTAAAAATAATGAACAAACAGCATAGGTTAATTCAATGTTTCTTTGTCTGCTCGAAGAGATTAACATAAAGCTGTGTTGTTAGAACATATTAATCATTGGTAATAGYGATTTCAAAATAAATGGCTTTATTTTTTTTTAACCATCTTTAAGCATCCGAAGAGTGCTCCCCCATTATTTACTTCCCCTGCTGCTGCTGCTAAGAAATATCTTACATTTGCTAGATGCCTTTCACAGTGCAAATTTAGCCTCCAGGAGGCTTGCAGTGGTTATGGATAACATGAATTCACGCATCTCTGCAATGCAGCCAGCTGTAGAGTTGAGTGTCTTGCGTCTCAGCAACAAGTTAACAATTTAGGACAGAATAGCTGAAAAGGGAGCTTTTATCCCCTTGCTCAAGCTCTCTTATATTTTTTGTCCTGGACAAGATATCTGGCACATGCTGTAACACTGCCAGAAGTCTTAGCCTTGCAAATATGAAGTTTTTATTTTAGCGGTACCTTAAGCCCTCTGCGAGGGGTTTTATGCTTCTGAGAAGTTTGATGAAAACTGCTAAAGCCTAAGTAGACCTGACAAGGCCTCCTTCCTAACGAGACGAAGACCTTGTAATGGTCAGCTTCTCAGTGCTGAACTTCTAGGTTTTCATYCCTAATTCCTTATGAGTAGGTATTTGGTCCTTTGTACAGTGCAGCAAGAGTTAGACGTCTCAGAATGGGTGTTGCCTCTCTGTGGCCATACTGCTCAGGTTAGGCTGTGGACAGTAACGTCCTTTGGTCTCCATATCCATTGCTCAGATTTTAGGGTGAATCTCTGAGCTTGGCCTCCTCGTCCTCTGTGAGGGCGCTAGTCACGAGGCCAAACCTTCCAGGGTGTTATATGCATACACCTGTAGAGGGGTTCAAGCCGCTTCAAATGGATCCACAAAAATCCCAACCGGCCAGCTGGTGTCCAGGCAGCAGTGGGTGCGGAGAGGGAGGTGGAGCAGGGAGCTGCTGGCAGCCGCACTCGCTGCAACCCACCTGGACAAGCGCGATTGGCCTCTCACAACAGCGATGCGGATTTAGGCCGCGCGCTGTGACTGCTGTGCTAAGATAACGCGCCCTGCCGCCGAAGTCTCAGCTGGCACTTTAACAGCAAGAGCATCCTCCTCTTCCTTCACCATTTCTTCTGAATTTTGCAAAATGCCCCTAGCGGGTAGTCACTACGCTTGAAACTGGCATGCTTATTTAGTGGCCTATGTAATTTAGAAGCTTGATTTCATGCTTTCTGGGTCGAAAGCCTTCCCTTGCTAATTATTTTTTTGTGCTTTGCGTATCAGGTTGCTATGTGGTGTTTTGTGTTCACTGCTGCTGGTTATCTAGCAGAGTTGTAATTCAGCCCCTCTGCTGCACTGAGACATGGTGATTCATAAGAAACCTATACCTACTTACAAAACCAAATAGATTAAGATGACAGTTTCAATCTGTAGCAGCAATGGGAATTGTTACAATCTGATTGCTGGAGAATTTACTGTAGTCTGTGTCACTGCAATCAGCCGAATGCATCAACTGATAAGAGATTGTGGGTTTTATCCTGAAGAGATGGTGAACTGTCAAATAACAAAGATGAAGTAAGGAAATTATATAATTCCTGCTACTATGTTCCGTGTCTGTGTCACATTATGTCTTCCCTTTGCCTAGCATTTATATTAAGTCATGCTGGTAACACTCAAGCTCATGAAGTGGGTTTCTGAGTGCCTGAAATATTGCTTGCAGGGCTGATGTTGCATAGCTTGCTGCTGGGTCAGACTGGATTCTTATTTATTTATTTATTTATTTATTTTAGGTAAAAGTGTATAGTTTTGTAGCTTGTCTTCTCCTCTTGTACTCAGAGGGAAGAAGTGCTGCTAGAAAAATGCAAGAAAAAAGAGAGTGCTGGGATATGCCCCATAGCCTTGGTTCTAATGGTGTCTGCAGAAGAAAACTCCTATGTCTTCTAAAACTTCGTAATATAGAATTTTTTCGGTAATGATTCCTGGGTAGGAACATGAGTTATTAGGGGTGAAGTGAAATACAGAGGGGAATGGCCAGGCCTTCCTGCTAATAGAACAAAGTATTTTCCTGAGTAGAGCAAGAGCCAGATAAGTCTGCTCTGAATGAAAGAAGAGCGGGACAATGTGGCATGAGAGGTAATTTTTACCTCCATCTCTTATCCACACCCAATCCAAGTGCAGTAGGTGTCAGTTCTCTGACTTTGCGGATGCAGAAGGAACTAAGAGCATCTCCAAGTTTGGTCTGTCACACTGGTCAGAAGCCCTTTTCAGTCAGGTGTTAGGACTGGGTGTATGGTGGAGAAAATGCGGTCAACAGGGAAAGGGGTGACTTGTCCCTGTCCCAGCTAATGCGCTGGGCTCTCTCCAGCCTGCTGGATAACGACAGCCGGGAGCAGGGCTGGAAGCGCTGTCAGTACTTATCTGCCCTGGGGAGAGCCCTGCCATGCAGCGGCGGGGGGCTTGGGCTCAGTGCGATGCGGGTGAGGCCGCAGGCAGCGCCGGCGTGCAGGGGAGCACGTGGCGCCTGGCGCAGCCTTTGCTCTTGGAAAGGGTGTGCGATTTGCCTGGGTATTCCTGTGCGATGGATCCGCGGCGGGGGGAAGAACCTCCAAGCAAGAGACTGTAGTGGGGAGCTGCCCTTTGCACGGTTGTTTAGGCTGAGCTCTTCAAATGGGCCTAAAAGAAGCAGGCGCCTAATTCTCTCTGAGTTCAGCTGCCTTCAGCTTCTTTGAAAACCCTGTTTTCCACATTTGATGGCTACTGATGCTGTCTCGAGATCTAAAATTAGCAAGTACTTGCTYTTGCAAATAGCCATTGGGGGCTGTTTCAGCAGCTTTGCATCAATAAGCTCGAACATCGGCACATTACGTGCGAGCGCGATGTAAACCTGCAACGGTCCATCTTGTGCAGCCTGTCAGAGCCCGCTCCCTCCACTGCTTCTCTTACTCTCTCAATTCCAAAATCACAAAAGCAGTTACAGCAATTCTGAATGCATATGTGCAGCTGGGCTGTCAGCAAGGAACATACGTGGGCGAGTGGCTGAGGGAGCATGAATGAGTGATTGAGCAGAGGTAAATGCAACAAAGGCGGTGGGTGGAAGGAGAAGGCTTGAAATTGCCTCACCCACCAGTTTAATATATTCTTTACAAAGAGGTATACAAGCGAGAAGAAGATGGAAGGGTCTTAACTCCTCCAGTCCTTTGAATTCAATTTGTTTTTGTCTTGGGGATATTTTTGTTTCTATGCTCTCTTTAGGAATGGGAAAAATACCCTGCCTGTAAACGTTCTTAAAAGTGTACTTGAATTTCCTGAATATATAAACTGCAGCTCCTGTGAGTGTAGGAAATCGTTTAACTTACTGCTTCACAGAAAACTGCTGGACAGTGAGAGCTTGGCTGTGGGAGACTGACCAACAATTGACTGCAGAATTTTCTGGTATCCTAAAAACTGCAATATTTAACAGATTATGTTAGTGGAGCAAAGCAGGATTCATTTCATTAGTCTGTTCAATTTGATGATATTTTCCATCCTGTTCATGGGAGGAAAAAAAAGGGGGGGAATGTTTTCCACCATTTATCTGGTTTCTCTCTGAACTGCGTYGTGGTTTGGCAGTGGGCGGTTACACGGAAAAGCATCCCCCTCCATCCCTGTGTGCCTGCAAAAGGCACGCTGCGGGGAAAAGCGTGTCCTTTAGGGCCTGCAGATGAGCAACCAAGCAGAAGGGAGAAGCGTGTGGGTGCGGTATTGGCTTTTCTTCCTCGAGGCACGTACTGGGCTGAGATGGGTGGGAATCAAGAGATGAGGGGCCCTGAACTGCGCTGTTCGTACAGATGCAGTAAGTGTCTGAGTGAGGTAGAAGAGAAGAGAAGAGAAACAGTCACTGCTGCGGGGTTTCTTTCGGTCTAGGGGACTCGTGTGCTTTACCACAGATGAGACGGCATGTAGCTACCTCTGGACCTATCTAATCTCATTTACCCTTGATTTTCATTTATGTTTTTTTGGTATCCTGTGGAAAAGCAGTGCAGTGTCTTAAATGCTTTCTGTCAACTGCCTTAAAAAAATTAATTAATCCCTCCCTCCCCCCTGCTCTTGATGGTAGTTTGCTTTGTAGCCTTTGAGATACTCCCCTGGATAGTGACCTAAAATAGTTTATTCCCAGTTTCTCTTCAGCATGTTGTTGGTACCACAGGTATATGCATGTRTTCTTCCCTGCATAATTCAGTTCCTGTGCCTTGTCAGGAATTTGGTACCTTGCCTGAAAGATAAGGGGGCTGCTTAAATTAGCTTGGAGAAGTGGAGCCTGCCATAACCGTATAAAATGTGGTTAAGCTTTGCTTTGGCTTCAGTTGGAGAGTGACCAGATGCAGGTCAAATTGCTGCTTTTCCTCAGTAGTAGTAGTATAGGCACTTTATTTATTTACTTATTGTAAGGCCTGGCTAACTTGCAGCCAGCGACTGTGGTGCCGGGCGCAACGTATGGAACAGCCCTCGCRTGTGAGGTGGCCGCTGCGGGAGCTGGGGAGCTGCCTCTTCCTTCCGCTCAAGCAGGAGGACTGTGTCGCTGTTTCRGCCTTCACCCCGTTAGCCCCGCTCCCGAGCGGGGACCGACGGCAGCTCGGTCGCTGCTCTGGGCGGGCCGGAAGGGGAAGACGCGCGGAGGGTAGCCYGCCTGAGCGCAAGCACGGGGTCCCAGGCAGAGATGTGGAGCCATCTCGTCTTGCTTGGGGTGAGAGGCAGGCAGAAGGAAGGCTATTTTGGATCAGCAAAGTTGGTTATTTACCTTGTTTTATAAAAGAATACTACCCCTGCTGCCCTTCCAAGGGAAAATCAGTCAGTGTTTAACAGCACTGGGTTGTAGAAAGCGTTACTTAGTTAGCAACAGCTATTTTGAAACAGTATAGGAGTATAAGGGGTTCTCAGCACAGCATTTTCTAAGATTACACTGCGAATCCAACCTGTGCTCTACAGAGCTCATCTCATTGGACTCCTGATCTCTGCTTRATTTTGCAAACAAGGTGTGCTTCTATTCTGAAATGTCTCTGTGTGCAGTTTTGTTTATCTTACGTATTTTTGCAAGGTGCACGATCAGACACATGTCTGGCACCTACTATGCAAAGCTGGCAACAGGGAAAGGAACCATGTTCAGATCAAGTCAGACACAGAATATAAGATGTTGTTAATGACATTTGTGAAAAAATATATAAACAAATTTGAGGTTATATATTGCATGGTGGTACRTGAATTCAGCCTTCACCCTCACTTAGCAGCACATCCTATTTAAAATTGTCCATAGAAGAAATTGTCTTGCCTAAATTTTATAATGTGTCTTTCCTCCAAGTTTCTTTGACAAAGTATTTGCATCTTGTTAACTTCTACTTTAGATGGACAACAGTCAATAATAAATGATCTGGCAATGCTGAAATGGCAATGAATTTATCAAAACAAAGGAATGCTGCCTCCTCACTCTTTCCTCTCAGTCTACCCTTATCCTGGCTGTTTAATGCTGAAAATGAAAAAAAAAAAAAAACAAAAAAAAAACCAAGTCATTTCTCCTGTTGGAGTTGGATTATGCTAGTGACGTTTAGCCTCCCTTTCCTTTAATAAATTAAGGCAAGTGAAGTGTGGAGTGAAAGTAACTTAAAATTTTTAGATGTTTCAAGGAGAGAAGGACCCTCTGTAGAGCTGGGAAGGAAGTTTCTTGTCTGTTTTGGGCTCATTATTTTTCTGCCGGTCTTGCTTAAGAGAGCACTTGAACCACCATTGAGTCTGATGCATTAAGTGAGATTGAAACCATTTAGGAAGAAGGCTGTGAAGCTGTGCAAAATAAAACCCATACAGCTATTAGTGAATTTCCCTGTAGTACTTCTATGCCATGTGTGTATTAATATCACTCCGAGATTTTAGTGGGTTGGGACTTGAAAGAGTTTGTTTTTAATAGTGTTGATATTAATAAAGAAGCTTGCCTGGCTCCAAAGGGGTTTAAGTCATCAGCAGAACATAAGCAACTTCATTTATTGCATCCTGTGGTTACAGGCTGACTGAATCCACTGTAAAATATAAGACTAATGTAAGTTGTCTGTGTTGGCTGGTGGTAGAGCATTTGGGGGCATCTGCACGCAGGCTCCATTCTTGCACTAATGGAGCCATTTACCCCTTGCCTAATTCTTTCCCATTTTCCCACCTGTTTTTGCTGCCCTCCTTCCACCAGAGCAGCATGTGTCTCTCCATGCTGCCTTCGCGCACGATGAGCTCCAAGCTACGGGCTGGGGGAGCTACAGCCAGCGGGGAGCCCTGTGTTGCAGCCAGGCAGCTCGGTAGTTGCTGCTCTGGTTAACAGTAGGTGGGAAATTGTTACGCTGCAGCTGGTGCTCAAGGCAAAACTGCTGATACTTATGTAGCTCTTGATTTTTATTATGCTTGAGTGCCCTGTCTGTACTGCAATTTTATTCACAACAGTTCTGTGGTGTTCGAGAGTATGAGAGAAGCACTGAAACACCCCTGTAATTGTAGAGGGGCTTTGACACAGTAATACTGCATCTGTATGCTGAGCTTTCAGCTGCCTGGTTCCAACAGTGGCGTTCCCATGCTTATTTTGAGTGCTGGTATTATTTGGGTGCCTATAATTGGAGTCAAAAAGCCAGAGCATTTGGGTGAAACAGGTCATTTGGATAGTTGTTACACCTGTGTGGCTTGTCTTGAGTGCACAGCATTCAAGGCTGCTTTTGAGAGAGATGCTGCAGCCCAGCCAGACTCCATGAAATGTTCTGGCTAGTCTTCTGCCAAGGATCGGACTAGAGGCTGAGAATCAGCCATCTTTAGACTTATAGTTTATGGACTTGAATATTAGCTGATAAAAAGTACTTACTGCTTTTTTTTCCCCCCTTCACCTGTTAGATGTTCTCTCTGTATAGATGGCAACAGTATATTTCTGTGGGTTAAAAATTCTTCGTGTGGTTTTATGCTGTTTGTTGTCCRAAAACACAGATATCCCGTAGGAGCAAATGTCTCAAGTCACTGATGTCTGCAGACAATAACAGCTACTATATACGTGATATGTTTTTCTCTTTATAATTCTGCTTCACACTGCCTACTATAGCAACAAGATACGCCTAACCGCTTTGGGCACTCTCTTTCAATGAGTGCTTTGCCCATATTGAACCCTTTCTGTCTTTATATGCCAGCGCTTTGTAGAGATTTGTTAAGCTGAGGCCTGGGATTTTATACCTGGCCTTTCCTATCTGCAAGAAGTGGCTCATCCAAGGTTTTGTAAAAAACAAAAACAAACGAACAAAAAAAAGGTTGAGAGCTGGCAGTGATGTTGGAATAGATCTTCTGATTTCTTGTACTAAGAGTCCAGCACAGGCTGACTGTTCCCTCCCTGGGACCGTTTTCAGTCTCCATTAAACTCTTCCCGCTCTGCTGATGCAGTTCTTCCTTTCAGTACTGGCAGCCTGGAGGTTMGGGGCAACTTGCCGCCCCAGGCATCTGAAGGGCAGAGCGCTTTTCCTCCCAGCCTCGTTTGTTGATGACGCGTCTTGGGGCCTGTTTCTCAAGCGATTCCCTTCAGAGCTGCGTTTCAGTAAAGCTGAGGTTTGTCAGGACGAGCGCTGGCCTGACAAACGCAGGGGCTGAGCAGTCAGCCTGCATGGCCCTGCCTCTCCTCTTCATTGATAACACCCCCGCAAGGACTGTCAGGATAACTCTTGTCACTTTGCTCCTGCTCTTGTCGCACTAGGGGGTTCCTACCAAGGCTGAAACACATCTCCGGCATCATCTACTCTCCTATAAGGATTATAGCTTCCTTAATAAAATCAAGGCAGGACCTTTAGATTCATTCTCACTCTGCTATATATTACCCTGCTGCTGAGACACTACAAATACTTTCTCACAGGGTGAACTTGCAGCAGGGGCGTGCTGCTCCCTCCTGCACGCCGAGCTGTCCCTGAACCGTGAGTTACCGCAGCAAAGAGTGGACAGTATTTGAGCACCCACAAGTTAGCAAAAAAAA
>NW_028187188.1:1570756-1577980 GCF_003343005.1 Rhea americana | reverse complement strand
GCTGCTGCGGGGAGGCTTCTCCTGGCAGCTGAGCCGGGCTGCCTAAGCCCCCTCTGAGGTCAGCACCCCGACACGGTGAGCCTCAGCCTGCTGATAACTACAGTCATACTGATCCTCTTGGCATTGTGCTTTCTCCTGGGCGTCACTGTTTTTTTAAATTACGTCTATGTTTTTGCAGGGGTTATCAGCTGACATTTAATAGAACATGCTATGATGGCTGGAAGGGCAGAGTGGCTTTACTTTGCCAATCAGTCAGTTGGTAAATCTCTTAGTTTATTGTGAAGATTGAGGAGCACCTACAGCAGGGAGCCTATCTCAGCTGGGCTTTCAGGCTCTGGTGAGTTATTTAATTGTACGTGTACTGGAAACCAGTGACTTGCTRAGGCTTCTTGTTGGTAACGCACTTTCGGTTGGCAGAACTTCAGGACTTCCTTTGTGTCGGCGTGTCTGCTTACGAACCTGTCTGCAGTTTAGTGACACACCTTGGGGAAGTGTATGGAAAACTTGCAGCAGAAAATAGAGCACAAATGCTGAATACGAGAGAGGTGGGGAATAGAAGCTTTTATATTTGCAGGATGTATTATGATTCTACCTGTAACTTGCATGTAATTAGCTACACTGAGATTCAGAAATTCCCTTTTAGTGGGGGGAGGAAGCCTCATTCCCTTCCTTTCCCTTCCCCCGCTAGGACTGTGGCTCTGCCCTAGATAAAGGGGGAAAGGAGAGGAGGAGAGAATTCTCTCTGTGTGTGTGTGCATGTGTGCGTAAATGGGGAAAAAAAAAAAAAGTCTTGTACTCAACTTGTTGCTAGCCATCATGGAATTTTACACCATACAAACTACCCTATCATGGAGTACACACAATTTGTCAGATTTTTGCACTCTGACAAGAACTGATCTGAGGTAAAGGACATGTAGAAGAAGTCCYCTCAGTATCTTACATCAAAACACCAGGAGTCAGAGTAGACATTAGACTAGTTGTGTCAGATCCCCCCTCAGCTGAAGATCGCAGTGAGGAAGGTAGGCAAAACTATGGTAATACAAAACTCTCTCTTTACTAAAGTGACACTACGTGTCTTCCTCATTGATTTCTTGGATCCTTCTGAGACTTGTCTGTGCTCTGTAGGAGAGCTGTACTTCTGTGACAGGGGCAAAAATAGCTGCACCAGCTGCAAGAACTGAAAATACTGTTACTTTTTTCTTGTATCTACACCCGGGCTGAAGAGTAAAGTTGTTTTACTGACAGCTTTAGCTGCTTTAAATATTTACTGTTATTATGCTTCTATTGTATAACAGTGAGACGCTGTCTGTCAAACACCACGTGCACTTGCTGCCTGAAATAATGACACAGCCTTAGGAATTTGTGGGGAGATTGAAAAAGAAAAAAGAAATTATGCTGGCTAGGAGGGCTAGCCTGAAATTTGTCTGCATCTTTAGTGGCTTGCAAAAATTCCCTACTTAGCAAATACTTACTGATGAAAAATGAGAGGTGCCTCTGACTATCCCTGTCTACCTTTCCCAATTACTTGAGGGCTGAACTTGACCTTTAAAATTCTCAAAAATCTTTTTTTTGCTATTGTTTGTTGCTCTGTAACAAGGCAATGGTTTCTTCTGCGCTTAAATTTGTAGCAGATGGAAATTCCCTGGTTGTGTTTACAACTGAAACTGAAGTTAGACTTGGAAACCGCAGAAACCTGAAATACTGACCCTACCRTACTCGGGTACACTAAGACTTGTGTGTTAATGAAGTGACAGAAGCAGTGAAAAGAAATTACCTTGTTTCGGGCAATCCTAAACTACTTGGAGTTGCAAGTTGAGAAGTGTAACACCATACACGGTATAGATGTGTAATATGTGAACATGCACGGGCAGAGCGTGCCTTTCTTGCCCGAGAATGACATCTCTAGGTTATATATGTGATATATATAATTATATATATGTGGATACTATTTCACAAGACTCTCATTAGTATAAAATCCTGCTACTGAATTATTACTGAATAATTTGCTAAAATTGAGGAAATAACATGACTTTCAAGGCTCATAAGAGTGACCATCAAATTCTCTCTTCTCCCTTCCCCTCCAAATTCGTGTGTCACATTAAAATGTAGTTTAGGGAGCAACATTTATTCATACTTAAAGGTTTCTGATTAAAAGTAGCTTTCACCATTTCCTAACTAAAATTGAAGTGCAAGCATCTCCTAAGTACCTGCAAAGCACAGATTCAGACTACGGAGAGCTTGAGGGGAGGCTTGTTCCAAACTAACCCGGGAGCCTAAAGATAGCACTAAATAACATGTAACTAAAGAAAAAGATCTCATCTCTGTATTATGGGATCTCCATTTTTGGATCAGCATTAAGTTTACCTGCTTTTTAAGGCCATTTCCACAAACCTCAGACAAGCAGGGTGGGCTAAATCTATTTAAGCTACTACTTAATTTGAATGTTAAAATACTCTCTTATATCATGTCTGCTTTACATGCAGAAGCTCCTGGGTTCGAGTCCCAGTGGAACCAGCGCCAGGAAATCTTTGGGCGGTTGGACTAGATGATCTCCAGAGGTCCCTTCCAACCTTACTGATTTTGTGATGGTGTTGATGTGTGAGGTGAGTGTAAAATGGTAAGGCATTGAAATATAATGCATCTTCTGCAGGTTGCATATGCAAGCTTGYTTTTTCCTTTATGTGTATGAGATGGGCAAACTTTTTTTACATCCTCCTGCAGGGTCATGTGCTCTTTTAAATTTTGGAGTATGTCACTGTGTGAATGTAGACTTTTATATCTGCTAACCATATCTATTTTCCTTTATGAAGGCTGCACAAACGCAAGAGACTTTTGTGTTCATGGGTATCATTTACCTTAGGCAACTTATTAAATAAAGCACAACTTCCTTGCGAACATAATTTTTGTAATCACTTTAATGCAGTAGCAGATAATTAGTGCGAATTACATTTTTTTGATTTATAAAGTTTGACTTACAGAAATTAACTTTACTTGGAATATAACCATTTAAACTAGTAATAGAGTAATGTTATTCCTAGGAAAGACAAATTTACATACATAAATTTATATAAAAATGTCTTAAAATGAAAACTAAAAAATTTAGATCCTATGTATCATAACTTCAAAATTCCCTTGTGATTTTTCCATAATCTCCATCTTGTGTGCGTTAATATCCACTTTTAACCAACTATGTCATTTCAGTATCTCAGCCAGTGGTACTTTTCTAAAGCATTATGGAAAAACTGAAATGAGCTTAAAAATAATTAATTAATTAAAGCGCACACAGTGTATATATGTCCTCCACTGTCATCTGGAGAAAACAATTGGAAAGAAAAGAATGTTAAAATTCAGTGCTGACTTTACAAGAAATTTTATTAATTTGCTTTAGTGATACTGGACTTTCTCCAGCGTTGGCCCAGGTAAGCAATTCCAAGATAGAGGAAGTGCAGCGACGATAGCATCGTAGCAGTGCAGAGTGGAGCCTGAGCCTAAGTCTAGGTGCAGTTTGGAGATACACAGGAGGCCTAGAAGAGGAAACCAATGCACAGCTGGCTGAGGAAATGCACTGAAAAAAAACAAAAAACCAAAACTTATTACTGGTAGTTGTAGTTTGGTAGTTGTTTAGGACAAGCTCAAACAGTATTTCTTAAAAATGAGCAACAGAATCAAGAGCTCCMCCTCTTCCTTCTGCTCCACCTGCTGCATGCTAACTCCAGGCCTCCTCCCGGGTGTGAAGACTGCATGATGTACATATAGGTGTGAACAGCATAGCCAGGGAGAACTTAGCACTGGAGTTGGAGGCTCAAGCACTTGGAGGCCCTGGATGTTAGCAACTTATTTTTGAATGCTTCTAAAAGTTGCAGATAAAACATTCAAATGCTCAAAATTTTTCCTGCAACTAGCCAGCAAAAATGCACTAGTATGAAATGGTACTGGGCTGTTTTCAGACAATTTTTCCTCAAAAAAAAAAAAGCACATGAAAGGATCAGGTCTCCTCTGAGTATGCCGCTCTATACTTGTGTATGCTGCTGAATGTATTTCATCACTTAAGATAGACTCTGATGGTCTTTCTCTAAAATGTTTAAAGGACTTGAGATTTTAGAATTTCACGTTAAATTAATGTTTTCCAGCAGATGCATGGGAATGAATAGCCCTCTTCCAACTCTGTTATCTTTCTGTTAACATGATCTCGCTGTAAGTAAGTAAGTGGGGTAATGATGATGGGGGAAAAAAAACAAACAAACTCGGGCTCTTTCACTACTTTACAGCTGCCTCTCCATAAACTCTGCCTTTCAGATACTAATATCTCTAATATAACAGTACTCAGGCCTCCAAATCAACTTAAGATAGAGAAAAGCAAAACAACGCAGAGATCATATTTTAAGGAAGAGGGGATTGTCCGAGTTTGACATGGATAATTTTCAAACAAACAGAMCTGGTTAAATTTGCTGGATAAATTATATTTTGCAAGCTCTCCTGCATCTAACTCTCTGTCGCCCACATAATGATTTTCTAAAAGTGACAGAGATCATCTATTCTAATCCCAAGGGTAATCCCTTCCCCCCCTCTCCYCCGCCAGTTAAATGACTCATCCTGCTTTAGCAATCTGCAATTTATAACCATCACTGCTATTACGAACTTTTTCATCATAATAGTTTTCTCCAGCTACAGAGGTTTTGACATTCAAAGCTTTTTATCCCCTGTGGTGTAGGTGATTTGAGCTCTGCTGAAGGAGAGTTCCGCTAGCAACCTGGAAGAGCTGAGACACATTTTGAAGAAGGAGGCACAATTTTTCATTTTCCAGATCGTGACATAAGAGTTTCTATTTATTTATTTATTTCCCCCTCTCTGGTAAGTTTGAGGGACGGGGACCTGAACAAGTGGTTTAGAGGATAAGGACCAGGAAAAGAGGTACCTGTTTTATGGAAACCTAATAGCATGGAGGGATGCGGTGATGAACACAGAGCTACATCTCATCCCCTTTTGGGGGATGTAGATGAACTACGTCACCCCCTTTTGGTCCTTGCTGGCTTGACGTGCTCTCCAAAGCATAAAGCTAGTCTATTTCAAAGCAGGAAGCAGGTCTCAAGAGATCTCTTTGCAGTGATGCTGCTAGTGTAATTTCTGTTTTAAGACTGCAGATTTAGTCTAGATCTAAATCCATATATAATTAAACTTATTATTTTCATTTATTTTTCCAGGGATGCCTTCACGTTCCTATCAGTCATCTGTGGGGTCATTTTTGCAGCTCCAGAGTGAATTAATCTTGATGCAGAAAGGCAAGGCCCTTTCCTTGCTGCGCTGCAATGACTTTCATCAACTTCACAAGAGCTGGAAAGGCAGTGGAGAGGAAAAGGAAAGCACAACCTAACAGCTAACYAACACGAATGTCTTCAGCCTCACCCACTGGGCAACTGAAGGTCTGTGGAAGTCTTCCTCTGCACTGTAGGTAAGCTCTGACTGCTCAGATTTTGTTCAGTATTTGCATGTAAGTAACAGACTGAGTAATGCATAGCTGATGAGAYTCCAACACTGAGGCCTCATTTAATCCCAGAAGACTCACACAATGATTAGACAAGCAACTACGTCAAGCTAACTGGAAAACAGCTAAAAGCTGTAATCAAATGGAGAGGGAGTCATATTTTAAACTATACCTTTAGTAAAGTGCAGAGCTAGGCCTTAAAAATGTAAGCTGACAAAAAGAACTTTTTTTTTTTAATAGGTTTTTGCATATGTTCCTTTTCTGGGCAAAATGGTAGGGRGTAGCAAAAACCACCACTCTCCCTCTGGTGTTCATTTTGTTATCCAAAACAAGGAAAAAAGTAGACCAGAAGGAAAGCCTTTTAGAAGGTACACCACCAGCTGTGACCTGGGAAAGAGTGCCTGCAGAGCAAGCAGCAGCAGTTGAAACATTTTTGTAGCAGATATTAACTTTCTACAGCCTTGTTTTGCTGAGAAACTTGCAAGCAAGTTCTCCAAAGTCACCTTAGGCCTCTGGCAGTGGAAATGAGACCCTGACAGGATAATGGTTACAGAGCTGTCCTAGTATCCCAGAAAAACCTAAACACAATTTGTACTCTGTACAAAAAAGCACCATACCTGTGGAACCCAAACAGAAATGCTGCTGGAAATGCGGTTTGTTTTGGAAGACAGTCATACTCAGGTATTCTCCCTGTCCTGGCTGTGATGCCATTCCCTAAAAAGTAATCTTAGCTGAGAGAGAGATCTCTTGTGACTTTTTTTGTTTTGTTTTTCTGCCACTCCCAATTCCTGTGGACAGACACCTTTTTTTTTTATCCTTCCCTTTTCCTTTTGCCATACCACAATTCTCTGCTATGTTTGCCCAGGTCGAAACGATGGCAAAATATTAAGCAGACCGAGCAACAGCTCAGTCCTGTGGCACACTTGGGCATTACACTCCAGTGAGCAGCAGGGCTGTGGCTCCAGTGAATGCAATTCTCATAGTGTGCAACTACCGTCCCCTTCATATAGAAGGGTGGCATAGAGGACCTCACTGGAGACCACCTATTTTCAGTACCTTAACAGCATAACACATCATTCCTAGGCCTGGAGAAGTTGGAGAAGCAAACTGAGTCATCACCAAAATAACCATCGACTATCAGGGCCTTTCTTACATTTGTCTTTAAAGATACGTTGTATTATTTTGTCATTGTAAACTAATATTATTTAGTCCATTTCACAACTCTAATAATGCAAATTACAAATGCTATTCATATTTTAAAATGTGAACTTTAATTCTGAAAGTTTCCGTTATCCCTGTTAGGTACTAATCTCATCTGAAGGAAAGGAAACTGAAGAAGAAAATCTAAGTCTGGCTTTTGGAGCTGCTCTGCACAGACTGTTCTGGCAGATACCAATGAACTGAGAAATTCAGCACTTAYGAAACCCAAGGTATGTGAAATTTTATTAATGATTTCAAGAAAAAGACTTGCATGTGTACTAACAGTGTGCAGGCTTCCTTATTGTGGGCCTTAAGCTTTTAATGGCGATCATTCTGCTGTGAATAGGAAAGGCTGCATGACTTTGATCATTTACAGAGGGATTCAAAATAAGCAAATTTCTAGGTGATTAGTTACTGTACCCTACGTTCAGAATGACTGTAACATAACTGATGAAGTCTACATCCTCCACTGATGATCTAAGTGCTGTTCCTGGTAATCTTGCTCTCAGTAAAGAGACTGAAAATGATATAAAAGACTGATT
>NW_028187188.1:1533165-1570732 GCF_003343005.1 Rhea americana | reverse complement strand
AGACAAGGGATGCTGTAAAACAGATTTATTTGCTTCTACCTAGTAGCAGCAAGCTTAATGATTACATTTCACTGAAAGGTAGACTTAAATACTTTTTAAAATGCTATGAGAAATACAGGAGAACACACAGGTAGTAAATAGTAATAAAACAAACTACTAAAGATCTTGTTAAATGTCCAAAAGTAAAAAGGTCACAATGACTAACAGAATCATCAGAAGATTCTGCTTTTCTTGGAGACAGTACCATCACCCGCAATATTTCTAGCACTTAAAGGACCATTGGTCTCGGTTAATGTTTGCACCTATACCTTTCAATTTTATTTCAATATACAGTATATCTAATGTGTGAGTTTGGTATGTAAGACTGTAAGTGCCTTCAGTTGCRTAAGTTTAATTAGTTGTAATGACTAATGGGAACCTTATTCAACTGTGCCTCAAGTCAGTTGAGTTTCAAATGACATGCAAATCTGCCCCTACAGGAATAAGAACAGATTGAAACCTGACCCCCCCCCCCCCACAAAAAAAAAGACAGACAGATAGATAGATAAATATATATCTATATAAATGGAATGCATGAGTTATGTTTATCTTGTGAAATGAGACCTCTGATAGACTTGAGGTACACTTGTGTTCTATTGTTAAGAGAAGGCACTCTGATGGAAAGCACTCTCACAAGCATGAGATTCCACGACAAATAATGTCTCTCTGTGCCTTTGTATACATGCTCTTACCTTTGTTAATTAGGCATCTGTTCCTTGTCTACTGGGTTTCTAGTTGGAGACTGGAAAGAAGTAGATGGAATTACTACACAGTCACGTATATATCAATGATAAACAAGGACAATAAGGAATGCTTTTCAAAGTTGAGTAATTCACAAAATACATACCCAGGGTGAGTCGCCTTTAATGTGTCTTCCTTCAAATGTGAATACAGCACATGTCCCTGAGAGCAGGGTTGCAACAGAATATCCACCGCAGCGTTGTGTTAGAGAATGGCATGAGGTGGATTTTGTATAAATGGAGCTTAGTTTTAACAGCATATTAGTCCTCTCTTGCTGGTGCGAGGATGTGCATTTGTGAGGATGAAGCAAATTAGGAGGAAATACATGGAATATTTCGTTGTCTTTGAGTTCCTCAAGCAAGAGTTTGGCAATGGGCTGGCCTCATGAAGGCCAGATATTGTAACAAATAGGAAGGAAACTGACTGATGTTTTTTGGTGTTTTTTTTTTCCCTCATTTTTTAAATGTCAGCCTGATGTGAACCTATAAAATACTTAAGAAACTGAAAATAAGGTTAAATAGCCTAAAAGATGTAACATTAAAATTCTAAGGGCCACTGTCTTCAACAAGCAACAAAAATRTATTTTCAGTCCTGATTGAAATGCCTACTGTTTAGGTCATGAAGAAAAAAAGCTGTTTATGACTTCAGTGGTATTCAACTTCATCACTTTCCAGTGGCACATACATATGCTTGATGATGCTGCATTTCTTSACCCTGCCTAACAGGACTGAGTAAAGAAGTTTGAGTTCCTATGAATATAAATATCAAAATCAGGRTCTGTGTTCATCTTCCTACTGGTCTCTCAGAGACAACAGAAACTGGTAAACAATCAATCTCAAAATTAAAAGCTGTTTTTCAGTGTTCAGGGAAATCTCTACTTGGATGATGCTTGCAAGCTGCAGTGGCATCAACCGATGAATAAGCAATCTGCTAGCAACTTGGAATAAAAGCAAGGTGCTGATGACAGTTGAGGACTGAAGCCAGCTATTTGGGACAGTGATCCTAATCAATAAACTGGCAGTTKGTGAAAGTTGCTTTGTATTCTTTTGAGTATTTTTTTGGATGGAGCTAAGGAAGAGATTTGGTCTTTGGCAGCTGGTTGAACAAACTTAATTAAACTAAATCTGCTTTATTGTCATAGGCTTCTCCACAACTAGAGACCAAAATTTGGAAGAATTATTTCTGTCAAGGCTGCCTATACTGCAGTGGATGGCCTGGCTGGAAAAAGTGCCTTAGAGTAGTGAGTCAGTATTAAAGAGTCCACTGCAATAGATCGTTCTTGCAYGTGAACACCACTTTCAGAGGCACAAAGAAACCAGTAATGACTAAACTTGTACATACCTACTGGTTATCAGCTGATAGCTATTAAATAAATGGTTTCAGTTCCCCATGAAAACTCACCAGAAAAAGCCCTTTTTCACAGCAGGCCACCTACCTTGCCAGTCTCACCACAGATCCCCAAGAAGGAGCAGATGCAAAGACTTATTTTGCCAATTTGCTCCAAAGGTGTATTTATCACTGGAGGACGACTAAGAGTTCCCAAGACCCACCTTCACTTACAGCTATTATGTAACTGCTGACAAATCTGAAAAAGATTAGGCCTAACACTTGCTTAATACAGTATTAGTCTGCCAAAGTCCATCTGAGTTGGTCTTCTGTGACCCTCATCTTGCTCATTACTTGCAATGAAGCAGCACCACTGGTGGGTCTAGTCTTGCTGCTACGCTGAGTAAGAAACAGAGCATCAGTTACTCCCAGTTTTGAGGCGTCTGACACTATGCAAACTGTATCCCTGAAACAGGACCAAGGCCCAGGTGCTACAAAGATCAGCTACAAGGAGATAACCAACTGCAGGCAATTCAAGCTGCCTTATGTAGTTTCTGCAATTTTACACTTATTTTTAGACCATGGATGACTAAATCTGTGGGATGTAACACATAAGGCACCATAACTAACTGCGATAAAGGCCGAATTTTTAAAATGCTTAGTCCTATTCTCAGAAGCAACTAAGTGAGATTCACATAGGTATTAAAACGTTTAAAGATGCAGACAGGCATCTAATAGTTTTTTTTTTTTTTTTAAGTGTTGAGATGCTAGAAAGTATGGATGCATGTGAAAGCCCACTGTCCCTAAGACTTTACAAGAAACTTGCCTAGTCACGCTTAAATAAATTTTGTCTAAGCAAGGTGCAACCAGTAGTTCTGCTAGTGGCCGTGCACAAACCTATGCGAGCCTTGAGCCTTACCTCATGCTTAAGGATACAGGTGAGAAATTGGGTACCACGGAGTAAGCTGAAGTGTAACCATTTGTATGCGTGTCCCGCCCTGGCGGGACACCGCAGCAGCAGGTGTCTGCCTCGCTGTGAGAGCACAGACTGCCTTCTGGCTGTCCTGTCCGGAAATCTGTTTTGCAGAGGAGACCTCCAGCTGAGGACTTCAGATGCTAGAGATGCATCTAGTCAGTCCAACTTCAATCCTTTTGTTCTTTCCGGACTTCTTGCAAGTTAGCACCATTGCAGTTTCAGAAAAGATGCCAACAAAACCTTAATTACCCTAAARAGTCTGAGCCAGTCACATTTGAAAATTAAGCTTTGGTCCCCAAATAAGGTCTGTATTTCCATGAAACKTTACCAGATTTTTTTCTGTTCTGCTGGCTGACTTCCTTTAATGTCTTACCTTTTTTTCCTGAGAAGAAAAGCATTGGKGTCTACGGATAAGGCCACAGGTATATTCTGTAGTAATGATATTCAAAGTATTGTCTGTGTCTGTACTTTCTGCAACRTTCTACACACCTAGTCCTTTTTCATTTTTCTTAAAATAGGTTTTTGTAGATACTTTACTTCAGAGATTTCTTTTTGCCTTGCAAGTGTAGATTTTTCTTTCTTTTTCTTTTTTYGGTTATTCTGTCCTATATTAAACGGTCACAAAATGAGATGTGAACTTCAAGATAGTATCAAATGTTATAATGGAAAACTGAACTGAGTGCTACTCTCATTAATAACTTTCATTACAGTRGAAGCAAGATCTAACTTATCAGGAAAGTAAAAATCATGTTCCTTACTCACTATAGTATATATTTTCTTTCCTGATTAAAACGAAATTACTTTTCTAACAGGCTTCCGATGTGATCTCTTTGAATCCTAAGTGAAGACTTTGAAGAGGATCCCTGAAAAAGGATATCCAGAACTTAACTTCAACAGTGGAAACCTAGAGAGAGAGGCCTATCTTTTCAAAGGTATGGCTTGTGAGTCTGTTTACAGATGTAAAAGAACTCAAACTCATTTTAAACAAATCTGAGAATTGCCAACATTCATACGTACTGTTTTATTAAATGGCGTATAGTATAACAGGTCTCTGAAATGAAGGCTCTCTGGTGTGCTTTCCTTATGAACTACAGAAAGAAGAAAAAAATGCATTTGTCACTTTTGCTTCAGGAAGTTTGTTTGTTTATGTCTGGACTTAGGTGTTGCTCTTCTGAGGTCCTGTTTACTCTTGCCATTAATGTACCTCCATCCCCAGCAGAAGTTTTATCTTTTAAAAGTTCTTATTTTCAATTATTTAGATCTTTGGTAATGAGCGCACACTGTTACGTAGGATAGGGGCCTCCATTATGATTCTTCTCATTGGATTTCTATAATACAAAGCATATGATTTAAATGCTTCATGAAATACATAACAAAGGGTGGAGAGGTTGGTATCAGCAGGGGAGAGCGTGATCATTATCTGAGTTACTGGAGAATACAAATCCTTACTGTTTCACAAAATTTAATATTCTCTTGTTGATACTACATTTCTGTTGACCTGGCTGGTAAGATTCATTAACTAAGCTCTGGAGATAGAGGAGCGCTACGGAGACAGGACTGATGTGGTCTTAGGGAAAAACCCTACAGACAAATCCTACAGCAGGATTCTTGCTTTCCAAGGATCACGCTCGTGTCATCACAAGCTCTGCCTTGCCTATAGCAAACCGACCCTCCGGAGCACACGCCGGGCAGGGCAGGGCAGGGTCTCAGCCTGCCCGCATGCTCAGGATGCTGCACCTCTGCCAGCTACAGAGGACTGTAAGGCTCAAATACAAATAAACTAGAATTCCTCTAAAAGGAAGSACTCAGTGGTGACAACTGCATTTCTGCACAGGACTTGGTCATAGGGGCATGTGGGGAGGGGTGGAGGAGGCAAGACAAAAGCACTTAAACCCACCAACTAACCACCAGCTTTTAACACTTAACTTCTGCGAGATGTTCCATGGTGAGTTTGCCCATTGGAAGGGGCTGGAGAATCCGCTGTTGAAAATATTATTTCTATCACTTTCTTACCTTACAGAGAGGCACACGCTTGCTTTTTAAATGTATTTTAAAAAGAACATATGTATTTCTCCTTTAATAGTCAGTTTTGTTCCAAAACTGCTGGAGTCTAAATTGTGTGTGTTTGGATGTTAAGTCGAATGTTAAAACCAAACCTTAGAACAACTGCCCTTATGGCTATCAAAAATAGTTTAAAGGGTATTACTATTTAATTGTAATGGTATGTAAAGGTATTAGTCTTTAGGTATGGCTTTTATCTGGTAATTCAGTCATTGATAGAGCTAAAAGATATTCTTAAAAAACTCAGTAAAGAGCTACTGACTGAATGTTACATAAATGTAGGTCTGCACAAATGCAACACTGTCTAATGGAATAACAGAAGCAGTACTATGGACTATTTTTCTCTCTTACGGCAAGGAAATAACTTAGGTGATAAATATAAATAGTGATGGTACAAAGTCCAATGTGAAAAAGAAATACCGTATTTCACTTCTAAGAACCTGCACATACTGATGTTTACAGAAATCTTGGGTCCAAAGTCCAGACCGTCTAACACAATGTTTTCATAATAACAAGAGAAAACCATTTATAAGAAATACAGGTGACTTACTTATATTGATGAATGCATTCAATCCCAAAGGGGAAAAAGCATCTTAAGTGACTAATCATGCAGCTTTTATTAATGAATCATGACATGAAACTGCAGTAGCAGTGGAAAGTTTATCAAGGATTTACAAGTGCAAATTGATAGCTGGTTTACAAATAAAATACTGATTTAATTAAATTGTTCTAAATAAATGATTTATTCTAATTATAACACAGCAATAGGAAACAGCAACTATAGAAAGACAGTAAATGTTCTGCCCCCAAGAACTCTGTGAGCTCATCTTTTGGGATGAAATCTTGACCCTACTAAAGGCCTGATTTTTACACACACGCACACACACATTCACTCATTCACTCACATGCGGTAAGATACAGAAAATGCTCATTACAAATGCAGTTCCTGATCCAAAAATCTGCTTATACTCTGCAACARGCTGTTGCAGTATCTTTATTTACAGCTCAAGTTTTCAATATTTTGAAAGGCAAACAAAGTGTAACTTACCATTCAGGTTTTCCTTTTCTAGTCTGTTTCCAACGTTGTTTTCTCTAACATGACGCACTTTTTCCTTTAAGTTAAAAAGCAATACTGAAGGCTTACTGTAGAAATAATAAATAAATAAATACCAAATGCTGATTCTTTAACATTCTGAATGCCAAGCTTCTCTATCCAGGAAAACCAATTAAAAAGACTTATTTTTTATTAAAAAGATTTTTTTGATATCTTAAAAAGTATTGAAAAAATATACTGCTTTACAAATAGACTCTATTTTTAGCATTTATTCCTAAGAAGCCTTGTGGAGTTTTTTCCTATCAGTAAGTTATGTTGATTCTGGAATTAGGACTACAGAGACACTTACTTACACTGAGACGGATTTGGGGGCTTTTCTCTTTGTGGGAGAAAACCACTGAGTTTTAGAGATCTTCATATTTTCACTTTGGACAAGTGATTCTTAAAATCCCAGTGAAGACTAAACTACTGCCATGATAGCATGAAGTAAATTAATTAAGTTCATAATGGGGGTAACAGTGAAAGACTTTTCTACGGTATAAAACTAAAGAAAAAAGTCACAAATACAGTTGAGGATATAAATAACCACTAGAAAGTGACTTTTTTTTTCCTTAAGCAGTGAAAACAGGCCCTGTAAATCCTCCTTCAAACACAGACATCTTCAAGTTAGCCAAGAAAAACAACAGATAGGCCTAAATCATAATATAGTCAATATATATTAACAATGTAAGTTTGAAGTAGTTATGTTTCCATTAGCTGGAAACGTTCAATAGCATGTTCAGTTTGCTCAGCTACAGAAGGTTTGTGGCTTCACAAAACATGCACAAACCTAAACAGTTTAGAACAAAAGTCTTAGCAGATCAACATGTTTACCTCAAGATTTTAACCAAATGCACCAGCACATGAAATTGGGCTAAATAAATTCAGGAAGATTCTCAGAAATTCAGATAACAATGTAAACCTAACTCCAGTGGAAAGAGGTTCCTAGAAGGCTCGGTACCATAAGCAGCAAGTTTGCCAGGAGCTGATAGGCACGGAAACCACGGTGGTATAAATCATGACACCTATTTGAGGCCTCACATACAGGGGTCAAAATGCAAGAGTGAGTTTTTGGAACCTCTGATCAAGGTTTGCATCAAGAAACATTAAACATGCAATCTCATACCTGCGGAGCAGACTGCAATCTGCTTTTTTCATTCTGCCATTGTTTAAATTTTTCAAGTGCTTCATCCACAGAAATTGCCCCCTTTTTCACCTGTTCCTGCAAATGGATCAGATCTTCTTGTTCAGCTGGGATGGTGTGTTTCAAAGTGCTGTAAGTCACCATGTCAGTGTGGCCTCTGTATGCTGCTATGAAAGGGAAACAGATAAAGGCAGAAAACATTAAGTCGTTTCATTTCTTTTTCTTTATGATGCAAGTACTTTTTTCAAAAAAGGCAAGCAGTAATTTTTATGAACCAATTTTAATTAAAATAGATCATCTTTAAGAATTTTTTGAATAGGAGTAATACAATGAAACAATGAGCTGTCCATCAGCACTCTTTGGCAGCAGAGTAGCTTTTTTTATATAAAAATTTCCTTCTAGCGATAAAGCTATAGTACTGACATCGTAAAGAAAATCCTGGACCTGTTAACACACACATTTTCACAGTGCCTTTTTCCCCCTCCTTATTCTCCAGTTTTCCACATCATGTTTCTCAACAGCTAGGGTTGAAATGTGGTTGGAAGCTATAATGCAGTCTCCTATGATTTTTTTCAGCTATAATAATTAGATACATCGAAGTGACAAGAACATGTCAGAACCTAGCTCTCTTGCAGACTCCCATGTAAGTATATTGTAACCGAAGGGAAATGACAGGGAGATCTGTGGTTGGTGCTCAGAGCTGCCGCAGAGCGTAGCTCCAGGATGCCGAGACTGAAATGGCTGATGCAGAAGACGCGCAGCCATGCAACAGGCCTTTCCCAGCTCGTGTATGAGGTGCAAGCGACGGTACATAAAGCACCGGTTTCAGGCTGTATGGAGAATGCAGATAGGTTCACCCTAAGACTTCGAGCCATAGTTATYGATTGGGTTAGTTTCCCTACCAGGCTGGCACAGGGAAGGTGTCTGTATTTTAAGTGAGGAAAGACCGTGCAAAGGGAAATATATTAAGAAAGTGAAAAAAACAGCCACTTGTCCTACATCCTCTTTTGGAGTATATGAAATACTAGCCCACACTAGGCATGAATCTCTACTCCTTTGCATCTCAGCTAATCATTAATATTTTGACAGCAATGAACTAATGCYTTACATTCAACATAATTATTTGGAGATTAGATCAGTTTATGGAAAATTGCTTTTTTTCTTATCAGCAAAAGGATGATGGGTTTTCCTCAGACCCATATAGTGTTTTAACTATATATATGCATACACAAACTTTGCAGAAGTAGCAATTTTTTGACATGTTATATCTCAAATGCCATCTGGACTGCCACTAGTAATTCATTTTAAACAGATTTCAGGGCATCCAGGATTTGCTGGAATTAGTGCACAGCTCAGCCACCCAGTAGTTCCTTTTCTTGATTTTAATTAGAGTGGAGAAAGCAAACTGAAAAGCATATAATATCTCTAAGTCTACAAATCTTCTGCAAAAGACTAATTTTTATCTTTTTCTTATAGCTGTGCTCTTAATGCTGCAATAGCATTATTGATATAAATCATATACAAAAAAACAGGTGCTAAATCAGTCAAAATCAAGTTGCAGCAAAACTCTACTAGTTCTACTGAAAAGTATCATAGCACTTAAAAGAGCTATATTAAATACTGTACCTTGTTTCCTGACATCGCAGCACACTTTGTTGTGGTCACTGGGCGTTCTAGTGGCCTTTTGCTGAAACACTACAACAAAATTAAGAATATAAGGAAGTTGGTGAAAATGGCGGTAGAAAATGTCACACATTCTGAAAGAAGAAAGGATTCTCTTGAAAACAGGCTCAAAGAAATTTATTCAAKCTTAGGAGCACTTTTCAACCCACTTGTCAGTCTAATGTTAATTACTTGAAAAATTGCTCTGTTGTGCAGAAAGGTAGGATTACTGGTATTACAGATACTATGACAAGAAGMTTTGAAGAAAATAAAATAGACTTATCACATTAACATATTACTTGTTTAGAAAAAAACAGCTAGGCCTCTGAATTCTTCACATGGTACAGACACCTACTGTACCCTCTATCTTATTTTACTGGGGAAGCTAAGGCAGAAAAAGGAATTAAGAAGGGTACCAAGATCAGCAGACCCCGAGGACTGCTCTGTCAGCCCGCCGCTGCCCTTGCCACCACATCTGCTGCTGCCGGGAGCTGCCCAGAGCGCAGCCAGCTTGGCCGTGCCCCGAAGTGCTGCAATCAAACTTTTGCAGGCAGCATACATAAAACCCACAACACAGAAACTGCTTGGTTTCTGACTTAACTGCTGGCATATGATTTTTCCCCTCCCAGGCCTCAGTTCTGACTTTAGCTGAAAACCGATAATCGAAGCTAATTCCTCCCAGTGAAGTAATCTCACTGACATCACTGCAATGCAGCAAATGCGCCAGCTTAATGGAGCAAACACTTGCTTTGAGCCCAAGGCCCAGCAGAGCGAAGCTGTGCSTAAGCCGCAGGGCAGGCACGTGCCGCACCCTGCCCTGGGGTTCTTGCTCATGCAGCCCAGAGAGACCTGGCGGACTTTGGTTTCTGCCTGGACTACCTGCTAAGGCTGCCTTACATGATGCATCGATTTCTATCAGGGAAACTTGGGAAACAGAGAATCAAGTCTGCTCTGACATTTGAACTCTCTGCACCTGCTGCGTCTATGAGCCAGGAAGGAACAACTCCTAGGGTTGTATTTTCTACCCTGCAGAATGAAGTCTTCATGTGTAGTCCTGAGCAGGCTAGTATGAAAGGTGAGGATGAATGAAAACACCCAGGGACCTGATGCTGCTTAAAATGTTATCAGATGGGTTAAACAGATAGAGCAAAAGAACTATACAGACAGCACAATCTGTCCAAGTTTTGTCCCTATCTTCAGCTGAATGCTGATGATTGATAGATTTTTTTTTTTAACTTTTGTAATACTCCCCTCTAATTCCCACAGAATCTTGCTAAATACTCTTGCAGTATTTTAATCGGTACTTGAAATAGTTTCCTCTTTCTTAAAGTAACCAGAACACAGAGGTAATGCAAGCAGCCTGAATTTTACTGCATAAGGAGGAGGAGGGATACMCTCAACCATGTCTCTGCTTTGAAAGTACTTTAATTGATAGGCTTTGAAATTTCTGCTGAGTTTTGCAATGTTGGAGTAATCAGAAATGGAATTACTCTTCCAGTTGTTCAAAGTAAAATTGTTAAAACCACTTTAAGTGCTGCATCTTGCTGAAATCATTTCAGCTGGCAGCAAATATTCACTGTGGATGAGRTAAATGAAGAAAAATTATTCCTGTTTCTGGAATGCCTGGAACGACGCATGTGCACACTGCTGTACGACTGCCACAGGTTTAGAAATGATGCAAGTAATTTACTCCTTCATTTCCACATTCTAATTATGTATCTACTGCTAGAATGACAGACTTGGGTCATTTTGCACAAGATAATATTGTTCCTTCTCAGGTGTGGAAGATAAAGTGAAAATTGCTTCAGTAAAGCAATATTGAAATAGCATTTCTTTTTAAAAATTGCAAAGTACTGTGGTCCTTCCACTAAGGAAAAAGTTGTCTATTTCCACAGCCTCTTTGCTATAGCTAATCTGATTAAAAAGTTGCAGTACTTCTATTACACTTTTTTATTTAACAGGTACTTTCAATAGTATCTGTATGATCCRAAAGAGAGTCCTTTAAAATTTGCGGTCACATTGTGACTGACTAAAGTACCTGTACATGCTTATAGGTCAAAATCTACATATTTAAAGTATATAATTTTATCCATGATGTATCTGCCTTCTTTCTCAATTTCTCAGAATTAGGTGAGGTAGAGAGAACTAATAAGTAATTCTACTTCATCTGCCTGCTGCAGGGCAGAGATGAAGTTCTCTGCATGCCCTACATACATTTTTATGTCTTAGATAGCAAGACTGCTTTTTAGGTATGTAATGTAACCTCAATATTTCTGCAGTAAAGCAAACTCAGAGAGTAAAGAACTACTGCACTATATTCCAGTAGGTCTGAAAACAGAAAACAATATTTTAAAAGTGTGGCAAAACACAAATTTYGTGGAAAATGTACAGAACTGTAGGAAAATCCCTAATGAGAGGGCTGAAAAGTAGAAGGGGGATCCAAGGAATTCTGAATTACCTTTCTTTAGCTCAGTCAAACTTGTTACAGATATGGTTTCAGGCTGCCTGCACATGGAGGTAAACAAGCTATGAGGTTTGAAATGTGGTTAATATTTTCATGCTTATCACTACATATATAAGGACTAGAAACATGATCTCTAAGTTGCCGGTACGTAATTCTGTCCTAAGAGGAACATTCTATACATTTCATGCAACTACAAGAAATGGCAAAGAGCATACAGAGCGACAAAGACAATTTCTAGATTTTAACAATGGCTGCAGGCTGGCAAAAACCAGAAATTTGATTTTTAAAATTAACCGAGCTTCTAACAGAAAGGTGTACTGGTAAGGAATTATAGATGCACTATGATGTATCAAAATTGCTTAGTGACAGATCAGTAAGAGGTGATATAATAAAAAAACAGGCAATCAAACCGTGGAAAAATTTACATTATGAGGGATGACAACTCGTATCAATTAAGATATGGTTTCTAATTTAGCTTTTACTTTAACTGTCTAAACTATGAAGGATGTTTCCTGATTTGTTGTATTAGCAATATTACTTCTAAAAATCAAATAACTGTTTGGCACTATACACCAGAGATTCAAATAAATCTAGATTGATGAACCCATCCCCTGGAGGGAATATGTGAGCTAATCACACCATCAGCATAATACTACCTATTCAACACTTCCAGCAGCAAAAGACCAAAGGGGAAGAGACACAACAAAATCACTGATAAATATCACTAATTTCAATTCACTTTGCTTGGGGAAATTCCAGATGCATTTATTCATCAACTTCATTGAGCTGCTGTCTCAAACAGAATTATCAACTACTATAACAGTTTTATTTGGGAAACACTAAAAATTAAAATCTGATGGATCCAAATCTTTGTAAGAAACATAGGGCTAAGTGATAATGCAAATTAATTAATGAACCAGGGTTTTGCTTATTAACACATCTCCATTCAGCTGCAAATTACAGCAAATTTGTAAGCTTCCGCCATGTTCTTAGTAAATTTTTGCTCCATTCATTTTACAGCTGTCACACAATTAACTGTCACGATTAAGGGAAGAATGGCAAAGGCAGGCTGAACTGCAAGYTGGGATAAGTTGCAGTGAGCGACTCCTATCTTTGCCCACTCCATTTTTTTTCAACATTTAAACATTTCAACCCCTAAACTGTGTGTGCATAGCACTTAGGCAAACAATACTTGCAGGTCCTTTTTTTTGGTAGAGATTAGATTGCAAATTAGATGTAACAGAGCAAGGGATGACATGACAAATACCCAGCAAACGCTAAGGAAAAAATATAGAAGAGTGATGCTTATTATTCAGGAAACAAGAACTCTGCAGATATTTGTGTTTGTATCTTTTTAGATATGTTTTTCTTCTGTCTGTTTTGCTTACTAACGCATGGGGCACTGACAGCAAATGACTAGGCACAGGTCATCAATGCAATATTAACCAGTAAGTTGTGTGTCAGATCATCAAGGCGAATTCTCGAAATTTATGCAGAATATTTCACATATTTAAGATTAAAAAAAATCTAGCATTTCATAACACGAAATCAACTAAGGAAATGGGGCCCTGCAGCCAGTATGGAAATCACTCCTCCGAGGCAACACAGCTGGGCACAGAACCAAAGCGTACTGGCACGTCTCACGACTCCGGAGAAGGAAGCCTGTGCCGCACTGCGCAAGGCAACAAAGTAGCTCAGGAGCCAGAAGCTGTCCCATGGTGGCGGCAGGGACGTTCAAAGGCACTCTTGCTCTCAGAAAGGAACGGGAAGGACGGGCCAGTTTCAACTGTGTCGGTGTGAGAAAACCAGCCGGAACATCTACGCTGGTACAAAGGTCCGATTTGTTTTAAACACGACTTAGGACACCGTTAAGACACTTGTGAGCCCACACAATGGTCATCTCTTTAGAGTAACTTACGTCAATAGTGGGTATTGGACTACACAATACCGACCACACTTCGAAACATCGAACCGCCATACTGTTCCTTGCAGCAGCCCTACACGTGCTCTCTCAATTTTTCAGTTACAGCATCATATACTCTGATCACAACTTATGCAGCCTGTTGTCAGCCTCTACCTTCTATAGGCACATAATTAGTCAGTTGAGATTGAGAAATCCAGTTTTCTCAGATCAAAAGTAAAATGATGTTAAAAAGAATACCAAGGCAATGACAATGTGAAAATACTAATCCAAAAATAAAGAGACTCACCAGCGATTCTCTTCCCAATTTGCAGTCAGATTCTGAGTGTCAAATATGAGCTCAAACGTGTTAGGAGCACAGCAGCCGTGGTCTGAGAGGGCCCTCAGGAGACCTCATGGCGCAGGCCAGGCCCCCAGGCTGAGGCAAGACCGCCAAAGCCACCCTGGAACGCTGCAGTGCCCAAGGAGGCGCCGACGCACCGGAGCGGTCAGGGTAACGTGCCCTTCTGACATGCTGGCAAGGTACTTGCTACACAATGTACCACCGAGAGAGAACTCCCCCACTGCTGCTCCTGCCAGAAGTTCAATGTAGCGGATCTGGAAGCTGGAAGGGCTCTAGCAATATACCAAAGAATATTTGTTCCAGTATGTAGTCTGAACATACTTCTGCAGTTGCATTTTTCGTCAGTAGAGAAAAACAAAAAGGAAAAGACTGTATCTGTTTTTACCAGAAATATACTATTTAGAATAGTTTGCTTTTCAATCAGGCTGCATCCTAAAAATATTTTCTTTTTCTGCATCTTATTCAGCATGTATTTTTAATCTACTCAAAGTAGCAAAAAATCTTCCTGAATCAGTATGGCAAATGAGGCCAGTATCCCACTTCCCAAGCAGCTCCGTGGAAAGGGCCTGTACTGTTCTAAGTCAGCTAAGCAGTGGTTCCTACCATTTTATTCATGGGAAAACATCCCTAAGTTGAAGATACTTTTCATATTCACTGTAGGAAGGTACTGAAAAGGCCAAATATTTTGCAGTTTGCAGGGGCTCCAAAGCTTCAGTTTGGGGACTGCTATTTCAGAGCATTTAAACAATCTGCCTAATAGGAATTTCTAACTCAGGACGCAATCGCTATTGTTCCCAGTAATCAGCCTGTTAAGTTTCCAAGACGCTAGCAATTCTGTGCTCAATTACTGGTTTTGTTTTTTTTTTAAATTGCATTTGGGTTTATGTTGTCAGTGCTGTACATAAAATATTCTGCTTCCCTAAAAATACCCACTGGCTGCTACTTTTGCTGCATACCCTGTGATTTTGATGAGCAATGGGTATGAAATTTGTTCTCTTCTGGAATAGTAACCGTTTTTCCCACTTTTAACCCTGGTGCGAGTCTTATAGATAAGCTATCTGTATATAATAAAACGTTTTCAATGCACAGAGGAGAAATGCATTTCTTCAGGGATTTACGAAAGGTTAGCAAAGCGACAAAGGCTATAGCACACGAAGCAAAGTAGTAAATGGTTGTTTCAGACTTCCTCTAGTGACGTACGAAGCAAATGGAGTTTTATTCATGCTGTTGTAGGACAGGTGTCCATGCTGCAAAGAACCCCATGGTACTGGTGGTCTCTGATAAGAAGTAAACGACTGAGCAAGAGTAATAATATAATCCTGTAGGCMCAAGGCAATCTGGGTAGGTCAGACTTCAGAAATGCTAAAAAGGCATTATAGGAACTCTTGCACTTGTTTGGAGAACATACTGGGGACTTTGGTTTCTAGCCTAATCAATCTAGTATCAATAGGGAGCATTAAAATTTCACTGTAAAATGAAAACAAAACACCTCATACATTTATTTAACAGTTGTTTTGGCAGAACACAATAAAAAAACCCCATTGAAATAATCTACAATAGAATACTAAACCCTGAAGGAACGGAAAGGGAGCACACTAACAGCACATACCATCTGGACAATAAGCTATYTGGCACCAATTTGCACTCAGTTGCTTGACGAACCTTTCACATATAAGGCAGAATTCTTGCAACGGTCTAAATAAAACAATAACTATGTTCACTGTTTGTTAAAGATGCAGTACATTTAGCAGTGTCCAGTATTTTGCACTTTCATTATCATTTAAAATAAAGTCAACTAAAACTGATTTATGTCTTTCACTCACTTTTAAAATTTTCATGTATTTCTTAGATTTTATTTTTCAGAAAAGTCAAKTCAGCTGCTTGAGCTTCGCAAACTGTGGTAGTTCAGTTCAGTTGCCACAACTCACACCACTGAGTGTCTACAGCCTAGGTTTCAAAGTGTGCACCATGCTCTGACACAGACTCTAGAAATGGGTTCGTGAAGACCTGAGCTCATTTGCTGTAATGCAGCAGTTCCAGGATTCTGTTCTGCAGAGCACCAAGTGCTAATCCACACAAAGCAGGTTTTTAGCATAGTGTGAACTTGTGTTTCCATGTATTTTAAAGCTATTTCTTATTACAAAGAGGGCTATTGTCTAGCTTGCTTTGTTGTTATCCTCATGGAAATTCCACCACTTTTGCCTAAACCAGAAGATACTCTTTTGCATCTTCACTGATCCACTACTCTTACTGTATTTTTGGCAGATAAATGAGCCCAGATTTTTCCCTCACTTCTGTGGATGCAAAGATGGCAAAAAGAAATCCTGTTCCCGCATCTCTGCATAGCAGTTGCACAGCAGCGCCAAGAGTCGGAGAATGAAGCTCGTTCATTCTGTGAACTCTCGAAGCACCCGGGGATCTAATTACCGGTCGCCTTAAAACAGCCTTCCTTTGCATGTGCTTTGTGATCCCTTCTCTAATCACATTTTTTTTTTCTCCATAGGACATATGTCTTACTCAACACCAGCAGAAAACCGTTCTGAAGATCAGAGCTGTGCAGTGAAGACGATTTGTTTCTCATAGGAATAGTATTTAATTTGTTTTAGAAGTTGTAAGATACTTAAGTGAACAGAGAGAGAATACAGAATGGCAAAGGATGTCTCGGGTTAAGTAACAAAAAGCTGCTCTGAGGAATCAGACTTTTCCCTCCAGCAAAGCTTCTGAGTAGGTGCCACACACGGCACTTTAACAAGCCATCCCATTTCTATGTCCCTTATCTTAGGGTGCTGACTAGACACATGAAGGGTTTAACTTGAAGTTCCAAGTATTCATACTGGCAACTGAAATCAAAGGAGATCTCTGCTTTGAATGAAGTATTATATAGTGCTGCTAATCTCAAACATCAGATCACAATAATTTTGGAGCAAGTATCCAAAACCTCAAAAGAATACAGTGAAAATTAACTGTTTTATCTGCACAGGAGGGTCTGAAACAACACAGTGTAACTAGGGCAGGAATTACATTTTATCAACAACAAAAATGAAAAATGCACTGACCAGTTTTGCTTCTCATGCTCACTCATTTTAAATACTAAATGGAACAAAATACTGTGCTACATACGTACGAGTAAAAATTTAAAAACTATCACAGTGTGTGTGGCAGGGAGAAAGAAGTAAAACTGCAAAACTATCTGAATTTTAACTTTCCAATTATTTAATGTTGCAACTTCAAGAATGCTCTTTTTAACATAATACCTGAAAACAAAACCTGAAACTATCATAATTGCATGAGGAATTAAAAATGTGTCTATACACTAGTCAGAGTAATTTTGTATTACACCAAACAGAATATATTATAAAACCATCATTGCAAACACATCCAAATTTAATGATCGACTGAAATGTAATTGTATGGTTCTTATAGTTGAAACAACTTTTTTTTGATTGCAAGTAGTTTTAATATAATAAACTGGAAACTGGCATATTAGTAGACTGGATGAAGAGTTTTTTAAATCATCATGGAGAAGGGCAAAAATTGCCAATACAAGTAGCAGCTGAAGTATTCTGGCTGGATATACCWGTTCGGTCTAAAATGTCATTGGCTATCTTGAGAATTGAAAGCAAGAGGAGGAGAAGCCACAAATCTAGGATTAACATGACATCCAGAAGAAGTAAGGGCCCAAGTAGGTAATATCACATTTTTCTTTTCTTTCTGGAACATTTTCACTTTGCTTAGTTATTATATAAGTGAATGAACTTGGGACAGAGGCTGATTTCACAGCACAGTAGGAAAGGAATTTGCTTACCACTGCTTGCTTATAAAACCAAAGTTTAAAACCTTGGGCTCATATATACATGGAGTAAAAAAACCACAGTCCCAACAAAACAGTTACTCCGATAGTCTCTTTCTTAGTGAATAAAGTAGAAATATTCCTGTGCAGTAAAAGGCAGTAAAGGCAATCTTCCAGCTAATACAGCTTCACAGTAAAGGTTTTCAAACCACCCACTCATTTCTGATAATGGAGGACCAAGATTTGAGGTGCTGCTCTACCCACCTCAGTAAAAGCAGCTATTTCAAGATCTTTGTACTTGTAACAAGTCCCTGGTATACACTGGTTCCTGGTTTAYTCTTTAACTGCTGTACTGATTTATACTTACACTTCCCAAACATGCTGAATAAAGAGCAACTAAATGCTGAACACGTTAGCCCACACATTCTCGCCTTCACCTAAGTGCCATAAGGCTGGAGGAAGGCAGCTGGGTAGGAAGAATAAAAGAAATCACTGGTTGGAATAGGGGTGAAGGAGGTAACTCCTCTGTACTCGTTAGAATGATTTTGGGAGTGTTGTCCCTGTTTTAGCACAAAAGGATGGCGTAAGTAATCTACTGGTGTCCCTTTCAGCCTCTTTTTCTACAGTTCCTTCTTATGCTTAYGCTCATACAATCAGCAGAGTCATGTACAGGAGGCTGGAAATGCAGAGAGTATGTATTTGGGGGCTTACATGGAAATACTCTTGCTGCAAGTTCACAGGAATTCTTTCTGTTATTTTGAAATTTGGCTTCAATCTCAGTTGCACTAATTGATACCTGGAATCTCCTCCAGCCTTGCATTTCCATGAATAAGCTCAAGAAAGTCCACCAGTTTTCACAGGAAAGGTAAAAGGATGCAACCCTTCCTCCAGGTAGCAATTTTTAGCATCTCCTTACATTAAATAAAGGATATTTGAAAGAGAAATTCTCACACAGACATTTTCCCCTATTACTCTTACAAGAAAAACAAAATCTGTCTGAAATATAACTCCTACAATTAAAAACACAGTTTGATGAAAAGACACAGAACGGACAGGCATACAAACAGCATATTCTGTATCACAGTGTTATGAGAACACACTCATAGCTAGCCCAGTGATTCTTAACCTTCTGTCATACATTTACAAAATTAAAACAAAAAAGTGATGTTATCTTAGATGCAAAATGAAAATCAACTGCAGTCAGAGAAGTTTTCCGTGCATTTAAAGGTGAGAGCACATTGACTGAATCAACCGATTTTTTGGTTTGAAAGTTACTGAACAAAGATCTCTATCTTTTAGAAAAATATTATTCATCAGATAGAATGTACACATCCATATTCTACCAGCAAATATTTGCAAAGAAGCAATACTAACCTTGTACTATATAGGGAGTGTTCTCCTCTCTGACTGGTGAACATACAGGACGAGGGGCAGGAGCTGGAGGCCTGTTCACAATAAAAGACCTGCGTTCTTTCCTTTTCTCCTCCTCATCATCAGCCAGTATCATATCGTACACAGATTCATCCAACTTAGCAGAAGTGTACGGATCCTCCTCCTCCTCATCTCCCTCGCACGTGTCTTSGTCTTCTCCACAGCACGCTGTTATGACTCCATCACCGTGTTCTCTTTCACTTCTGTTTTCCATCAAATTCCTCTCTGAAAAAGAGAGGAATTGTGTTCAGTATACAGATTAAGCAAAGGAGATTAAGACTAAATCAGTGTTTTAGATTTTTCTCATGAAAGTTGGAGTCCTAACTTCACATGTAAGCTGAAGTGCTCAGATTTTCAGAAGTTCTGATCATCTAAGTCAACAGAGAGGATTTTCCAAAGGAATACTTCCAACTTCAGGGCCTCTTCATGATTTCACCTCAGATTATGAAAAATGGATGGTTACGGATTGGTCCCCGAATAAATGACCTTATTTAAWAGAAATATTGGGTACCCTGGTTGCTCCTACTGGAGTCACACAAACATGTTCTTTAACATTCAAGTGAATTAAGTGGCACTTCTGCCCCTGGCATTTTGGAAAGGCTATTTGTTAGTTGTTTCAACAATGACTTARGAATTGAAACTGGTTTTAGAAAATGTCAGGTTTTATCCTTCCAACATCTTCAATGTCTCATTTGTTTTTGAGGATTTGACTAAGATGTRCTGTAGGACAAGATGGGGGGTGGAAATCAAAAAAGACCCTTATAATGCGTTTGAAATTTATGAGCTCTTGTAACCTATCCTAAGAATATCCAAATCCACACACCCAAATAACTTCCCCGAGCCACTATTTCTTCTGTATTCTATTTCATATATTGCATTGTCCAACTAATCAGAACTTGCTTTCAATTCGCTTTTATAGCTTTTAAAAGGAATTAATAAGGTTCCTGTACCTGTGTTTGTTTTAATTTATTTGTATTTAAAAAATCCACAAACTCCTAAGAATTAGAAGCCATTACTGAGGCTCCTGATCCCATAAASGTGTATGACTTCCTTGTGCTGATCACCCATCTTCACTGCGCAAACAGATGATCCGCTTGGAATTTTTGTACTAGGCCATATTTTCTCTTGTGTTGTAGTCTTCTGCCTKTACAGGTGTTATCTGATGAACTAGGCTACAACCATAACTGGTGTTTTAAATCCTTTAGCTGCTATTTAAAGAATTGTTTTTATCTGTTTAGGAGTTCAGAAAAGCTCAATGATCTTTGTAAGTGTGGTATAAATGTAATTTATAAATGACATATTATTAGTATATATTCTGGCTAAGATATAAAAATGTTTTTACAAAACAAATGTGATGAATACATCTGCCTTATTTAATATGAAAAATATCTAGTTTCCATGATACTGTAAAAGTGCCATTTCTGTCTTTGTAGGTTTTTTTTTTTTTTTTTTTTTTTTTTTTAAACTCGCACAGGGGGCACTCTCATGCCACTGCCAAAAGAAAGATACTGCAAGAGAGCTGAACTCTGACTTGCATTTTAGGTATTCCACAGCAACATTTTCAGTAAGTGGCTGACTAAAAATATGTAGCAGTGACTCACTGCAGCTCGTCTTTGAAAAGCAACTATCATCCCAATTTAGAGAATTTCTGTTATTTTCTCCCCACCACTAAAGCTAAAATGATGACACTAAGGCTAATGCTTCAGGAAAAGCATAGCATGTCTTAAAGGAATGATTCAGACAAGAATCTTTTTAGATGAACTCTGCTTTACCCTTGGACTCAGCACAAAATCCAGCATAGTAGAGAACCTTTCTCTGCTAATATCCATATACAGACTTTTATATCAAACCTATAATAATAAATCCTGTATTCAAAACCTGCCCCCCTCATTTATGCACTTACTCATCTACCTTTGAATATTTCATGGAAAAGAGAGGGTATTTTAAACAGTAATTTCACTCTGCCGGTCTTTCTTTTAGAAACTACCTGTGAATTCCCGTATGTAAACAGCTTTTTCTTTTACAGTAGGAAACAGGAAGCAGAAAACCTGGAAGCAGGCTATAAGGCTAGAAAGTTATTTCTGAGTACTTAGGTGAATGCCAGAAGTGCTTAGAGATGGTAATTTAGGTCTCTCATAGGTCACACAACATTTAAAATTAAATTAACAGTATTAAGCTTTGCAGCAAACTCACAAGTGACTTGTGTGCACGCTTATGAATAGTGTCCCTGACAAGCAATCATATTTTTTTTCCTGAATATTTAAGACTGGTAGTTAGCTTTAAGTCTTTCTTATGTATATATTTTTTTCTAATGAGAAAAAATGATAATCACCCCTTCAGAAACAGATGCCACCAGTATTTTAGGCTTTTCATGCTTGAATCAAACTGCAATGCTTTAGATTTTTACTCAGGAGTCAAATTATTTAAAATAAGAAAAAGAAAAGAAAAAAGCATAGCATTTCATTAAAGATCATGATTGCTCCCTCTTGTCAATGTACAACAAAATATAGTGTTGCACTTATAACCACAACATTGACTAAAACATAATAAAATACTGTTATTTCTCCCACACTGTCACCGTCTATTAATTCTACCTGCGAAATTCCTAACTGTATTCAAAATAGTATTTCATATTTTTAAATGGTGGCTATTTAAGTCAACTTGCCAAAATATAAGCAATGTTTTAAAACCTCTGTTGTAAATGCAATCCATCGTGTATTATTTGGCAGTTCTCTGAGATGGGCAGAAGATCCGGCACCCGAGCAGAGCAGTCCCCACTACAGTGTTAGCTGTCATTCTGGGTCATGCTAATCTCGATGCAGTAGAGTTGATAGCCATATACTCGCTTTACAGAATTAGGGCCATACTGTCTAGCTGCTACTATTATAAGTGATTGTACACAATCTCTATAGCAGCACCTGATCCAAGTGTGTGCATATGCTTTTATTGGGGTTTTTTCCTCCYGAGATCATACCTTGCGACAAGCTGTGCAGATCATCCTGTCTTAGGGTGCCAGGCAGRTTTCGAGGGGGAAGAAGGGGTGGCCTCTTACAGAAAAAAGAGTCTCTTCTGTTCTCCTCAGGACCATCATTACATACGTTGGCATACAAACTGTCAGGATTGCTGTCGAAGCTGTATGAATCTTCCCCTACTTCATCTTCTTCAYGTTCTGTCTCAGTTTCTTTCCCGCTATCTTCTACATCATCGTTCTTTTCTACATCCACCTCAGCTTCTCTTTGGCATCTTGATCCAATCCCATGCTGATCCCCTGGGTTCTGCTTGGCTTTTAATGCTGAAGAATGCATTATTTCATTTAAAATTTGCCATCTGGAAACACTTCCTGTTTCAAGGTTTTCCACAGAAGTAACAAAATGGCTAATAAAACTTTCATGAACTAATACAGTAGGAAAGCTGTCAAATACACACTATCAGTGGACAGCTTTTAAAATATTCACCAGATCAACCGTGGAATTTTTTATTATATATTGCTACTCTGGCACGCAACAACTTTGTGCATGCAATGTGTTAAATTTTTCTAGAGTTATTGGCAAATGGAATCACACACCTTGCTCTGCAATTTGCATTACCTGATTTTCAGTGCAGCACAGCATACCAGTTAGTAAAATAAAACCATAGCTCACCCAGCTGTGCAACTTGTTCTTAATACCCTGTGGAGGCTGGCTGCTTGTTTAAATCTCTAAGATAAAATAAAAACATTGCCCTTGGGAGATGAACTCCACTTTCCTGTGGAAACTGAGCATTTATATTGTTAGTGACCCATGGACCATGGAACAAGAATACAACAGAGGGATGTACAAGTGTAAATTTTCACCACTATGTATAGTGTCAAGCTTTGGGTATTTGACTTAAGCAACGTAACAGAGCAAATTACACAGCTCCTTCAGCAGCTTTATAGCCAAATGTTTAACAGGTAATACACAGCCCTTGAGGTAAGTCTTCCATTCAGAGTTACCCTTTGGAAAGGCCTTTCTTTCACCACTGATTAAAATGGGAGGTTAGGGCTGGTTAACACAGTCAGCTATTATGTTCTGTGTTCTCCCCTCATGTGTCCATCCCAAGGTGACCCCATATACTGTGGAAGTGTGACAGAGACAGCAGAAGTGTGACAGGGCTAACCAGACTTTTAGCTCACAATTTCTTGGTGTCTACTGCCTGCCCAGATGTGCTAAAGCAACAGGCTTAAACTTAGCAAATGAGCAGCAGTTTCATACTGAATATGAGACAGTTAGAAAGATAAACTTTTCAACAAACAGATAAGATGAAAACAGGTTAGCTTTGCTTTATAGACACGTGATACTGTGAGATACACATAACTATAAGAAATTGCCATCAGTAAATGCAAACCAAACAAGTTTGCTGCTTTCAAGGGGAACATATATGACTACATGCACAAGCAACAAGCTTGTGATCAACCTGTGCTTAGATGTATGAAGAGCAGGCTGCAAAAAGTTCACTCTCCAGGCCTCCACCCAGGAGCCAGTCACACCTGCAGGCAGCGTCTCTCCCCATACAACAGCTGTTCTCTAAGAGCTCGGAGAATTCCGCCGTCTGCCAGGTCACGAGCAGATACCACCTGTTTCCAGAACTTACCAGGAGGTGCGCTTACACGGAGGTCTGTTTTACAGAGCCATGACTGTATTAGCACAACTGCCTTCCCCTTCTCCCAGGACATCTGCCCACCCTGGAAGTTGTGGTAAAATGTGGAGATGGAAAGCATTCAAATAATTTGGCCCCATCATTTGTATTTAATCTCACAGAATCTCCAGATTTCATTATTTCTTACTTAACACAGCACATGATATGTTACCTATAAAGCTGTCTCACAGCATGACTTACCAAYGGCTGGTTGAGTTTCGGAGCCTAACATAAGGACGTAAGTGTCATCCTCTTCCGCTTCCTCCTCACAGCTGGTGAGGTTATCTGCTGTATTAAACTGGACAGAAAAAGCAGAGTATATGTTTTAGTGATGCAGTCTCCAAGCAAAGGCATGCAGCATCAATGAAGAAACATTATTCTGAGAAGAAACAGCTACAATTCCTTCATTTGATTCTGTCCTAAACCTCCGCATATTTTGAAGAGACTTCTTTTCTAACTGCACTCTCAGCTATTTATAAAATCCCTAACATCATTTTAAGGAGGCAGAAACACAGCATGTTGGTAACTGTTGTGGTATACATACCTACAACAGACAGAGTGAATGTGTCTGGGTACACAAGGTACTGACATGAAGCGACATCCAAGTTTGCACAGCAGTACAGCTGTGTTACYTCCAGGATTCAGGCTAACTCCTCTTTGCTCAGCACTCTGCTGGGCTGCCAGACATACCCTCTGTTCCCTGCTGTGATGCACCCATAGGCAATAGGTGAGATTCCTAACAGAAAAACAGAAGGTCTCTAGGGCATTACTGAATAGCCCAGGACTTGCACACTACCACAGTGTGCAAGAGATCTCTGGAGACCTCATTACAAACAGTTCTGTATCCTGCTGCAACGGTACCAAAAGCCACACATGCACTGAAGAASCATCAACGGGGCTGCGAAACATGTTAGCAGGTTTGCCGCAGTGCTCCAGCTTGGCAAAGCTTTGTTTCTTGATCCTYTAGAAAGCTGTTATGTTCACACACACAGCACCATTCAAAATTAGCCCCAGGAGGGTCTGAACATTCTTCTCTAAAACTTTATCACTGAGTAAGCACAACCAAGTCCTCAATGATTATTCAAGAAATTGGAGTCACAAAAAATTAAGCCTCTGGGTTAACATTTGAGTACAAGTAGGGTAACAGTGTGTTCCATGTATCATGCAAAATTAATTATAAGCAGATTAGTGGACAGTAAAGAAGGACAACTGATGAGTCGTTATACCCTTCTGCATGGCACAGAATGATTCCTATGAGCTTGTGCCAGACTCTCTAAAAGATCCTGTTCCCAGTATCCATCTACCTCCTGGCATCTATAGTCACTCTGTCTCAGGAACTGAGAATTCTCAGGCCACAGAGTGAAAGTGGAAAAAATTGGGAGAAATTGTGTATATTTCTGRGGAACTGAGAATGCCTTTTCCCTGCCGCTCTTTGTACATGGTTATCTCACAGGTGCCAGTCTTTATAAGAGTGCAGCCAGTAGATTCTGCATCGAGGCCTCCCTTGCACGCTTTACTTAGCTGTTTGAAGAACATACCTAGATCTCAACAAAGCTATACTACCCCCAACAATAAAGTGTTAACCTCTATCTTCTAAGCGCACTTAACRTTTATATAGTTTATAGACTCTTCTGTTCTGCCTCTAAATCCCTGGAAGTTAGAGCTTTGCAGAATATAAGATTGAGGCCTGTATGTGCTAAATACARCTGTGTAGTTGGGAAAAAGAAAAGGCTCCGAAAAGTTCTATATTTCTCCAGTGGCACACAAGATCTATGAAGAACAGAACCAGCATGTGGTGAGAGCGCTAGATGGATTACACTCTCTCACTACRACAGGGGAAGGCCACAACAGAGAAATACTTTCAAGGTGTTTACTTTTCTCTTTGCAAACAGAGAGCATCCATGGATATATAGTTCACAGAATGAGGTCAAAAGAGAGACAGGGAATTGAGCCAYTTTTACAATTCATTAGCTGTCCACCTCTGGCAAGGGGAGGCAACAAACCTCACTGTCTTATTTTCACYGTAGATATTTTTCAGCTGAAGGAAATCTGGTGACTCACAGAAAACCTATAGGTTAATAAGTGTCCTTAAAACCTGACCATTTCAGAAGATGGAAGTTGCCCTGCCCCTCTGGCTTAAGGGCTGCTTGATGATGCTGAATCTTAGAGAATCCAGAAGGCAACTGAGAAGTTTAGGTTATAACCTGACTACACTTCTTTAAAGTTTCCTGGAGCTGACACACACAGAAAGGTGAGCTAGATGGAAACTGTGTTTAACTAAATCTGTTTATACTAGAAAAAATTCTGTATAATTTGTAAATTAAAGACAAACCTCTTGCGACACTGGGCATGACAACAGTGGTGCAGTTGAAAATGGTGCAGAGTCTGCAAAGGCAGGAGCTTGTCCTCACTTGAGAATGGGAAGCAACACAGCTGACTCCGAACAACGCCGTGGCTGAGCCTGCAAGCCTTGTCACGGCGCCCTGCGCGGCTGCGCTGCTTTGGGGACGACACTGTCTTTCATATGGGCTGTGTCGCCTAACGGGAACGCAACGGCGTGGCTRGCTTGGCCTTTCTGCAGTAGTGTTTAGGGTGCAGCGTACAGTAGCCACACAGACATTAAACTCTCTTGACCCTCTTCAACTGGAAATGGCTTTTGGATTTACATAGAGATTTCTTAAGGGTGTAAAGTCACATGTCAAGGGAAGAACTAATTTGCTAGAAACCCATATTACAAACAAAGATGAAAAAAAGCTGTTGTTGTCAGGATAATAACTACTAGAAAGAGCTCTGAAGGTTTGAAAMCCTAGTTTGCAAGTTAGTAAGTAAAATCTGGTTACTCCAAGATATTACAAGAACGTTGGAACTGAAGGGCCTCTCAGAGACTGATGTTGTTTTAAGTCTAACATTAAATGCCACCTCTTCATGACGAAAGGTAGGTATTCCCCTTTCTTTCAGTTATGYATTTAACTGTCTTGATTAAGCTTCATGCTGAGCTAGAGACTTTCAAAAAGGCAAAATTTTGAATAGCTTCAAAACTGTCCCTCTTATGCAAAGGCTGCATTGATTCACTTCAGTTATTCTTTAGGAATGCCATTAATGAAATGATTATAACCATACTGTCAGGATTTTCAGCAATGATCTTACTGAAACACTATCCTTTTAAATGCATGTTTTCTAAAGATTTCCTTTTTCTTCTCATACAAGGGATTTTTTTATCCCTTAAAAATACTCTTCCCCAGTGAATATGTACTGACAGAGAATACTCTTGGCAAGAGCCCACAGCYGATAAAATTTGGTGCCTTGTATTTTCTTGCACAGTGAGGAGCTAAGTTAAAGTACACAGAGGTACGCAGAGGAATYTAATCCAACAGTGATACTGGATATAGTGATTGTAGGAGTGAGAAGCATCTGGACATCAGCACTTCACTTATAAACTCATAACTTAAATTTATAAGTTTATAAGCTACAAGTTTGTAACTTATAAACTCATAGGTAAGTCTATCAATCAAAGTTCACATCAGCCTTTACATATACCATATGAATATACTCATACTTTGYATTCCTAGAAACAAAGTAACACAGAACACCTCATGGTACCCTGCTCAATAGCTTGCAGAATCAAGAACTTCATACTTAAATTGGGCCTGAGGCAATGCTTAGGGTAATAACTCATCAATTCAATTGATTCTTAAGTGCTGGCCTCCACCATCTTCCAATTGCCTCTTTATTAATCGTCCTCCTTCTCCAGAAAATTGGCTCTTAATAAGTAAGGTTGAATCTCAAGTACGCGTGTGTGTGTGTGTGTGTGTGTGTGTGTGTACACACTATACATTTTACACAGAATAATTGCATCATCCATGAGTTTAAAATCAGAATCATGTGTCTCTATGTTACCTTCTTTACTAACATTACTTAAAAAATTTTTTTGTAACAAGAGACTTCCATGTCTCTGCCATAATTTCAGAATTCATCACCTGTAACCCCAACTGTTGATTATCCTCCCATTTTTTCCAGGCTTTTTCTCCCGAAGTCACAGCTCTCTCTTCCAGCATTCAGTGTCATTAAGTTTGATAGACCACATGCTGCGTTCATAATCTCTTTAAATCTGAACAAGGTATGTTACTGGGAAGTAGGAAATCCTTTACCAGAACCACTTACAATGCTAACTGAAAGGTGTACTTTCTGTGTGGCTCAGAAGTGAATTGTTCCATTAAACACCACAACTTAGACTATTAGGCTATCCCTCCAAGTAATTCAGGCTCTGTCAAACCTACCAGGATATACTTAGCAGCAGTCTCCCCAGATGTTCTCTGCTTCAGGGTGAAATAACATTTCTGCATCCTGTGTAAAGATGCCTGACATCACGCGTCCTTTCCTCCTTGAGGCATGCTTCTCTTTCCTGAAACTCAGGGCAGTATTGGCTGAGCTATGAGACTCTCTTTACCCCTCCAGTAAAAATTATTTTTCCTGTAACCAGTGTATCCAGTAGGAAAGCATGAGAAATGCAGCTTCCTATGGCCAGTCTCTCAAAGCCTGTGATTTATAGGCTTACCCTAGGCCACATCTCAGTTCTAATACTAATCTTAATGCTAAACTAATTCAATTTGCACACCTCAGTCAGTCCATCTGTCTACTGGTTTTTCTTCATTAAACCTTATTCTCAGAGAAGCAAGACTTCAAACACTAGATTAAACTGAAGGTGCTGCCTTTAATTTGCTTAGAACAAAGGCTATCTAATCCTCTTCTAGACTCTCCATCATTTCTAGTTGCTTCTTGGATAGCATTCAGGCTTGCTATCAGACATCTCTAAAATGCTATCCAGTCGCACTAAAGTCCATTCATTCAGASCTGAGATAGCTTCGGGTGCTTGACTTGTTTATAATACAGAGCCAAGACATTCCTTCTAATACAGCTCYCAGTATTCAACATCTGTAGTTCTGCCAAACGGAGCTTTGCTCTTTGACCTATCTCCCACTGCTCTGTGGCTCAACGTTTCAGATCAAAGGAGAGGACAATCTTGGTAAGGCCTGCAGGCATAACTGTATGGATCTTCCTCAAACTACCAAGTGATGAGATAACTTTGCCAATCACCTGGAGCTGAATCTGGGTGCATGATCACCTGAAGAGAGAGAACCAGTGTGGTTCTTTGAGATTCACTGGTCTGACAGAGCCAAGCTGCCTCCTCCCTCAGCTAATTTGGAGGTCTAATTCTCCTGGACCTTGAAGCTGTAAAGGCATGTAGAGCACAGGTGCAAGCAGAGTTGTGCTTTAAAAAAGATCTGACACTATGCGCATGGGTATATTGGTGCCTAGGCCTTTGGGGTCAGTGCAGCCCAAAAAAGCAGCCACAGTCTTCTCTAAAGCKCATGGTGAGCCAAGACCAAGGGGATGTGGACCCACTTGCACTTACATTCTCAGGGTCCATTGCAACTGAGCACAGACCTCAGTACTGCACATTGTTCTTTCATAAAAGTACGTAAAACCAATAGGCCTGGAAGCCTGGAAAAGATGTGCGCTTGGGACTTTTCTGTAACTGAATAAGACCATGCCCAACTATAAATCACCTTGCTGAATCATGGAGCYGAAAGGAATTTGAAAAATCTTTCTATTATCTAAATTGCTAATGGAATACGGACTAGAACAAGAACCAGGACATTGTGCAACCCTAATCAATAAGCCTTTCCATTTTGACAAYGAAATGTTGAAAATTAGCCTTATAAAAACATTTCTTATTTATTACTTCCTATTTCCCCTGTTAGCTGTGTTTCATTTTGTGCCTTTATAATGTCCTTAAGTGCCTGTGCTATACTTCTGAGTTTGCCCTTAGTAACTTGATAGTTTTCATTTCCTATGGACCTCCTTTTGGAATTTAGGGTTATTAGAGAGCAAGTTGGTCTCTTATGTTTTCAATCTTTCTTCCRCAATAAGGTAAGTTTGCGTTTCTGCTTCAGTAGCATTTCTTTAAAATGTCGCTTCTTTTTACCTCCTGTGAGACAGCACACGAGGAGGCTTCCTCACCAAATCTCTAATCTCACAGAAATATGTATTTTCCTGAAATCTTCTGCTATTATTTTGCAATTTCTCCATCCCATCATAGGGACTGTTCATTATAAGGTATGTTAGCTGCCTCTTACTAAGGTTACCTTCTCTCTGGGTAGTCTCAGTTAAGTTTCTCCTGACCGATTATGATCAAAGAAGTGAGTCCAGCAAGTCTATTGCAACTTTCGTACACTCTTGACCTTGGCACAAGCCCATGCATTGCTAGTACACTAACTCAACACTTTTTTCCCATTTCCCTAGGTCTATGCTTCCTGAACAAGCTGAACTATTTCATATAAGTTCATATAAGTTGTGTAAAATATCCCACCAGCTACCAGTTATGCAGATTAATTGTAAATCTGGTCATCTAAAGAACCATATASTTATCTTAATTTCTAAACTTTTTGTATTTTTATACAGCTACCTAAGTTTTTCTGAGGACTGGCCTATTATTCTCCTCCTTGTCCTTCCTTTAAACCTCTAAATGAAATTGTAAATAAGCTTGTGCCTTTCCAGTCTAAAAAAGATTCTTAAAAAGGTACTTASCGTAAGCAGCCAAAGTCTGAGTATATTTTTGACAACAACAAGCTCAAATATAATCATAAGTTCTTTAATCCAACAGAGGGAGTGATGCTTTTTCATCTATTCAATTCGAAGCAACAGCATGAACACCAAAATCAGATATGCTAGCTTCCTTCTGAAAAKAGAGTATGCTGGATCTCCTAAAAAAATCAGCTTAAATGAAAACAGTAAAACAGCTTCTATGCTCTCAAGTGTGAACCAGAAAGTCTTTTCCAGAGAGTTTAAAATAGAAAACAAGACACCTGATTTTCTAAAGTGACATAACTTTTTGATAATTTCATTTCATGTGACTTTCTGACCCAACGGAARCCTTACTGATCTCTTCACAAACTGCACAGCTGAAAACCCAAGATTGTTTCCAATAATTTGGCAAAGGTAATCCATAGAAAAAACTCTGATGGTCTTATCATAAAATCTACTTTCATGGATGGTAACCAAGACTGCAGAGGTGCAGAAACAGATAAAACATATTCAACATATCATTACACTTCACATTCTAGGCCCTACGTCAGTGTTTCTGAGCTCAGGAGTAAAAAACATTTTCTTAAATGTTTTCATCAGTTAGTGTTTCATTACTGACTCATTTGCTGTTCATGGCTAACAGATTCATTTGGAAATTCAACTCTCTTCCTTATCTAAACTTAAAGCATCATCATCATATATTTCTTAACCCTGCACTGCTTCCAAAGGCCTTCTACAGAGCCAACTTGTCTGCATTTTAATGTTAGCTGGTTCTGGATGGATGACATATCCACATTTCATTTAGAAAGGACTTAAATTCTGCAACAGTAGGACCAGAGCCTTATTCAAATAATGATTTTAAGGCTAAAGCTATGCCTTACTTGGGGGTAATTTCCAAAGAACGACAACGCAGACAACCTTGCCTTCCAGGGAGAACTGATCTAGGGATCAGCACTGGGAGCCCTTTCCAAAATACATGATTGTCCCTCTGGCCTACCTTTAAGAATTAATACTCCATGTCAGTTGCTCCTAGAAGACAGTGGCGACAATAAAAGACAGTGGCCTTTCCTCTGTTACTAGATATCAAGTGGCATACTTGGCAAGTTTTTTATTTCCATGGGAGGTGAACTGTTTTTGCAAAATCTAAAGACTTGTCCTATAGCCTGAGCAGGTGCTGGGTAGAGCAAGAGATCTCTCCAGTGTTTTGAAAGCTTTTTTAACTGAGGGGCTTCAGTGCATTCGTGRCCCATATGGATACAGGCCTCCCCAGGCAGGGATTATGGAGGTGTGAAACCCACAGCTTTCATGGAACACAACCCTTTCAGGTATTCAAGGAGGGCTTTAGGGAGACTCATCCTAGTTCCTGCATCCTTCCTACGGCACCATGATTTGCAGCTTTGAGTATACGTCCTTGGTCCTTTCTCCCTGACACCCGCAGAACCTGTTGAGTTAACCCCCTCCTTCAGTGTTGCTGGAAGCACTCAGCATTGAAAGATGCAGAAGCCTTCACCCGCATGCTACCACACTGCCTTCCACAGCTACTGCATCCTCTTGCTGGGAGTGACTATAACTATAGAGCAAAAAAGGAAGGAAATAGTGTAAGTCATCTCAGAAACTTAAGAGAGAAGAAATTACTTTCCTTAGATGGATGTTTCCTCCATTACTTTGTCATGTGTGTAGCAGACTCACTTTCTAAAGCAGTTGTTCTTGCTCTTAGTATGGAGAAATTGGAATGAAATACCTTTTTTTTTTCTCCCTCCAGGTGATTTGCTCATACTGCTCCTCAGAGCTGCCAGCATTGTCTGTTTAGCCCCCATATGCAACAACAGACATAGAAGGGCCTGGGAACATGCTGCCATTTGATACCCATCTTCCCAGTTGTCACTTCTTTTATTCCACCTTCCTGCAGTCTAGCCTGCAGTCAGGCCCTTTGGTATCGGCCTGTCACAGCTTTCCTGAATGCAAAGGTGAGAAGTAGATACATTCTGTCGGATGTTCTCCATATGCACTCCCCCTTCATAAAATGCAAACAGGCAGTTTGGCAAACAATCTCTCTCATTCAGTTCCACCTGTTTCCCTGAGCTGTAGCCTAGTGACCAGCCATTTCAGTTATAAAAATGTTTCTAACTCTCAAGTTTGCATTAATGTTACTAATATTCACATATTCTACAATGTAAAATATTCATCAAAGTATTGGGAGTATTTAAGTATTTATTACTCATTTTTCCCAGGGCCTTGTATGGGCAGCTGGAGAAATGACTGAAGCAGCCAGCTTCATAAAATTGATGGCAGGCATAAAGACAGAACCAACACTGCCGTTCATTAGCTTTATTAATGTTAAGTACYTTCAGTACCCTAGTACCTTGTCGGGTAACTCATGATTGCAAAAAATCAGATGATGAGACAATACAGATTTCTCAAAGCACGAGCTCACTGAAATTTGTTCAATSCTGTGTTACAATCAAAAAAGCACTAGAGAATCTAATCTGTTTTTCAAGCCCCAGTTCTACTGGGCAGGTGGGAAGAGAGGAGGTGGAGAAAAGTTTTGCTGCACATGTTCTACCAAAAAGGGCTGAGGCAGACAGCAGTTCTACAGCAGTGTGGGCTGAGCAGCCCGGGGGCTGGATCCAGCCTTTGAAATAGTTGAACTTGGCCTCCTGACCTCAGGAAGTCTTGTCTTATGAGAAAGCTGAAAACAGCCTGTATTATCCTGCCAGCCAACACTGCTGCCTTCTCCCGCTTGCTCCCTATCTGATGGAGCAAGCAGCTTGACGGCTGAGGTGCTCAGCATCCTCAGACAGCACGGCTGTGCCACCCTCCAGCTGCTTGGTGCTGCTGTACAAGGTGGGCCCTCGGCTCCCCCTTTCCCACAGCAAGTGGGCAAGCGTGAGCACCTTGGTGCCTCGGGTCCACGCTGCGTCTTGGCTCACTCACATCCCTGGTTGCCGCGGGGAGCTGCAAGTGCAGTGCTGCTGAGCCAAGAGGCCAGCATTATCACCCAGAAATGATTTAGAAGACCCTTCTCTCCTCTACTCGCTTACAGGAGAAAACCAAGAGTATGAAAAGTTCCTAGGATTGTTTTGTCACTGATGCTGTTCATTGCTCTATTTTCCATTATTTCCTCTTAGWTGTCTGTACATTATTGAGGCCTTGGGATATCAATAGAAGATTATAGCATCCACAGTGCCAATAACATCCGTTAGCCAGTCAAGCTAGAGGTAACTGGCCTGAACTTCTGCCACAGAAGTCAGACAGCAAAAAGAACTAGTATTTAAGATCAGTAACTGTACTTCTGAATAAAGTTGCCTATGAACAAAAGGCAATGATGACTCCATTACTTGAAATGACTTCTCAGAGTAGCAAGCAGTCATAATTTATTGCAATYCCCTCATGTGTTTCTAGTCCCTCATGCAGCGGCGTACACCATGTGGCTTTTTATCAGGTGACTGGGCATAATAAATGCAGCAGTTGTCACTTTTCAAATATATAAGCCCTCCCTCAAAGGTACACACAACTTCCTTTCAAAAATGTGTTCTCTTTGCCTACAAAATGCATCATCATCTTTCCCAGTGCCTAGATTTCACTTTTTAGGTCTTACGTGTGTGTAATTTATTTATTTGTCTATATGAGTTTCAATTTAAGTGCCTAGTTTCTCCTTTGCTCCTATTAGTTCAAATTAGGTTTATCGCACTGTGACCTAATGGACTGGCATATTTATTTGCTGACTCAATTAGCCCTAACAAATTAGAACAAGATGAATGCATACTAAATTAGGAAGAAGAGCAAGTAAGGTAATAGAATGGCAGTAAAAATACTGCAGCAATGGAGGAAACACCCCTATTTCTGGTGACRTTCACAGTAATTTGCAGAACAACTTCTGTACACAGTTTGCTGAAAGTCCTAATAGCTACCAGTTTTCTGCAACATTGAAAGATAGTGAAATATTGGAATTCTCAGGTCAATGCATTAAAAGTATATTAATGCACACTTAATCATACATGTGCAAGACACACACGATTACGCAGAATAAAAGAAATGCGACATGAAACATTTCACTGCCAAAATCCAATGATTTTGGGAGCAACTAGAACGAAATACATGACTGAAATACATGATTTGCAGCATATTAAGAAAACAAACAAGACTAAAACAACAATAGACACCCAACTTTGGTCTCAAATATTTTAATATGAGCAAAAAGAATTGCTTCATCTGAAGTAATCAACTGAAACCTAATCTATTGTCATCTATTGTAACTTCCTTCTGAGCTCTCTTACTAAACCAATTCATCTACGTGTCTGCCTTTAACTTCATTAGAAGCACATTTACAGCACTGCAGATCAGCCAAGTAGCAAGCCTCAATTGATCCCTATTTRCATCATTATTCTGTACAACTTCACACTTGCTTTGTATGCCTGTCTACAAACCACGGCAAACTTTCTGTAACTTTCTGTAACTTTTTKTAATTCTTCTAACTGAATTTCTGGAACAAAAAGAATCCCTCCCTCTGTTCAACTTCACCACCCTGACAAATAACCAATAAACAAAACCAAACAAAGTGAAAGCTTGGTGTATATATCCATAAATAAAGACCTCTTTGCATTCTAAAAGTTCATTTATTACTAGACAGCCTTCATAACTACAAATTTTACAGAGAGAGAGAGAAAAAGAAACTGCTATATACAGAAATGCTTTTCCATCAAATCAYGGCAGTCTCCATTTGAAGAATTTGTGCTCACTTTCTTTCTTCTAAGTATTTCTGCCATTTTCTAATCCAACTACTGAGTATCAAGGGATTTTTCTTTTGAGCATTCAAAAATAAAATGCCTACTCAGACTTATTTTAGCTCTTTTTTGCTTTAATGACAATTCTTGTTACTTCACTTTTCACACACCCACRCGACTTTTTGAAAGACTTCTGAATCTTGCAGAGTACTGATTCTGCTGAACAAAATATCCACTGCTGTTTGACAGGCTGTGTAATCACTGCAAACTCCACAAAAGCACTCCCATCTTGTCAACAAGTTTATTTTTCAATCTAGCAAGATACAAATTTTTCTTATTTTCCTTAATTTTGTCTGTGCAAAACAGTAACAACCCTTCTCTACAGAGCTTCTCTTTCACCAGATGACAATTACACTGTTTGAACTTCTAGTGTAGTTACTAACTTACTGCTCCCTTTGCAGACMGACTGACAGCAGAGAGAGAAGGTGGTAGGTAGATTCATTGAGTAGTATCTAAGGCTTGTGCACACACCAAGATAAGGAACCATTTCCATAAAGACACCCTATGGGAACCTGAATGTTTCCTCCCACTGATTCATGAAAGTTCTCAAGAAACAGTTGTCCAGCAGAAACCTGCCCCAGCGTAGCTTCATCTAGCCCCCACACCCCTCCAAAACTTTTCCTTTTATGGAACAAGAATGTTACAGATACTCTAGAGGTTCCTCTGCTGAAAAGAAAAAAGAGCATTTGCACTGTCTGACTGCTAGGTAGGGAATAACAAGACAGAGTTTTACATCTCATCTCCCTCCTATTTATTTCTGCATTTGTTTCTCCTAGATTTCAYATAGCTAAAGCATTTTTTCTCCAGAGCAAGAAAAGGCCCTCTAGCAATGAAGAGTTTTGTTTTATTCTCCYGGGCAACAGTAGGAAGGAAAAATAAGAATTTTGGCTTGTAAGGCATAATTATGTTTAGATGACCGTAATATGAACCAGTAGCATGAAATGTGTCAAACACTGCAGCGGCACAGGAGCTAAATGGGTACAGGGAAATGCATCTGAAAAGGTCACAGGCTAGTAGAAGAGTAACACTTGCAGATTTAGAGTAGCACAACTGAGCAGCTCATGCTTAAAAAGGAAGAGTGAATAACTGGCTTTTAATGAGGTATTGGGCCAGTGAAATAATCAATGATTACCTGGAAGGGAAGGAAGAAGATGGATGGGGCTGAGTAAATGCAGCACCCCTACCTACAGCCCCTGAGTCTTTCCACCCCTCTGCACTTTAATGAGGACAAACACGGGCTGACTGAGTGGAAGAAACTACAGTCTTTCAGGATGGTGCATTTCAAAGCCTCATGCTCCTGATTACTTAAAAGCATGTCATGCACTGGAGTCAAAGGCAGTTGCATGTATGCTGCTGGCATAACATCTATGATTTATCAGTGAGCTGTAGCTCTACAGCATAAATAAGTTATTTTTTATTTCCTGTCCTATTTTCTATATATACACACTGCATACAATGTTGCTGTGACAAAYAGATGCTATATTTTGTATTAGAAGAACCGCATTTTAGAGGCTGATAAAGTCACGACATTGTTTATGTTTTGCTCTCAAATAACAGAAATTTCTAAGCTCTCTGTTGTCCTCTGAGATTTAGCTTTTTGGCCCTGATCCTACTGCATACCGAGAAGTTTTTCTTCTTTCACAGAAACCAGTGGGTGTTTTACTCTGCCTAGCCTAGATTTTTCTATATCAAATTTAAGGGGAGTGGAATAAAGGACTTAAACCCGTGAAATACTGTGGTATTTCTACAATACATTCTGCACGCGCACACACACACACACACACACACACACACTATCACTAGCCAGAGTTTTCAGATACAGGTGCTTATATGCAGGTTCTTAAAACCATCGTTACATTCCTAAACAATAGCTAAGACAAAGAATGAGAACAGTAGTTGAAACAACAGCTATTATCTGTACTTCACTCAACTCTATTAAAAAGCTCCTGTTCTCAGGCTGCACATACGTACACCAGGAAAAATCATCTCATGAAACATTTCTTCTATGGGGAAAACATTGGTACAGCATTTGGCAAACTTAGGCTCTTTTTCAGAAACAAAAAATGGAAATAAAACAGAATTCTCCTTTTGAAACATATACCATGTAAATCACACCTCTAGGCAATCAGATAAATTATTAGCCTTTGAATGCATCCAAACTTGGTGCATGTATTAGTTTTCAGATTCAAGTATTACAAAATTGTTGCAAATATCCAGACCATTCTACATTATAGTKTTAGTTTAGGTACATCTTCATGTGTAAACTGAGGGCCAATGATACCGTGGTYGAAACAACAGAAAGGAAGTCAGAAGATAGGCTCTGCTAGAGACATCAGCTCTTTCTGCGAAATGGAGATGATAATTCACCTGCCTCGTTCAAGCGAAATTCTTTCCTTCTCCCMAAAAACAATCTATGCTTTTGATCAGTGACCTTTACAGTTTTCTTTTCAGTCAAATAATTTCTCTTTAAGATATTTCATTATTTTCATATATTTGTGCATGAGTTTGTTTTATTTGATAAGTTGGCTTTATATTTGCTACTTTTAAACTG
>NW_028187188.1:1338421-1533085 GCF_003343005.1 Rhea americana | reverse complement strand
TCTGGGTCAACTCTGCAAACAGCACACAAACAGTATGAAGTTCACTTCCTTGGGTTCTACAGACCCTGTGCACTAATCTAGAGCCCAAGAGAGAGGAGAAAAGAGGCTACTAGAGAAAAAGAATACCAAGCTACTAGGTTTGGGGCTGTTTGGTTTTTTTTTTTTTTTTTAGTTAATCTAAGGTACTTGAAAAATTTTGTTTTTCAATGATCTGTTATGTAACTGAGTAATTTAAACAATTATTTTAACACTTAAATGTAATTTTATTAACTATTAATAATTATTTTAATAATTTATTTGTATAATAATTATTAAATAATACCAGTATTTCACTTGCACATTTCTATGGTGAGAAACTCCTGTGATATTTGAACAAAAATCACRCAACATGGAGTATGAGTTCACAGAAACTACTACTGAAAGAAATAAAAGTTGATCTGTCCTAATTTTATGAGGCATTTCTCTCTACCATGTCCTCTTACCTGAAGGAAAACACCTAGTTATCTCACTTTGATTTTTCTAAAAACAGCAACAAACCAACAGCACAGATTCATCTTTGCTTTCATACTATTCAGAGTACTCCCATGTTACTGTACTTCAGTTCTCAGTGACTTACTGTAAAATCCAGTGCCATGTACAAGCCTTACATCTAGATGAGAGGATCCTTCCTGATTTGTGGGGTTGCATTTGTTCTAGCTTTGTTTCTGCCTCAACCTGTCATATGCTTTCCATATAAGCCCAATAAGCATATCTATTACATATGGCACTGAATCCCTTCTGAATTTGTACAAACAAATAAGGATTGAACAGCATAATGCATTGAGTTGTATGCTATATGCTACAAAATCTGTCATAGTTGAGGAAAGGTTAAACAAATACAATTGTTTTGCGTGAAGGTGAAATAAATATAACCCATAACTGATGACTGAACTATAATCAGTTGCTGCTTGCAGGAAGCAACTAGCTGTCTGCTAAAAGTCACACAAATTACTTTTAGTCACAGGATATTTGTTGAGACCTCTTTCTACCTCAGGAGGGCAAGACAGAAGAAAAGACAAATTTTAATTTTAAGACACTGTTCTATGTAAATTGTTTTTTTAAAAAAGGAGATTTTTCTTTGCAATTTAAGTAGGGGGACCAATGAAACTTGTGTAACTGGCCTTCTTTTATGCTAATCACAACAGCATTAGAAAGTGCTTAGCAAGCACAGTTCACCAAAAACTTATCTTTCAGCCATTTTAAAGGCAGCTGTTACTTGCTTAGAACTTGATATGAATATGGATCTTAGATATACCTTTCCAGAAAGCAGTTTCAGTTCTCAAGACCAGATGCCAAAATTCAGAAAGAAAGAGAAAAGAACAAAATAAAAGTAGAGGAGGAAAGAGACTATTGAGCAAGACAAAAAGAGAAGAAAACAACTTAAATCTGACACTCAGCATGTGTCTTCCTACAGCATCATGTTTTTGTTTAACACCAATATATTGGTCTACTGAAGTTAGCTTTGCTCTAGCTTACATTTTTTTTAATTTGCAGTCATGATCCAGAAGCCTAGTTACTCAGCTTTATAATTTAGAGCAGTGGGCCAAGTTTTGCATTTGGCAGACACACTTGCTGCATTAGAATAAAAAAAGATGCTAATGAACCTGAGACATAATACATTTAGTGGATTGTTTTTCCCTGCTTTCATCTCTCTCTCAGACACCTTGTAACCACTAGTATCAATAACATAATGTTGTATAACAGAGCAAYCTAAGCAAACAGAAATATTGGAGTTGCAAAGCAACTGGATTCTACCTTTTCATTTTTTTTTTTTCAAGAGAGACACTGCAGCAGCTACTTAATGTAAAGGCCGAGCAAATTTACCAGAGCTCAGTGGCTGGAAGGACCCCAGTAGCAGACTAGAAGAAGGCAAAGAAYAGTAGCAATCAGTTAGAAAAGGAGACCCATTTAATTCTTTGCCCTGCAGCCTTTGCCAACCATGTTATACAGACTTTACTACAMCATGTGCACGCAGCGTAACACTCTTGGGGCAGATCTTTGTGTGTAATAAATTGTCTGACAACCTCAAAGAGACTATAATAATTTACAAGGAACTGTAAAGCCTATAGCTTTTATTTTCTGTCTAGATGGGTGTAGCAGGGTAGGAAGAATGTCTGAATCTAAAAGTCTATAAAATGGACCTATAAAAACTGGTCTGTGGGGAAAACAGAGTTCTAGACAAATGGACTATACTGCTGCTACCAACTGGCACTTCAAGTTCACTTCTCATAGCTGACCTCCTATTAAATGCATTTACCCTGGCAGGCAGGAATCACAAAGCAGGATAAAGACTGCACTGTATTAACTGTTCCCTATAGCACTCYGGTATTGTTTTTCAATGGACTGCTGAGTGTCTTGCCTGTCATCTTGTTTCTCYAACTGTTACTGTGTGAATTCCCCTTTGTGGAAATCTAATAATGTGTATAAACTCTGACACACAATTTCTGTGATGGGCAAGTCTTTGATATTCACATTTCACTGAACAAACTCACAGTATGTGTAACTTCATACAGCAGGATATGATGCTGAGAAAGTTTAGAAGTGGGATTTATTGTGGAGGGTGGGAATTATTTTTAAATAATCTCTTATACTGAAGAGAGGTTATTTATTGTCACAGCAGGCAACTTGGGTGCACTGAGAGATATAACTCCTTATTCAACAGGAACAGGTCAATAAGAAAGCTTAAAATTCAGTATTTTTTTAAATTCAAAAGCTTTCAATTCCAGAGCTTTCAAATTCAAAACCAGACACTATAAAGAAGATACAATTCTGTTGCAGAGAAATTAGGGTATAAAGGATATGAAAACCACATAACCTCAGTGCATTTCATATCAATAGTTCATTCCTGCCTGCCATAACTGCTTGAAAGAATTGTTCCCCTGTGACTGCCAGGTGAACTGCTGTGCTGCAGGAACCCAAGAATATTCAAAANAAAAAAAAAAAAAAAAGCACAATATGTAGGGCAGGAGAAATGCACATGACCAAATATCCAGCTTTGCCAAACTGTTTAAAATGCCCAAGCATTCCATAAAAACAGGCAGTCACACAACTGATGTGTGGTAAGAGACTTGTAACTTTGCTCAATTACCAACCTATCTCTACCTAAGCAGCTAGGAAGGCAGGTGCAGACTGACAGAAGACAGAGCTAGAGACTGATAGGTGATCAGGAAAATCGGGGCCTGAGTCAGGAACTCATKGACTTAACACATTGTGGAGCACCAGGCTCTAGCTAACTCATGCAGAAACAGCAAGTATAAAAACCACACAAGAACTGATATAATTAGGCCTGATTCAATACAGATGACTGGTTATGCCTGCATTCAGCGTCATATGGGTTATTTGTTCTTAATGCCTCATATCTCAGACTGGTTTGCAGGCTATTGCATTCACGTTTACTGTATTTTAGATGACCTAAGATATGAAAAAACAGACCGTGAGTACTGAGCAGACGCCAATGGATTTGTTGTTTCTTTACCACTGATTCAGAAGGGATGCCTTCCCCTCAGCACCGTGGATTCTGCAGTCATGCAAGTGCTTTGTATGACTGATGTGATGGCAACAGCAAAGGAATATGAGCACAGCCTACCTTTTTTAGCAAAAAAGTAAGACAAGTAAATTTTGACACTTCACTAAAAAACGTCTCACTAATGATGATGGCAGTTTGGCACATCTGGAAGGAAGGCAGAAAGGACTGAAATAGAAGCAGATTCTCTTGCTTTGGGTCTTCTTCCCAAGATTTATCCAAGACTGATAGCAACCCCTTTGTGCTGCCAGAAAGGGAGTTATTCAYGGAACTGGGCTCCATAACAGAAAGGAATGCACACCTTGCATCATTTTCCCTCACATAAAAGAAAACAAAGTAAGAAAAAAGAAAAAAGGCTACTCTCTGGYGCAATTCAGGCGCATAGTTTTGGAAACCATGAGCTCTTCTGTGTCCTAGATTTGTCTTTGATGTGACCAAGCAGAGATGAGACAATAATACGCTTGAGAGAAGGATGAGAAAACAGATGCTAACACTCGCTACCAAACTCATCATCTAATAATAAATGATTAAACTCAAGAGATTGAGTTGAGGTATTATACTTCAGTAGTCTTCCAGTACAGACACTGGGGATGGTTATTTATTAACTCAATTAAAATCTTAATAGATAAATAACAATCTTACTTCTATGGCAAGGCATTGATGTTTCTAGGAAGAGGAAATTTTAGTACTTAAAGTAGTATTACTTTTACCTTGTACTGGACCAAAGTATTAAGAATCTGCTAGAGGAATTACCAAACAAGGACGTAACACAAGTAACGCAAAGGACTAATATTTCAGGAAAAGCTTATGATACAAATATTGAGGTTGGGAACTTTTCAAAGAAATTTTGTGGTGTTTTTTCATCACAGCCCATCTCCATATATTTTAACAGTGACCATGATGTTTCATCCTAAATTAGCAAAATGGGCAATTTACAAGGTTTACAAGGGACAGCTTCTATTCACATTTTCTAATGTATGTTGTATTTAGTTTATTTTTCACTTTGTTTTACTGTACATGTTTGGCAATTTGATCAGTCAAGATCTTAGACTTCCATTTTTCTCCCAGTTTCTTTTTATGATTGCCTTATATAATAAAACATTATCAATGTTTAAGAYGCAACTGCTCCAGCTTAGAGTAAAATGTGCAAACTCTAAATTGATTTTGTTAATATAAGAAAAACAAAGAGAAATCTATGAAAAATAGAGCTCTGTAAAAGCCAAAAGTAACAGCACAGCAAGGGCTTATGAAAAGGATCCTGTGCATCTAGACAGCTTGGGAAGCTTAAACAAACATTCGTCTCACAGTTCTTGGTGCAGAGATACTTTCAAGTATACTCCCAATATATGCCAAGCTACACCTGCCATCTCTCAAATTTCTTCAAAACAGGCATTTTTTTCCTTAAAATCTGAAGTTATAGGCCTGACTCTTATCTCACATTTGTTAGTTGTAGGCCACAGCAATTCTGCCAGCCTCAGCTACATTATTCTAGAATTCCCTGAGTACGCATGAATGGCAAATGAAAAAATTAAAGGTTTTCTCTTCCTCCAGGCCAGCATCTGTCATCCTAAAAACTTGGTATCTGATTAGCACTAGACTCCTGCCTCAGTCTGCAGTYTTGTGGAAGTCATTAGTGTTTATAAAACGTTACAACCATATACCTCTAAGTGGCCCCTTCCAGCAATGAATTTCACAAATGCAATGCAAGAATCCTGTCTTGTCTTGGTTTTGGATTCACTGACTTTTTTCTAACTGAGGGTAGTAAGGACAATGTTGGTCATGAACTTTCTGCCAGTTTACCTTGCAGACATGCTTGCTATAAAAGCTCCTCACCCAGTTACTACCTTGTCTTCCCTAACTACGCACACAGAAGAACTTATGACAGAAAGACAGAGGCTACTTGCAGAAGACACCCCGATAAAGCCCTATGGCAAAATCTTGCTTCTGCCTCCACCTAACAAATGAGTTAATGTGAAGATTCTCATTGACTTCAGCAGCAGGAAGATCTCTCTCCAAAAATGTTGGGGCTAAATTTTGTAGACCATTTAGGAGGAAATAACAATATCAGGACATTTGTGAATTGAATGTGAACTGAAACAATAGAAAAAAGTGTGTTCAAATAAGCTAGCTGATAAAGATCCACAAAGGTAAATCAAAATGGATAGAAAGTAAGAAGCACACAGAATAAGCATATGCAGGGAAATGTTTCAAGATTGCTGCTCTAGAGCTCACTTTTCTTCTGGAAAGCCATTTTTGCCATCTGTGTCTAGACTGCAGGCAGTGACCACAGAGACCAAGGGACTGATTGTAACGCACCGTCGTTCCCTTCCTATGTGCCCACGTTTCCTTCTGAAGGGCCTTCCAGAGACTGCACCTGGGAAGTCAGACTGAGAGACACCCTCCAGTGTAYCTGCTCTGTACTGTAAACACAGCCTTTACGGATTTTTCAGATTTTTTTTGCCTCCTCATCTATCTCATTATAAAATCATATTCTAGAGGCCACATATTTGCCAGTAATGTCTTTACTTAGACACACTGTCACTGAACTTAGCAGGAACTGAACATTAAGTGGGAATTCAGGACAAGTCCAGGATACATTTCCCTTCCTAATGGTGTCAAGATCCTCAGGGATTATCAAGGTGATTAAAAAGAGTGGTGGGATGAAATCTAGTGTAAGTATCAGCTTATACAGAGTACAAAATTTGCTCTCCTTCCAAAACTAATCAAATAAATTCCTTTCTATATTTATTTTGTGGCATTTGACAGATTTGCGTAATGTCTTATTTTACCTTTTACCCCTGGGCTTCTGCCTCTCAAAATCCGACCTCATTTGGTATTCTGAAAAAATAACGAAAATGCAATAAAATTGTAAAAAAGGGGAAAAATAAAGATTTTAACTGAAAAAAAGTCCACAAGTGACCATACTATTGCTATCAGCTTTTACGTCAAAAGCAGGAAGATAATACAGTGAGGAGTGATAATACATAAACCTAAAATAGAAAATTCTCTCATAGGTTTAAAATGTTGAATATTGGCAACTGAACACCTAACAACAATTGACTGTATCACATTCTGTGGAGCACATTCTCAGACAGTGATTTGGAGTCATGAAATCAATTTATGTTAGCTCAAGAGCTGCCTTAAGAGAGTCTGAAGCTTATATTAAACTGAGAATACCAAAGCACTTACTTACTTCATACCTCTTGACTAGAGGTCTCGTTATTATTCAGGGGATTTATTGGACTGCATTCATGAGTACTGACACTGTTCAGTGTGCTACTTTAACTGTTTTTATACTGCAGTGCATAATGTTACTTCCATGAGCAGCTGGGTAACCCACTATCCAAGAAATACTGAATTTATTATTTTCTCAGCTGATTACATTAATCCCCCAAATACCCACACCCTGACAGCTAATTCTGAAATATTGGAATAACATTCACCTTGCCATTATGATGTTCTGTTCTCTGTGAAAAATGCACTTTTATCCTGAATTATGTTATACATCAGAGAAAACAAGGAGAAAGAACCCGTCTGTGAGAGATTGGTATGTGTGTCTGCTAGTGGCAGAAGGTTTCAGAACTGCAGTCAAGCACAAGTTGTGTGCTAGTTTCTGCCAGCCACTTCTACAGGTTCCTACAACAAAAGCCACTTCACAGGTCTGTACATGTGCTTTTTGGTTCCCAGAATTTCTTTGCATTCAGCCTGTGTATCAAGCTATATCACACACTCAGAGTCCTATTTCCTCTTACCAAACRTTAGCTCAGTGTATTTGGAGGAAAAGGTGCATCCTCATTAATTCAAGAGAATAGCAATAAGATCTTTTCCTCTCAACTTCAAAAAAACCTCCAAATACTGCCTCCCATGTGGTATAAAAAAAGCGCTACTTTGCTTTTGCTTTGTCAATCGATAAGGTTGCTCAGAACTTCAAAATAAATGCAAAGTAACCACAGACACCCATGGGAGTATCACACCTGCACAGAAACATCTAAACCGGCTCAGCAGAGGTTCAGATACARCATAGTCTTGAAAAACACACCAACCAATGTGCTTTCCTTGCCCTGCTGGCACCCAGAAGCAGAAGACTAATGCAATCCTTCTGAAGCTGGGCAAACATAGGATGAGGTGTGCACAAGAAGAGACCTGCCTCATTTCCCTAAAAAAGATTACAGTCTAAAGAAGAGTAAAATCAAGATAAGGGTAGAGAAACATCAAAGGCAGAGGCTTACAGGGAAGAGCCTAGGCACTGTTAAAGGGAGAAACAGGAATTAAAAGCCATTCTCCCATTTGTGGCAGACAGAGATGAAATGGAAACTTTCTCCAGAATATTCCAGTTGGTTAYAACCCACACTGATGTGCACAAATAAAAGCTAGTATTCTCCATCTCTCTCATGAATTTCAGTATTTTATATTCAACACACAACAGTCCACTCAGTTTTGCAGAGACAAACTCCTGAAGAAACCAGTAACGCCTAAGAGGGGCCCATGAATGTCACGTGCATGCCCAGCCCACATCCCCCTGTTCTGCAGTGCCAGAAGGGGTAAACCTGCCCCAGGACACATTGCCACCAGCTCTTTAAAATAAAGCACACTCTGAACATCCCTTCCTTAAGTAACAATCCAAGAGCTACAGGACCTCTTTCATGCTTTCTCCATTTTAATGCAAATCTGCCTTGACACCAAGAGACCCAAAATGGAATTCTGTAGAAGTAATGGAAAATAACAGAGCTTGTATCATCTGCTGATAATGATGTTTTCATGTTCCCAACTTATATGCATATATTTCCTTAAGGAGGGAATATTTTTTAATATCAGCTTAACAAGAAAGCCCTCTATTGAAAGATACGAGCTTAAACCAAGTTTTCTGATGTCAAACAATAAATCCTACGATAAATTAACAGAAACAATAGAAGTAGTAGCAGAAGAAAATTAAGATAAGGAGGATTCTAGCTGAAATAGGCTTTTTTAATCTCAGGGTCTAACAGTTCCATAAAAAGTAGTAGACAAAAAGAAATAATGGCAAAGTTGTTATCACAGTAATGGTAATACATAATAAATAATCAGTGCTTCAAAGAAAGATAATGCGATGAGTCGAACTTTGTATCAAATTTCTTCAGCAAAAGATTGACTGCCTGCAAAGTTAGTTTTTGTTTTTTGTTCTGGTACATATGCAAATGAGAAGCAGGCACTGAGCTTAGAATAGACAGAAAATTGGTCCAGTTAGAGAATTTGCATAGCTGCCTGAATAAAATAGGAAGAAAAACTAAGCATGTAAAACTACAAACATAGCAGTTAATAGAAATCCACAACCAGCACTCATCTCTGGATGACTGTCAAAGAACACTGCTGTAATACTGAAATGATGTCATGTGGAAGGAGACATAAATCTGCTCTTCTCTTTGAGATTTAAATGTTGTTAAGCTTCTCTTCTTTTTAATTTGGGAATTGAGCAACCACCTTTATGACAGTAAAACTATACAGGCGAATTCTGCCATTAGAGTAGCTGGCATTTACTCAGAAGAACTCCTTTAGTTTCAGTGAAGCTACTCTGCATTGATCCCAGCATTAAGGGAAGCAGAACGTAACTCAGCTTATAGCACTGGTGAAAGAGGCCTAATTACCCTGATTTCAGATTACTTTTTTTGTTTTGCTTTGTTTTTAGCTCTAGTGACTGAAAGGCTGAGGGGATGGAATCAGAGAACTTTACCTTCTTCATAGCTGCTGTGTAAGTGCCAACAAGGCAGCTGGGCCGCCTTCTTCATACCTTCCTGCCTGGCCATAAAGAGCTGGCCGAGGATGACAGCTTCCCCTAAGTTTATAGCACATCTACATTTTTGTGGTTTGAAAGAAACCTCTTGCAATGAAAAGGTTCAGGTGAGCAAATCTGTATATTTGTTTTCAGTGACTGGATAAAGAGCAGTGCAAAGAGAGGAGGAAAACAGAAGGATATTTAATAATTCCTACTAAAACWCATTGGTCCGTTCTGTATAATACTATGGTTCTTCTAAGTGCAAGTTCTCTAGGASAGGAATTGTCTTTATTTGTGTAACAGTTAACACAGCAAAACCTTACATTTTATTATTATTATTTATTATTTATTTTAGATTTTATTATTTTTTACAAATAATAAGTAAATTGATTGACAAATTTCTCTATGAGGAAAAAGTGTGACACATGGAATATTAGTGAGYTTGACCTCACCTTCCTTCTCCATCCACTAAGTCAATCAGGGGGCAATGTTAGAAAAGGTCTGATATAAACTACAGTTGCAACTCCTTTCTGTAAGAGCCTGGCATGGTTCCCATGCACTGCTCCATTAGAAAGAATTACCAAATTAGCCACTATCACTTCTTATCATCTCATATGGAATGCCAGGGCAAACAAACTGGCTTGCAACATTTCTTTCCATTGGAAAATAAAAATGAACACACTGGGTCAAAACAATTCAACAGTAGCCATAAGGGCTAAATAGATCAAGKCAAAAGACATCTGATGCTCTTCCCATGTACCTTCTCAGCTTCCAACTATTTTCAGCTCAAGAGATATCCTGAGCCAAATAAGGTTTCTCTCTAGTTATTCACCTTCCATGATTTTCTCTTCTAAGTACTAACCCAATCTCTCTTTGACCTTAAGGGTACACTTTTAAACTCTGAGCATTCACAGCGCCAAGGGCGATGATTTCCAGGAGTGTACAGCCTGCTCTGTGGAAAACCTATGCCTTTCGTCAGTCTTGAGCTCAGCACTCCCCAGTTTCACCCAGAGGTGTCTAGCTCTTGTGCTGGGAGAGGTTCCACCAGAGAGATGCCTACCTCCCCACTCTCAATCCCTTGAGATGCCTCTGTCCCTTTCTTTCCCACTGATGCATTGCTGAAAAACACTACTTGTGTAAAGACAGTTCTCCAATAAGTATATATGATCCAACAGATTCACACCAGTCTTGGCCTAAGACTGATAAAGGCTTCCTAATTTTACCAGTACTCACTGTTATTACTRTGATTAAAAACTATTCAAAAGATCTGGCTCAGTGCTCATGTAATCTTCTTTTTTAGAATAAAGTATCAACTGTATCTGACTCAGATATCCTGTCCTGAAAGAGAGCTGCTGCTTTCCTAAGGTGCACTAAGATGCTGTAAGAATGATACCACTGCTACAACATTTTCTTGACAGAACTGTCAAGAAGTTCTTCACAGAACTGTACTTTATTCTTCTAAACTTCAAAAAGGTGTCATAAAAATCCTTCTAGCTGTTTCTGAATTATAAAAATGCAAACACATATTTCAGTTATATTCACATTAAAAAAAATTGTCTTTTATTAAAATACGTTCCATACATTGCATGGATTGGCAGTTGGAAAGCAATTGTTTCTAACAGTCAGATAATCACAGAGCAACTTCTGTCAACATGATACTYTCTGGTCACTAAAAATCATTCAACTATACTTTTCCCATTATATGCAACACAAAAGCTATCAGTTTATGCCATATGTTCTTTGGAAAACTCTACTTCTTACGTTTATATGGTGGCAGGGGGTAACGCGCACTAAACAGGAGAAATATTTTGATTGCTTTACCTTCCCAGACTGCACTTGGAATCTATATCTAAGCATTTCCTTAGCACTAGCTAAGATGCAGGTTTCAAACATGAAAAGCCTTTGTAATGCTCCTGGCATTACTGGCAGGTCTCAGATCATTAYCGCAAAGTTCCTCTGCAAATACTGTATTACAGACTTCACTTGCTTATATTATCAATACAAGTGGCTTTATCTTCTCTGTGTTCCTTTAGCCACATTACACACAGGTAGAAACCAGGAGCAATTCCACTGCAGAGTTGTGTTTTTTTTTTTTTTTTTTTTTTTTTTTTTTTAAAAAAAAACAGCACAAGGCCCTAACTATTCAGATTGTTCAGCTGTCATGTTGTATTGGCTTCTGCTTCTTCACCTCGCTAAGTCCAAAAAACATCGAATCGCTGTAGGCCTGGTTTTCCCCATAAACTAGGATTGAATAAATTAGGAATATCACTGCCATAATCACCATTGTGTGTAAGAATCAATGAACTTCCTCTAAACTCCATTCTCAAAACTCCTGAGCTACTTTTAAGACAAAACACCTGATTAATTCCGATTTCAATTCTACCAGCAGTTTATCAGTTAAAAAAAGTAAGAAAAAGGTTACAGATGAGTTAGTGATGAAATAGGTGAAAGCTTTTCAAAATACTATTATATAAACTTAGATATACAAGTCCCATCAAAATAACTTATCATTTTAAGTCACAGATGTTTTTGCAAATTCACTGCATTCAGCTAGACATGAGTTTATTCATTTTGCATAATTTTATGTTAAACTTAGTTTAACATTTTGCAGGAATAAATACTGTAAGAGCTGCCAGTAAGCAAGGTACCATAACTTCATTTAAACGGACGCTGTTTACTTTGAAACAAAGACCACAGAAAGATATGAAACATTAAGTTGACAAACTGCTTCCTGTGCCAAATCAAAGTTTTGAGAGGGCAAGAAATTAAAAAATGTTTCTGATAATCAAAAGGTTGTAAATGAGTCCAGTGAAAGCTGCAAATCATGTTTTCATTTTCTTRCAGCACTGTGTGTCTTTCTGGTATCTGCCCACTCCCACACCTGCAGCAGTRAGGTCTCCTGTGACCCTCAGGCTTCGCAAGCGAGCTCCACTGCTAATAAATACTGCAGGCAATACGGCTGTGTTTTCGGGCTAGCGTGCTCTCAATTCATATTGCTCCTGATGCGCACAAAACAGTATTAAGTATCATTGTGCTGCAATGGAGTACAGCATTAATTCAACATTTCTTTGTGAAATCACACCCAGTGGGAATAAATTCCCTGTATTTTGGCCCAGGAGAGCGGCACAATCAGCAAATGGATTTCATGGCTAGGAGTTCCCCGAATGCAGACAGTCAGGGGCCTGACTTTTTGCCATTCTTTAATGAAGTCAAGGACTGTGAGCTCAGAAATCAGCATGAAAAGGGAGGAGAGGACAACTATTGTGAGGAGGGGGAAGACTGAATGGGCTTTCAGAGGCAATCTCTGTTTTAAATATAAAGTTTTGTTTTTTTAATCTTCGACAATTTCCCAGAATATCAAAYGTATAAAGCAACAATGGATAAGGTCGGTACTAGACTATTTGAAGCTTTCCAGTCGTTTTAAAATTTTCTGACCTACCTAATWGTCTAAGGGTGGAAAGATCATTTCAGGCTGACAACTTACATAGCCACTGTGATCACAGTGCCTGACAGATCCAGCTAYATGAATTAATCTTTGGCCTGGAAGTGCCAATATTCGACTTCTGCTTTTTTTTTTGTTTTAATCACCTGGGTCACATATGAGATCACTTCAGGAATATTTTACAAAGTTGTTCTGACATCAACTACAGCTGACAGCTTTTAATCATGGTATTTTTATTAACTAGATTTGAAGCTGCACCTAATTTGAGGCACTTTGCCAAAAAAAAAAAAAAAAAAAAAAAAAAAAGTCCACTGAATGGAACTTTCCTGAAAATCACCGAGTTAAATTCAGGGACGATAAAAATGATGACATAAACTGAGTGGAAAATAGACGCAAGATGAGAAAAAAAAAAAAAAAAAAGTCCACTGAATGGAACTTTCCTGAAAATCACCGAGTTAAATTCAGGGACGATAAAAATGATGACATAAACTGAGTGGAAAATAGACGCAAGATGAACATTCAGAGCATGAGGAGATAGAAGAGATGAGCCTCAACTGAAAGTTTTTGTGCCCTGAGTTTGTGACCAAATTCAGTGTTTGCATTGACTGTTCACTGTGAATACCACTCATTTAAGTAAGAGCTCAAGTTTGATTCATGACCTGAGAAACTTAWTTTGCACATATGTATGAAATACAAGATCAGCTCTAGTCACACCAACGTACTGTTCCATTTGTTTTTAACCAACTCGGATCTAATTAACAGTTCAGGTTATTTAAATCACCACTGAACTGACCCAAGAATTATTTTCTTTTACTTTGAAATATAATGTTTGCTCCAGTGAAAACTTTTGGGTATATATTGCTGGAATTATCTTAGGAAGACAATGTATAGACTTATTTCATTAATCTATTACATATAATAGAATATATATAACTATATATACATTCTATTATAGAATATATATAAGTATATATTCTATTATATATATAATAGAATATTATATATACTACTACATATAATATATATATATAAAAAATGTAAAAGGAATATACATAATATATTCTTATATGATTTAAGAACTCTGCTTGAATTGGACTTAGATAATGGACCACATGCAAATAAGACAGTATCTTATTATTTCCAAAGAAATGACTACAAGATGATATTTTGCAATAAAAGAATATAAACTACGATGTACTTCCCCCCACAGGTCACAAAAGGAGAAAAAAAGTTTTTTTTGTTTTTTTTCTTAATGAAATGTCATAATTAGGACAGTTCCTTTTTAACAYACTTTATGTCCTTTTTTCTCTGCAACATCTTACAATAAACACATTTGCTTTTAGCTAGTCTTAACTAGAAATTAGATTTACTGGGCAGTGGGGGCAAGCAAAAAATACCGCTTAGTATTTTGGTCTTAGTTTTAATTAACGCATGTAACCAAGTTTATTGTATATGACATCCTGTATCACACTAATGGAAATGGATTTAGCTGTGGTCTCTGCTTCTAAAAATATTATTCACCACACCAATATAAAAATCAACAATATGAGCTTCCCCTGAAATGGCCACATATTACAAGAAAGGCAGAAATTTGGAATGAGCAGTGAACTTTCTTGTATCTGGTATAAGTAACTGAGTAAAGCTTTTCCCCTCATTAGAGCATCAATAACAACTTATAAGAGTGCTCAGTAACAGGACACGGGGTCACATAGGCTCTTCTCCTCCCCAAGCCCCTTTCTCGGGTCTCTCCTCTACACTTAGCTTTTCCTATGAAATCTGCAGAAAACAAGTGTCTTTAAAAGGTAACAACACAATAAACTGCACAATGATTCAACCTGAGCCAAGGTTTGCTTTTACAGACTGTTTTGGCAAAACTCATGTGGAGAACTGTGTTTAGTGCGGATTACCAAAACCTCTATGGAAACTGCAGCAAACAAGTAGAAAAAAGGCTTTGTACTGAACATCTGGAAGACCCTGAAGAAATACATATAATACAACAATGAAAATKGCTTCAACTCATTATGTATTTCCAGCTGAATGCAATAAGATTCCTGAATTCTATACTCAGATATACAGATCGTGATTTTGTGACTAAATACAACATCTTGCATTGACTAAGTTCTCACTATGCTACCTTCACAAATACCTAAGCCTCTGTATAACTCAGCTGCTCCAATTACTTTTTTAAAGCTGTCTTAAGCACRGTGATATCAGGTAATAACGAAGAGAGATCTAAGTCTTCCCTGCACTTTAGTGGCTTTAGTTACAGGTTGTTTTCCACATTTCTTCCAGTTTGCATTTTATACAAGGAGAAAACAATTTTCACTGTGAAGGCAAACACTGCAAGGCACAGAAGCTTTCCTCTGTCACAACTGGTTATGTACACCACAGCACTCTTCCAAGCAACTAAACATGGAAAAACAAGCCCAAACAGCAACTCCTCTGTCAAGTGTGGCTTTCAGGACTTACTCTGACACAGAAAACTACCATTCTGTACTCTGTGGCAGAAATTAATTCACAATGCTGACTTTGGATATATTAAAAAGGAAGATACAATTCAAATGTTATTACTTGTTGAGAGTCAGCATTGTTTCTCTAATTTATAGATTCATTACACAACTCCACAAGAACAAATTAAAAATGAAAGACCATCTTTAGGTGTCAATCCAAGATAGACTTTTCTCCTAAATTTTGTGCAATAAAATAGCTTGCCAAATAAATGTAAAAGACCAATTTTATTAAGTCTCATCTTTTATACAATWTCACACCAGAGAAGCAGAGAATTTCTTTTTAACACATATAACCTTAAAAATTTGTCTTCCTCAATAATAACCACYGGAAACAGTTCTGGAAAAATCCATTTACAGATACTATTTTCTTTCTGATCCACACACTTGCTTTTTTTGCACAATATATACTGTTTGGAACATGTTAAAAGCACTTGCTTGAGCTTCCCAGTACTTTCTTCTGGTGTCTTTCAGTTTCCTAGTGAGCCATAGTTGCTCTGTAGGCAACTGACACAGGAAACTAGCTCCCTTGCAGTCTAAGCAAGTATTTGTGCTTATGAGAAAGAAAGAAGTTGAATGCCTAAATCCTTTTTATACCTTTCAAATAAGTCTCAGCTAAAATGTTTTGGTAGGTCAAGGGCTTAGAGCAATGCAATTAAACTAATACTAGCACAGGTACTACTGGTTCACACTAAGCAGACCAGAAGAAGGATCACRGCAAGGACATTGGTGTGTTTCGTATCAGGTTGTTTTCTTTCAATTAACAGCCTTCAATTAAATTCCGTAGACTTCAAATCTTAGAAGATCTATCACTCCTCAGTAACACGCAACCTAGGCAATTTATCAGTGGACAAAACAATTCAGTTTACCAACAGACAACTATCTCAAAGTTATTCTTTCTTGCCCTATCACAGGACGTAGGAGAGTCAGAACATGTTTGTCAGATATGCTCACCTGGCACAGCAATACTCAGCAAACACAGCTTTCAAAGCACTCACAGATCCCTTACTGCTATCTACTGTRTATGGGTCAAAGGATTATATATAAACAGTAGAAGTTCAGCTAAATGAATCTGTGGTCTCTAGGATGTACTTGAATTAGCCTTTGACACAGATTATGAGAAAAGCTTGTATGTGTTCTGTGAATAGTTAAAGTCATAAACCAACTGACCATAAATTTAAGTGCTTCACTTTAAATGTGAGCACATAGCTCATGGAAGAAATTGGAAGAAAACTGAACAAGCAAGCAGACRGATGACTACTAATAGTGAACTCAAATTATGCATATTCATGCATTGTGCTTTCTTTTATAATATTTAACTTGTTTTAGCCTAGCATATGGTAATTAATACCCCAGGCAAAGAAACAAGATACAAAGAAGGAAATGTCCAAACTCGTAAGTCAAATCTATACTCTTCTATATACTAAAAGACTCCATTGTTATGAATGTACCACTGTTATTAAGCAATGGTTGAAAATTTTTATTCCCCCATTTTCAGTCTTACTCACTCATTCTCTTTTCACACTGTTCCCATGTTACCTTCAAGAGCCAGGATTGTATTACCTTGAGATAGCCAGAATTTTGTTTCCACAGACAGTCAACTTCAGATTTTCACTATTAGTAATTTACCAATTCAACTAATGTAAACAACACAAACTAAAGACAGAACAGAAAACTGAAAAATTTTAATCAATGTAATCAAAACCTAACCCTGCATGTGGAACTATGACATACGGAGATTTTGCTGGTCAGTGAACAAGAACAATAGGAATAGCCAGCTTCTAGCAGACAGCTTATTATTCAGTGCTTGTACATAAAAAAAACAGTGCCCCAAAGCCTTCCAAATATATGGGAGAGAAAATTAAAGACAAGCCTGACATTTAAATCCCTATGGTATCTAAGTGAAATATATCATCCTGAAATCTGACTCATGCCCTTCTCATTTGAAGAACATTAGTTTCAGTATGGTAAAGCAAACTAGTATAACCAACATGAAGTTTGCCAGACACAATAAAATGCTGGAATCATTGTATCGTCATATTGTAAAGTAGCAGTAGTTTTGGGGGCTTCTGGAAGAAAAAAGATACTAAGCTAGTGCAAACTCTTTATAAAATTTGCACTATATCCAGTGTATGCTGAATGCAGGTGCAAGAATGAACATTAAAAGAGCAACTTCACATTTCCATATGCAGAAATACAGCTCTGGCAAGCTGCATTCACCCCCATGGTCAAAAGCAGTTCTTTTTTTCTTTTTCTTTTTTTTTTTCAAATTTGCTCCTCCACACATTTTGTTCTCTTATACCATTTGCCAATTGACTTTTTAAATTCTGAGTCCGTTATTCCCTGACAGCCTGAAGTTTAGTTGTTTTTTTAACCTAGTAGATGGAGGCACTGCAAGTCATTTTATCTGATTGTTTTACCACATCAGGGAAGCTCTGGACAAGTCTTATTATATCAATGTCACCTAGAATCAGTTAATCTAATCACTTTCATCAAGGAATGAATGATAACAGACACGCACACAAATACCCTTCAGGTGCAGTGGCTTCAGTCAGCACCCAGGGGCTTCTTCAGGCAGGGTCCCCGCTAATGAAGCTTTGCATTGAGTCCTTATCATGCTAATTCACATAGGGACCATCTACTCAGACAATATCRTGCTCTATACTGGAGTCATCTAATTATGTTCTTTAAGAAGTAGCACTCTCTTCTGAGCATGGCAGTCAGCCCAAATTTTTATACCACTGATTTCTCATTTTACATTATCTGCTGATTAACAATAACASTCTCTTTGGATGCATCACTGTCTCCCTCTCCTGGCACACATGTTTAAAAGAAAGGTAGGTTCAGAAACTACTTCACTGTTGTCTCCCTGACCCAGCTAACAGCTTGAAACTTTCACTTCCTATTTCTGTTTCATAAATATAAAACCATTCTGAAGCTAAGTAATATCCACTTTTATACATTATTACTTCTTTAGTATACCTCAAAATCATTTATAAGCAGAAGTGAGTGTCTGAATTTGGACCAGCTTAACGAAGATAAAAAAGAATCACAGAATCAGTAAGGCCAGGGACCCCTGGAGATCATCTAGTCCAACCTCCCCACTCAGCAGGGTCATCTAGAGCATGTTAGACAGGGTGACATCCAGTGGGCCTTGAAGATCTCCAGAGAAGAAGACTCCACAACCTCTCTGGGCAACCTGTGCCAGGSCTCTGTCACTCTCACAGGGRAGAAATTCCCCCTCACGGTCAGGARGAACTTCCTGTGCTTCAATTTCTGCCCATTGCCTCTTGTCCTGTCACATGACAGAACAAGGCCCTAAACCAGTACAGAAATTTCTGGACAAGAAAAATTAGCAGGAGAAGAATTGACCTTCTTTGCAATCTATCAGGGATTGAATAGTAAACATCTAAATAAAATTAATAAAAAATTACATCAAACTGTTCATACTTATTACTGCAAAGCCCTCATTATGGTCCACTGYTGTATGTGCTCTTACTTGAATCCACATGTCCATTTAGGGGTTATTTCTTAGCTTTATGCTGCCTCTTGTCTTTCCGTTACARTTCTGTATGATAACTAATTTGTTTTTCAGTCATGTTACTAGTCAATTAATATTCTAAAAACTGTTATAAATATTCTGAGGAAAAAGAATTATTTATACCAACCTAGTATAGTTTTTCTTGTAATCTMCTCAGGTATTCTGATGGGCTCCAGATTAAGGAGTTGTAGGCTTTTTTCCTTTCATATTTTAGAAAAATCTAGAATATTTCTCATAAAKATGCTAAATTTTCAGCTGAAGGCCAATTATTTGTTTGTTTGTATAGCTAGCAGAAGGAAACTGTACAGACTTCCCACGCTGCTTTGCCTTTAAACTCTGGSTTGGAAGTCCATCATCCAAGAGACCGTGCTTTAGCATTTCCACTGAGATGTTCAGCAAAAATGTCAAATAACTGCAATGGTGATAGTACTCTGCAAAAGGAAGGCAAAAGACAATTTGTAGCTGCCACTTTTCAGGCTTTGCTGCTGTGGGCTAGATTTGAATGGCTGACCTAAAGAGATGGCACTTCAAGATGTRAAACGTAGTTTCCAAACATCAGAGAAAAAATTCTACATAAATCTACTTACATGAAGTAAATCACTGAAGAGTTTACTGTTTGTACAATAGCACTCGTTTTCCCACTAGTTTAGACACGAAAAAGAAATGCCTTGCAAGGCMGGTATCATTATTTATTCTCCTACATTAGGATAGCGGAATTGCTTAAACACAACAGCTTAACCCGTGGGGCAATACACAGCCAAAATCTATTAAAAGTTAGTGAGGTAGACAGCATCACAGAAAGCAGGAATAGTTCCCACATTTGAGGGACTACATCCTCCTGGTGATATACATGCTATTCTAGTAATCATTTGTCCACCCCCAGCTCTGCTGCTGTCAACAGTGACGATGAGTGCCTCAGCACTGTGCTGTATGGCTTAGCTAGTATGGAGATTTGAGCTGCTGCTGTCCATCATCTCATCTTTCTCCTCCTACAAACTCCAAAGTGAAGGAGAGAAAGAAACTTCCTGCCAGCACCCATTTTCAGACTCCAGAGGAAAGCAAGCTGAAAATGTCCTAAGTAGCTATAATGCTTCTTTCTGCCCCACCCCAAACCTACTCTTCTGTATCTCCTAATTTTAGAGGTTTCCTTTCTGCCACAGCTGGGACTATTTCAGTCCTCTATGGAACGCAAGAGAAAAGGGGAATAAATACATAGTTTCATAAATCCTTGATCTTCCCTTCTACCCACAGGCTTTATGGGAAGTGCAAATATTTTTGCACGACACAATTGAATTCAGAGGGAGTATATTGCTTTAAACCCTGGGGGCCATATCAGTTCTAGAACCAAAAGGTCAGCACAGCAGCACTAATGCCCAATGTATAAACAACGCAAGCTACTTACATAATGATCTCTCCCTGTTCTGACCTTCAAATGTGAATGCAAGCTGTGCAGCCATGCCAATAAAACTCTACAACTTAAAACTAAGAAGGTACTGGCTTACAAACCGGTACCTGTATTGTAGTCGCATCCACTGTGGACCCAGGAGCAAGGGGGGAGGTCTCCTGCCTTCCTACAGTACATTGCCTACAGTTCCCTGGCAGATGAATCACTAAGACCTTCCAGAAAAGGCTGGCATCTCTAAAACAGAAAATCCCCTGCACATCATGAAGAAAAAGCTTCCGTGTATGAACTAGGCTGAATAGCCAGCACAACCATGTTCAGAGGGTACCTGTACATCTCTGCCTTGRTGTTTCCAAGAAGACTTGAGAACTGTGCTCTAATCTGATGGATACAAGGTTCTGAACCTAAATATCCAATTCCAAATACTGAATGATATCCAACTTCTCTTGCCTCTATCCTCTAATGAGCTCCAACTCCTGGTTCTAATGCCACTAAGCATACTTTTTTTCTGGAAACAGACCCTCTCACCTTTTCTTTTGCTGTTCTTGCAGCAGAAAGAGGATGTGAAGTGGTGAAGGATATGGTTCCCTCATTGAGTCTTGCATACAGAGTATGTACGCTAAATCCATAGATATATGTACTAGAACAGGATCCAGTTTAATGAGATGAGATATGAATAAAAAGACTAGGATTCTACCTTCATTTCAGTACTATATTATATATGCACCAGAATTATGGCAGRGTTTCCTTCTTCCATATTACTTAGATAACTTCTGACACAGGTTAGGAACCTCCTCATCTCCAAACAAAAAATATCTTCAGCTAATGTCAAAATTTCTATACAATCCTTTTACTCCTAAAAACAGGAGAAATGTAATAAGGGCACTGCTTTACTAAAAAAAGAAAAAAAAAGATTAGAGTGCAGAAAACGATAATCTTTTAGCCTGTCTGATGGAATAAGAACAATTGCACTAGCAGCATTATTCCCCTAAATCAGGATCAAGTTAATCAACACTTGATCTTAAACAGAAGGCAATTATTTTCAATAAAATTAACAAAACAAAAACACCAAAATAAAACAGGCTTTAAAATTAAAGTTACATGAAATTAGCATAAGTATGCAAGGTAAAAAAATGACAACATTTTCTTCTCAGAAAATTTTTTTCTCCTTCTATTTTTCTATTATTTTAAAAATACACAAGTAGGGGGAAGTGATAAAAACAACAGATGACAGATGTCTTCTGCCACGTGTCAAGTCAAATKAAATCTGTGCTCTAAAATACACTTCAGCCATGAATACTGATGGCTAAATAGTGACCTGCTGTCATAAGCATCTCTAGAACAATCATGCTTGAGACATTCTGACAAAACTACTTCCCACATACATATGTCAGCTTAACATTTTTGCACCAGTTCAGACTGCATTGCTAGATCTAAGGATCAATAGTATTATAAAAACTGGAAACATCTGCTGAGAAAACATTATCGAGTCCTGTGAAATCAGCCTCTGCCCTTCAGTATTATTTTAATAGCATCAAATATTGTTAGCTAAAGTCTTGTTCAAACACAACTAGTAAAGCATTTTAGATGTGTACAAACACACACAGAATAGAAACAAGAAACCGTGCCCTAATCATTAAGAGTATTTCAAAAGTACCGAACAGCTTAAAAATTTAAACATGCTGAAGTTCCCCAGTATCTTCTCTATTGCTTAGAAGTTTATCTTTGTGTTTGCTTGTGTTTTATAGAAGTGCTACACTGTTTTGCTCAAAGCTTAAAAGAAAAAAATATGCAAAGCCAAGGAGTGATGTTTCCTAGGTGGCCATGGCACTTATTAGAGCATCCAGAGGAAGGCTATTCAGTTAAATTAAAGATTTGCATATAATAGACAGTAAGTAGGGTTTTACAGAAAAGATATCCCTGGTAGCCATACTTTCCTTGGTTACAATCTCTCACATGGGTATAACTGACAGTCACAACTAAAGCTCTCATAAAAGTGCCATAGCAAATAATGCTGATGATCCCATAACAGGACATTCCACTTTGTGAAAGTCTTACTGTGCTTGAATCAAGTACTTATTATTTCTGATGTTTATGCATTTTCTAGACTATTCACAGAAAAAAAAATGAAAAAAGGAGAAGCACAAAACACATCCTAAAGAACAACAGCAAAAATGCTTTGTGAATACTAATTTCAACTTTGAATGTTTTTAAAATATATCTGTCTCAGGTTGGCATGCTTAACATGTCAGCTACCTTCCTAAAAAGGAAGYTCTCTGCTAACTACATAGACTTTCCTTCTGCTTTCCTTTCTGCTTTTCTTACTAGAAAGGCAAAAATACTCAGTTATTGAGAAATCTKCAAAAATCACTGAAAGGTATACATATCTCCTGCATGCAATGGGCTAGAAGACAGACTGACTCAAGGAGTAAAGTAAATGAAATCAGAAGAAATATCTGAGAATTAATTTGATGGAAAATAAATTAGAAAGATAGTATATTAACACCATCACTAATGTTAGAGCATATTACCAATGACTGGGCATATTATGGGGCTACATTAATACAAATTATTGTAGGTTAAGAACCAGTAATTCAGTAATGCTTACCATAAGGCTAAAAAAACAATAATTTGCATTTAGAAATCACATTTGTCAAGGCTTCTTTTTATTTCAGTCTCTTCAATCCCGAACCAGTAAATGAAGCAGTTTTCCCCCAAGCAACTGAATTAGAGAAAACTAGTATGCACACTTAATATTATACAATTCTACAGAGTCTTCTGTGTGATTTATTTCCACTTCCAGTTCCAAGTAAGTCTTAATAGACCCACAAGCAGAATATGTTTCCTAATGAAACTCAAGTCATGTTTGTGGATTGGGTGACCCAGAACTGACTGGGTGATCTTAAATCTCAGGCTTGGATTAGCACACATCAAATTAGCAAATTCAGATTAATCTGGTCTCAAATTTTGATGAGAACTGCATAAAAGAGCCTGCAAAAATGGAGCCTTCAGCACAAGACCCAGGAATTCCGAGACTAATCAATGTTATTAACSTAACATGCTCAGTAAAAATGGTACGTGTATTCCTCTGTGAGTTTTTCCAAACTATTGTAGTGTAAAAGTACAGCATGAGCTGTACAGTTCATCAGTGTCAAAAGAAGGTGGTAAAAACCCACTGGCCTGCAGGCATCCTATAAACTTCTCTCAGCAGTTACGTAGACCTTTTGCTCACAGCAGCAAGGAGGTCCTGAGCATGTACAACAAYGTAAATGGAGCTGGGTACAGAGACTCTGCATAGATCAACAGCAAAGTGTTCCTMTCCTCACACTTGAGCATGAAAAGGACGTGCTTTTTCCTGCATTGGTCCATTCACAGGAGACATGGCAGATCAAGGGTATCAGAAATTACTTAAAGTCTAAAGGAGTGTTCTGATAGTTTCACCCAAAAGACAAGACTCCTGCATTAGTTACAAGTCTTGAGCTCCTGCTGTGAAAGTCCCTTCCAAACTTGTCTGTTTTGTAAGAAACATATAAATGATACAGTAATACTTAAACCGCTGTGGATGAAACATCAGCTACAGTAAACCCCATTCAGACAGTCCAGATCAAAATAGCTTGTTAACACTGCAAGTTTTGGGAGTTACAAACACAGGACTAGACTATCCTTATCCCCTGCAAGAAAGGCAGCGCATTCAACAAATAAATAGCCTGTGCAATGGTCTGGGGTGATTTCTGTCCCTGTACACATGGACTTGCACTACCTGCTGCTCTTCTGAATGCTTCAAAGTCATGCAGAAAAGCAAGGAAAGAGTGGTAAGATCTCTCCTTCTAGATCAAATGAAGTGGCAGGGAAAGCAGTTCTTTTCCTTTGCACTCACTTTTTCCTCTGTACAACTCTTGTGTACCACAGATTGGAAAGCAATGGTAGATTATATCTTTCTTTGAGCTCCTCATACACAGTCTGTCTATCTCACTGCATAGATGGCACAGCACTATCCACTTTCTGCTGTTTTCTGAAGAATAGCCTGCAGCTCCTCATGAAAAAGAGAAGTGAGATAACATGCACAAATCAATTTGGGAAGTACTCAAAGGCACCAGCCTTTCACTACCTACTTTAYATTTCATCAGTCATGGCAGTACAAGAAACAAGCAGGATCCTTGTCATGCTAATTCCACTGGGTGTCAAATACAGCTTCCAGAACTAATTTTGTTCTTAAGTTTCCTTTCAATATACTGTCATGACGTTTTTTATAGATTGCTGTTTATCATCATCTAAACCTAAGTGGCATTTGCTATTAGAGAAAGACCTAGCAATTATAGACTATACAATGAATTGTCAATATACAAAAAAACAGATAAACATATCTCAGTTGTCACTGGATTCACTCTGTTCCCTTACTATGATTGTGAATTTTGTTACTGTATACTTTACAACAGAATCTATCTGTAAACATCTCATTTCACAGATCCTTCACYCATTTAAATATCCACAAACTTTATTTTAGAGAAAAGTACAGACAGAAAATACAGCAGGCAAAGCACACTCAGTAAACACAGAAATCTGTCTAGAATTTTCCTAATTTTCAAAATAAATGGTGCTTTAAATTTTACTTCTTCAGTACTTCCCACTTAGAAGTTTGCAATTTTCCTTCTCTCTGAGCCCATCCCACATGTATTTTTCATAATGTGTTTGATCTGCAAACAGAGGTTTATATAAGCATTTTAGCTGTGCTCATCTCTAGCTGTTTATCCCTAGTCTCCTACTAGACTTATAGCAGGACTACAATTTGGAAGCACTTAAAAATTCTGATTGTCAAATATTCTTTTCCTGTCTGCCTGCTTTTAACACCACAGATTCGATCTAAATACTTAGAATTCAATTTTCTATTTTGTCACAGAAATGTTCAAGTTTTTTAAAGAAAAGGCTGAATATCTTCCACTTTAGATGAATATCTTCCACTTTAAGCTATAATATGGCTGTGATCTTTATACTGAGATACTGTTTATTCAGCTAAGTCAGGATTTGAAGATACAGTAGTTCAAAGGAAAGTCTGTACGTGAAAGAGTAACTGATGACATAGGAAATTTATTTCACTCAGAACTATGTTGGTTCATCAGGGATAAGACCAGTACAATCAAAGAAGTGCGAGTCTGTATATAACAAGGAACAAAATTTTCTGAACAAAGAAGGCTTCTAATTTGCACAAACACACAGGTATACAAGCTATACATATAAATTTAGAATTTAAATTCTAAATTTAACAGTCCTGTCTCATTTTTGTGAAGTCAGTTAATTATTCTAGTTATTTTCTTGTAGGACTTACTCATGGACATATCTGCTTGAAGAATGCATACAGTTAYAAGATTTTTAACAACTTTCACACTTGTGTAAAAAATTGCCACAAAAATGCAGTTATCATCATATGATAACTTTAGAATCTTATTCTCCTTTCCTTTCTTTTCCAGACTAACTGTAGTATTTTCCCACAGCATTATCTGCTTTTCTTGCCACAGAAAAAAGGCCATGGTGTGCATCACACAGATAAATTCCTTCTTCTCTTTAGAAATAATGCTCTAACCTGCTTTACCTTCCAATTGTGTAACAGCCTGGGTCAAGTTTCCTATGTTCAAAAAACTATTGAGTCCCTGTTTCTGATCTACAGATCAAAAAAATCAGCTCATGTTTCTCCAAGTGCAGAAAACAACCCCCAGAAGCATCTATTCCTATGTAGAACATCACYGTGGCTTGCTGTCACCAAAAATGGCAAACAAAGCTATGCTTGAACCTTTGCTCCAGTCATTTGCTCTCCTTTTTGTATGATGATAAGCAGCATAAGTAATATTAAATAGGGCAACCTATAATTTCAAAAAAGTAGACTTCTCATCTTTTTTTCTAAACCTAAAAAYTATTGCAGGGGTAGAGCCCCTAGGCATCATCATTTACATGTACTCTGAATTCCACTTATGGTAATAAATGGAGCTATAATGGTGAAGAGAGAAGTCAGAGACTAATATCTCAAAACAAAAAAACAAACAAAAAAAAGCTTCTGATTCAAATATATGAAAGATTTCTCTATATGGAATAGGAACATATGGCTATACAGCAAGACCAYTGGCCAGAGCCCTAGCTCAGAGCAAATTAATGCTAGACCAGCATATCATTACACCTTAACTTATTTACATGTCATGCATAACTAATATCAGAACATATGGTGTATAAGCACCATTCTTTTACTGGCATGTATATATTATGTAGAGCTCAACAAAAAGCCTATGTATCCCTGTGTGTACATAAGTATATATGTACGCTTTTTATATGTGTATATATATATATAAAGCATAGATATAACAAAATTTCCTGACTTCTACTCCTCTAATCTGTCTTTAAAYCTAGAACTGACTCTCCATTATTTCTGTGTTGAAAATAAAATTATCAATAGAAGAACATCATTTTGACTGAAGCAACAGGTGACAGAGAACATAAAAGTGAAAGCACTTCTTGCAAAAACGTTCATTCACTTACGCTAATGGAACACTCTGGTACTCCTGTTTCGTGGAATAACTTCTAATAATACTTGTAATTTACATATTAGCAAATGGGAAAAAAAGCATAAACAGCACTTGTTAATTGCTCTGAAAACAATACTTTAGACAAGTCATTCTAAACTTATGTTATGGGTGAAGGAGCTAGGGGGATCACSAACCTCAGAGCCACTGAGGACTTTAAGGGAAGACAGAGGTTCCGAAAGTCATGTACTTTCATCTGATTTAGTTGAAGGTTTGTGCATATTTCAAGGACAATATCCAGATCCTTCAAAACAGRCTGCTAGATTAGAATAGAAATGACTGATTATTTTGGATTCTTGCAGGTTCTCTGGCTTGCAAAATCTCAGCCTCAGAACTGACTCCTTTTGCAACATCAACTCAGAAATTCTGGCTTCTTACGGTAATACCAGGACTTTTCCTGTAAAGGTGGAAAACCATTTGACTGTGAAAGTCAAATTTAACAGCTGTTAAGACTACACGCGCTGAAAGGCATTACTTGCATTCTGCAACAATATTGTTTCCAGGTTTAAGGCAGCTGTAATGTAAATTATTTACAGTAAACCATACAAGCCAAAGACTGCAAGTTCTCAAAGCACTGGCCCCTGCTGAAAATTTATTGCAAGTCAAATCTGATCAATCAAGCTACGAGATCTGAACAGATATTAGACAGATACCTTTTGAGGCCTTAAATATATCAGAAATAAAGGAATGACAAAGCATACAAAGTCTCACTTTAATGAAGAATTATGCCAGTATCTCAAAAGATTAAATCTGGTAAACTGTGCCATAATTGGTGATGCAACTTTTATTCTATGTTTTTACTAAGTGCTTGATTTTCTAATCTTAGCATACTTTTCCTAACTGTAACTTCTTTGGAGCACTGATACATTTAAAAGCTCCATTAATTATATATGGACATTAGAATTAAATTCCTCAAGGTAATTTTTGGAGGTTTTTCTTTCTTTCTTTTTTCTTTTTCTTTTTCTTTTTTTAACTAGACTATAGAGTTCTCTTCAGAAAAAAAAAACTCCAGAATTAAATTTCATAAATTTGTATTCAACTACGCTGTTGATTCTTTACCTACTGAGCGCCTAGAGACAGAATCACCTACTCAGTCAAAAGGGAAAACATTCACGTCAAGAGTTCTTGTAGCACTGTCACACCACTGTAAAGAACCAAGAACATGCCCACAAGCTTACCTCAATTACTTCAGTGACATCAGGATAGAGAACAAGTATCAGAAACATTGGTGTGGCGGAAAAACAAAACAAAACAATTCATGCTGCCAATCCCAGTTTTACAAATATATAACTTCTGTGAAGCAGAACTTGTCGATATCTTAAATCAGATTTCTRCACTGATTTCACCTCCTCCTGTTGATCTATACTGAGATTGGAGTTTACAGATTAGCGTGTTCTGCCCTGTGGTCAACACTGTTGCACGCTTCATGTGAATCAGAATTCATCTAAATATTGTTTTGCTCTAATTATATTCTTTTATTCACTTCTAGCCTTTTTTGTATAAAAAGATTAGGAAAAGGTGGTTTTCCAGCACAAGGACTAAAGGATCCATCTGATTTTTTTTTCTCCTTTCCAAAAGCCCAGTGACATCTGCTGAACCTCGCTTGCTTTGTGGGCCCAATACTCTATTTGCTGAGTACTACAAAAGCCTGATTAGGTCTACAAGAGCCAGAGTGCAAAGCACAGTGCAGGATTGAGCCCACTGTGAGGCTGGTTTAAAGATATTCAACACATTTACATATAGTTTCATCTCTCTGCACATAGAGATAAAGTAATAATAAAAAGATGAACTGAACAGACAAAGATAGTCCACAGCCAGTTCAGTCTACTTAGTCCAGAGCAAGTTTTAGGGAAAACCTTAGCTTATATAACTGAGATCTCTACAAAACTATTATGTTCCCAGAATTAAATTTTATTTCCCTGTTTGTAGTCTTCATAGCTGTTTTTCAATTTTGACCTTCTGTGATGTGAAGGAGGAGAGAGAGGGAAATAACTGTCTTCCTAATATTTATTCATTCACAATTACTTTTTGAGAACATTGGATCTTCTTGAACCTTCTGTTTAGGTAACTGCTTCCTGCCTATGCATTTGTGTTGCCTCTATCACTGTAGTATCCAAGCATTTAACAAAAAATAAATTAATCCATGCTCTCAACATTTGTATGAAGTCAGGCAATATCYTTCTTATTACAGAACAAGAGATGTGACACTGAAAATTGACCTTGGAACCATCTCATACTGCACAGTATGGATAGCCTGTGCTATTCAGAGTAAGTTTGGGCACAAGAGGCTAAACTCTGCGTAAGTCCTCCCAGAGAACTGAATGCTTGYTAGCATGCTATGCTTGATGTAGTACCAGTGGAATCAACCGTACTTACATCTCCAGTAATGATCACCAGTCTAATACAAAATCTCATCCAATCAGAAAATACTTGCAAATTCATCTATAACTRTTATCTGAATAAACTAGCAGTATTTAACTAATATTTCACTGCTAAGTGAATTACAATAAACACAATAAAAATTCCCAGCCCTTAAGTATTAGAAATGGAAATATCTGTTAGCTAGAGATATTGAAAAGAAAGGCCAGATTAAAATTCTGAATATCATAAATGACTTGCATAACAACTTATAGAGGTGATGATGAATTCAAACCTCAAAATATATCAGGGAGAATGTCTGAAATGAACATCATGAAGCTAGGGCTTTTTTGTGATTAAAATACTTACAAATTATTAATTAAACAAACCAGGAACATGCAATTAATTCAGAAGATTTCCTGTAAACTTGGGTGGATTTCAAAGTTTTCTAAAATATGTATTACTGTTGTCAAGTAGCAGGAACCCACTACTTCAGGATGCGTTAGATCCTGCAGTCGAGATGGCTCAGCTTTCTATGGTAATCCCCATTAGTCTGCAAAATAGTCCATTCTTTTTCTGAAAACATTGTTAAGTGCAATCACTGAGACTACTCTAGAAACATACAGATTTATAGAGACTCTTGTGGATACAGCTGCTAGATGACAAATTCATGGTGAGTTCTGATTGTTCGTTATTGCTCTTGCCCTGTACATATACAGCAACTGCCCTCTACTTCCAAGAGTAGAACCCATGATTCTTTAGCACCATTYTGCTAAGTTACAGGATTTAACAGGGATTCAAGTATGATTCTACAACCTTATTAGCACATAGCTGCTTCATTAATATCATTTTTCACAAGCTTGTTAAGAATGAAAATAATGAGCAGCAGCACCCAATTTTTTAAATCTGCATCTAATTGCAGAGCATTTAACTCTTTCCACTTAACAGTGGTCATGATTTCCAAGTCAAGCATAGCATATCCAGCAAAAACAAATTTGATAGAACTGATCATCATTTTATCTGGATTTTCTTTGAGGGTATTGAAAGATCTTTCAAGTCTCTCTTAGGGAAATTAAAATAACACTTCAGAACACATAATTCTCCCTGCCCAACAATATAAACAAATCCATGCCTACTTTTCTCTAGGGAGCCAAATTCTTCATGTGCTATCAAAAACAATTTCTCTCACTTGACCTGGTCTGTATTTTTGTCATATTTGATAAGCCTTAGCTATCCCTCCAATCAAATGGTTTATTTAGTGCAAGTATAAAATATCTTTTCCTCCCTCCCCCAGATTTTTCTGTTCTTAAAGGCTTTTGTATCCTTTTATATTTTGTATCCTTTATAATGTATTTGCTCAAAACAGTTTAGAAGTTTCCAGTCTCATCCCATTAAAAACAAGAATAAGAGTAAACTCCAACTACCTAGCAGAAAAAAATTCTCATTACAGTAAAAACTGGGAGTATCAGGAATACGCAGCCTTCACTGTTTTGTATGATTATTGTCATTACTTTCCACAAACCCTCTGTAGCCTTCTTTGCAGTAGTTTGCAAAGCTCACTTTTATCAAACCCAACTTTTTTTAATTTGTCCTTTAGAAGCAGATTGTTGCATACTATATTCAGGTTGTGATGCAGTAGGAAGCCTTCCCCTGAGTCCTCACTCCAACCCTCTGCATTCTCWGATTTGCCGGATGTCTTTAGACAACGCCAATAAGGTGGTTTATGATCTATTTCATTTAACATTGCTTTTTTAGGAAGCTATTAATCTTTTTAAATTCTAAGAGTCCTACTAAGTCGTTCTCACTTGTTTGGTATAATAGCATTTATTTTTGTTACTGCCAATGTTACATAAAGCCACGTGTCAAATTTTGAACATAYGCTATGAGAGCACAGTGACACACTGAATGATGCTCACACAGYACCTCAGAACTCCAGCCACTTTAATGATTACCTTTAGCTTTTTCATCTCTCCTTAGAGCAGCATACCTTACCCAATGTATATTTTCACTTGCTGGTATTCTCGCTGGTGGAAACGGCCAGATTAGAAACACTTTCATAAGAACAAATGCTCAACTCCAGAAAAGTACAAATCCCTGCGTCTTCTTCTATTCCAATTTAATTCTTTAATTTTTCCTATTCTACTGCGGTAGGTAGGTAAGTAAAAACTTCAGCCCTAATGAAGGAATGGCTTTGTTCATTTATCTCCTGGGTGTGTTATTTTGGCTCTGTGGAATGGATCCTTTTGTTTAACAACAGCCCAGCAGCTCAGCATTTTCCCAAGGTTGCTTAAAGCTTCTGGTCATGTACTTCCACCATCTATTGCTCTTTTTGCTGGCATCCATTGCATGCAGATATAGAGTGAACCACTGTTTAAATCCTCTCCAATTGTTTGCCACACTTCTGGACATTTTCAATTCTAATAGGTCTTTTAACTACTTCAGGCCAAGCGCTAGCCAAAAATGTGCTGCGTTTTGCTGCTGGCACTGCGCACTATTTGTTCTCCAGTAAAGATTTCGCTGCCAAGGGTCCAATAAAAGCCTGTTTCTTTGAGTGCCCAAGTTCTAACTTAATACATCACATTTCATTAGCCACAGCATAACACAATGCATCYAATATACTGTACATGCACACTTGCTTCTTTGTCATTTTATTAACTAAAAAACTAGCAATAAATATCATCCTTCTCTTTGCATTATGTAGGTATATTTAATATGCACAGAAGCAAATTAAAATAACAAATCATTCTTTAATTAATAATCTTGGGAAAAGAAGGGAAATGGTTCTTGCTAACAAGTTCAATCCTGCTTGCTTTCAAAATTCTGAAGCGATCTTTTCTGGATTTTCCAGAGGCCCTTTCTGTCTTGCTCTGTATGTATATGGCTAGTAAATGCTGTTCCTRGGTTCATATTGAACTTTTCCACAAAGAAAGGGGGGAAAAAATCTGTAAAAAAACACTAGTTTTTACAGTTATAACTTTGCAAATTACGTTGTCAATGACAACAGGTGTCCCTTGGACAAGCTGGCTAGAATTTACTGCAGATCTATACACCAATACCAGATTTTGCCACCTTTAACCTCTTCTCTTTAAAACATAAGATTTTAATTAATTTGAAAAGCACCCTTGACTCTTACACAGTTTCCATGGAAATTTTGTTCAATACTTTGACCCATTTATGTATGATAGTACATGCTATCAACTTCCATCATTTTTTAAAAAATATAACTCATTAAAAATATCCTTGAAGTTTGGACTAAGTGTTGCAGTTCAGAATTACACTCATAACTATATGACTTTCASGTCTTGTACAGTACTGAATTCTGTGTTTTCCTAGGCATCCTAAAAGGAACCTGCTAGTGTTTTCCATATGGCAAGGAGATTTTTCTGCCTACATTTATTCTCATAACTCTCAGAAAGTGGTATTTATTAACAGCAGAGGCATTCAGTTGGAATTCAGAAGGCTACTGGTGACCAACTGCAGGTCTTGAGTTCAATAATTCAAGGATGGCTCTTAGATCACCTCTATGACTGTACAAGAGCAGCTACGTAATCTGAAATCTTGGGGGTAAGTAAAATCAAGCCAATATGGCTCATAAGCTTGGCATCATCAGACAGTGCTAAGATCCAGTTATATGCCCCACAAGCCATCCCACATTTACAGTAAGAGCTGTACAGAACCATTAACTTCTGCTGCCTGAGAACAACTCTCAAACCCCTGATGTACGTACATTGCTGCTGCCAGCTGCATGAAGATTTTGGCACATGGGGTTAAAGAAGACTGCCCACGTCTGTAACGGACAGCATACAATTTGGATCATAATGATTGCAAAGGATATTAAACATGTATTATAAAGCAATCTATTAACATACTGGCTTTTTTTGTGAAAGTGAACGTATGTGTCAGTTGTTTCATGCTCTTTTGAGTTTTGTAGACTACAGGAATTCCAAAACCATTTTTAAGTCTGCACCAAACATAAGAARAGCAAATGGTTATTGCTAGGTACCCTAGAGTCTTGGCAATAAAATATTGAATCATATATTGTAAAACAATATATAGGCACAGAAGGAAGAGAAGGCCTTCTGTGTAGGGTCCTCAGACAGAATTATAAATGGAGACTCTGCTTGGCTGTGTTAAACAGAACTAACACTGTGCAGGGCAGAAATGGATTTTTTTAAGCAGTTTCACATAATGGGGTTGGTAGCTTTGAGAAATGTCTTTCCCTAATGGTCATTCTATTGATGTAGAGCCTACAGACAATTTTCCTAATTAAGCCATAAATTACAGCTGTAGGAAAGTCTGGTAATTCACTATTAGAGCTATGGAGAGCTCTGAGCCTTCAAACTGCTGAGGATGTGACAAACCTTTTACCTAACTTTACTCATTAAGTCTTGCTTCTTCCCCTAGTTTTTCTTAAAGTTTTAGGATCAAAGAATTCCCTTCATATCTCATGATGTCACTCAAAAAGTAGGTGGGTTTGGCTCACAGACTGTATTTACCACTGTAACTTCTACAATCCCTTTCCTTTCCTAATTTCCTTTAATTTTCCTCCATCAAGCTGAAACTCCCCTTATTACAATTTTGCTCTTCGTTTTGGGTTCCCCCCTGCCCCAAGAGGCTGAAGAAAGGCAATGGTGACATGCTSTCTTTTTTTGTACTCAAAAACTTGTAAGATGTGATAGACATTTCATTTCTTCCCAAATCACTGGGAGGCAGCCAAATAACATACTCTAGATAGCCTCACTGAGAGCGTATACTGTCAAGGGAAACCTGCTTTTCAACAGTCACTCATACACCTTCAACCCTTCATCTGACAGATGTGAGACCCCAAACTTGCTTCTGGACGATGCACTGGAAYACGACACCACAACAAGCTTTAGGACTTGTGTTGTAAACTTGTAGTTAGCAGATAATTTTTGACCATTTCACCTTTTCTTTTGCATTGTAAGGGCTTCTGAGATGTCTGTATTTGAGGAAGAAGAAATAAAAAGGCAATCTGCTCACYGAATGATACCCAGTCATTGGAACGGTCATTAGAGGAAAGCTGATGGAAAGGTCCAAGGAACCATTCTGCTGTACAGTTATGGAATAGCTTCTCCTTGGGAAAGCTTCTTCCTTTATCTCATGCAACTGATTTGTTCCTAGGCTATAGGATTCATGCTTTCAYGATGAAAACAAACAAAAAAGCCCATACTGCATACAGTGACTTGAAATTTTCAACAACCATAAAAATGTACAGCCTGATGATTCTTTCCTATAATTCTGGCTTCAGTGGTATCCTAACCGGCTGAACATGAAAATTACCTCTTCCTGGAACAGCATTTTATGTCAAATTTGCTACATTTCACTTTTACTGCCTGTTGCCTTATCACAAGAGGGGGTAAACAGGAGTTTATTCTACTTATCTTTACCATATTCCTTCTAACACCTCTTCAGGCTACTAGAGTATTTATCACACATTTATTTCCRTGTTTCTTTAAAGATAAAGGGTCCAGATGCAGGCATGGCATAGATTTATACAACACTGATCATATAACAACACAACATGGTCAGTTTTGTTTTCTCTCACTTTATGTGTATTTTTTATTGACATAAACAGTCTAGCCAAACCTTTTTCACATGCTCAAACCAGTTCAGAGCCTAGCAATATAGATGAGGGATGAAGATGATTCCTTCCAGCCTAAACACTACTGAAAAAAAAGAACAAAATAAACCCTCTTACATAAGCGTCTTTGCTGAAGTTGCCCTGTCACAAAATAATCAGCAGGACCTCTGAAAATCCCTTGGCTTTATAAACATAAATACAGTTAAGAATGCAAGTATTGTCATACACCCCTTTTTCATTTTTCTTGTTTCTAATTCACAAGCATTTTGTCTAAAATTCTGTTAGCAATTAAGTTCTCTTAAAAACTGTAAAGGTTTTTTGAAACATCAAGTTGCTAAAAACTGACTTCCACTGTATCACTGCTATAGTTACAGAATGGCAGAAGACAAAGTATCAGACAATTCTTTGGAAAAAACATGCTAGTTCATTTTAAACTTTACACAAATTTCAACAGGTATCTCATACAAAACTAAGCTTTCTAAATCTGCAGTTCCATTTATCATTCCCTTCGCGAGAAGGTTGTACTCAATTGCATAGTTATGACAGAAGATTTAATCACAGTTAAGGTGCAAGGTTCTAGGCAGCATAACAGTCTGCACAGACACTTAAAAATGTGTTTAGCTTAATGTCTATGATTTTTTAAAAATGAAAAATCTAGCCTTTTTTTTCCTTAAAACTGAGGTCTTCCATGCCCAGTCATTACCCTAATTGCTTTAGTAAAACATAAATTGAATCTGACCCCAGAAGGCAGTATGTGCCTGCAAGCTATCATTACAGTCAGCATTTCCCTCTGAGATGAGAACATGTGAAAAGAGGAGGAAACCTTTAAGACACTAAAATAAAAATAAATTCCCAAACCAAATCCTAACTATAAGACACTAAACACTGATAATGGGAACCCTCTCCACAAGTAATTGGAGGGGGAAAGCATGAGGGGGGAAGACAGAGATCCTCCCTGAACAAACACCTCATTTAAATCATTGGATGAGGCTGGCTTGCCTATCAGTTGGCAGAGGTTCACAGGACTCCTCAGCCAAAACTGGCCAAGAAGTTTAAGAATTTCAATTCATTGCCAAAGGTTTGTGACTATCCATTCACTACAAAATATCAAAAAATATGTCAACCTATTCATTGTCAGTTAAGTAACTTTCAGTGTAACAAAATATTAACATAACAAGCAACATTTCTGAGCATTAAAATATTGTGGAAAAATAAAACCCCAGTAGGCTTCACTGAGAAACCAGTAGTGGATTGGCACAAATTTTAGCAATTCGACTATTCTCCTTCTCTCTTGCATACTCTTCCAATATTGAATTTGAAACTAATTAGCAATGGGCCAATGCAATACTAGTGTAGCATTTAAAGTAGATATTAATAGCCTTCAGATTCACTGCATTTAGGATGCTTTAGTACATATCCATTCCATCKTTCAACACATGGTGTAGCCACTACACATGGTCCTTCCCCAACAGAAAATTAATAGTTGAGGAAGAGATTGCAACCAAATTTACAGATATRAAAGTTTCACACTGGGGAGCTCTTCCATACTATACAGTCTTGTACAGAAACACAAGRATCATAGAATCATAGAATAGAATCATAGAATCAGTAAGGTTGGAAGGGACCTCTGGAGATCATCTAGTCCAACCTCCCCGCTCAGCAGGGTCACCTACAGCATGTTAGACAGGGTTGCAGCCAGGCGGGCCTTGAAGATCTCCAGAGAAGGAGACTCCACARCCTCTCTGGGCAACCTGTGCCAGGGCTCCGTCACTCTCACAGGGAAGAAATTCCCCCTCACRSTCAGGCAGAACTTCCYGTGCTTCAATTTCTGCCCATTGYCCCTTGTYCTTCTGTTGGATAAACATAASATGTAGGAATAMTTCTGTTATAAAAAGCTGATTCCTGATGAGCTTGCAGGAATCACTATCCCAAATTATAAGAACATTTGTTGGAGAAATTCCAGCCACCTGAAAATCTATTGTCATTTGGAGGTGGTAGCTACACAGCTAAGGAAGTTTCTTTCTGCATTTCTTTGCAATAATAAATGCATAAAACAATTCTGAGGAGAAAGTACCATAAAATTTCACAGTACATAGCTTTTTCTTTCTTTCTTTTTTTTTTCTTTTCTAGCTCAGCAAGATTCTAGAAGAAATTCTTGACTCTGGTTCAAGAGATAACATTTTACATTCCATTCACTTCAAAATAAGACAGAGATGAARGGGAGAGGTGAACAATGGCAAATTATTTGCCAACCTATATAGCTGCCCATCTTTTAAGTTGGCTAAGTTTTACATAAATACAGCTTGTCATTTAAGAAATAAGTTTGTTTTTGCAATATTTTAACTAAAACACAYATGTCTTCCATAAAACAGATTCTGAGTGAAGATTATGAGGGAATGAGATTATCCACTCCWGAGGGAATTGCTAGCAAGGGCAAACTCAGTAACGAGGAACAGGAGACGCTCAGGTTTAGACTTTGCAGGGTGCATCTCAAAAGATGTAGAAAATACTAAACGCWACTCTCTCTTTTGAAAGAAACAGACTCCTCTTGTACAAGGCCTWCCTAGGGCATGTCTCAGCCTATTGAAATCTAAAAGAATGTCGCCAATTTATACAGAACAGAATGCCCATTATTTTTTCAATAGCTGCACAAGAGGTGCCTGAAGTAGGAAGATGTAGAAATTACATTAAACAAGAAATTCAGAGAGGCTTTTGCTGGTGGCAGAAGAAGAAGTTTTTTTCCATCAGCCCATTGTTCTGAAATAGATTGTCATAGGTCTGGTCAAAAGTCTTGGACAACTTAAAAAAGCTCAGTTAACCTGTACTTTGTGCTGCAGATTTCAGGCAACCAATTCTGAAATATTACAAGGTATTTTAAAAATAAAAATGAATTTGTGCTGTCTTGACTGTGTGGCGGCAACATTAAATGACTGTTTCAATTATTATATTTAAATAACATTTGTGTCACCCCTAGGAATCTGCTTTAAAGGCCAAAACCAACAGTCAGAAGTTATTTGCACTAAACAACCAATAAAGTGCTCTCTGAATTTTACTTTTCTTAGAAACAGCACATATGCTACAAGAGGTACACATTAATCTTCCTGACTGCTGCCCATTCAGCAGCATAGTTCCACCCATCCAGCAGCATAGTTCTTAGTAAGGGAAGGGAGAAATTAGCACCCCAAAGTGCTAGGACAAGGAATTACGCACATACTAAAGGATAAAAGCCTAAATTGGCTATCAGTGTGACCTCCAATTTCAAATAGTGAGGTCACAGATTGAACGTAGTCTTCTCATCAGTCACTTAATGCCTGGAAATTCTCTCTCACCTGTTTTTTAAAGTCTTTTTGTGCCAGATGAGAACTTCATTTAAGTGACTTCRTTATTTTTTGGAGGTGGAATTTCTGTGTAGGCTTAAAAGACCTCCACTGACAACAACAAGAAGCTGTTGCTAGTGTCAAAATAGCTTTCAGATGGAGTATGCTCAAAGAGAAATGTCTGAAACAAGGCCCAGACATGTGAGTAAATTACTGCAGCTTAGCAAGGTACTACCTATCATAGGTGCAGCAACAACTGAATGCATACATGCTTGGAGCCTGTGGCTAACGGAAGACAAAGTACTTGGGCCTCTCTTACTGGAATTTGAGCTATCAGGTGSATCAACTAAACTTTTTAAAGTTTAGTTCATCATTTCATCTGTTCAGATAATCTGAGTCAAAGATTCCCACTGAAGCTCACTTACTAGTCTTAAATTCACAGAATAAGTGATACCCCTTTTTTATTCTATCAAAGAGGGAATTACTTAATCTAAATTATAATGAAACATGTAAGAATTGGAAATAAATGTCCATTTATATGGTTTTGTGCTAAAATGTAAGAAAGATACGATTTGCTTAACAAACTACTGATACCTTTAAAACTCAGCTTTATCATCATCCCCATTAAACAGACTTTTCCCAGGCTTCATCAGTTTAAAATCTCTAATACAAAGGGATTGAGTCTTACAATGTTCCTTCGGGACAAGGAAGACATTTTCAAGGAGCTTTTAAAATGCTGTTTTCTAAGAGAAAACTCTACTGCTTGTGTGGTCATACATTTATACAGGTTACTAAATGGTGTGATGTTTTTGCATCTAAGGGCCCTGCAAATAACACAGATACTAAATGAGGAAAATCTCTTCTCCTCTTCCCACTCCACTCATACAGTTGTATCAGCAGAAGCATGATAAATATTATGTGTTCTTCCCTTGTGCCTTGTTTTTACACAAATCAGGAGAGACCAGCTCCTAGCATGTTAGCAGAGCTCTCCAGCTCTGCCTTCTGAGTCTGTAACACTCTCCACATAAGCACCAGCACCATCCAGCTCCAGAAAAAGAGCTTTTCATTCTAAACAGGGACAGGGAACTCACTGCATATAGACGATCCAATGTGCAAGTTACACAGCTCCTACAGCTCACTTCTGCCAAAAGAGCCCTGAGCAGCCTTACCAGTAAGCCTGCCGGGCATGGGAGCTATGGGGCTGCACCAGAAAAGGTGCATCACCAGCGAGCCCCAAGGGCAGCTCTGCTGACCACCCACCAACTACAGCTGCACAGCGAAGTCTGAGGTTTGAGCGCAGAAGCAGTAACTGTGCTGTCGCCACTTYCCCTTTCACTTCTCCGTCTCTAACCTTCCCAGGGGATTCTCACTCTCYTAAGGATTTCCCAGCGCAAAGGCAAAACCCTTTCCAGGCTTTTGGACAAATTCAACAGATGTTTTAATACTCTCATTTTTCTGGAGCCCTACTGCTCTTTTAAGATAAAGTGATGAATTACTGTGAATATTTTGGGGCTATTCCCTACAGGAATGGCAAAACACAGATAACAAATTTAAAAACAGTTAGAGAGCCAAGCACAAAACTGCTTCTCTTGTAATAATGAGCAATTTTAATACTCCAACTGTAACAGGAAGTTCCTGGAACAGGCTTAAACTAAGTTCTGCTTGGCTCTGAGCCACCTAAATATTTCTTTTCCACATTCCCATCAATTACAGAAGTACAGTAAGTGTTTTTGTTCTTAAGTGCACTATTACTGGGGACACAAATAAGCCATTTTTCTTCTAGCGTTTTGAAGCTAATATTTCTAAAATACTGTATTACACATTTGGCAGGCTTGAAGCATGATCCAGTTTTCACTTGTGTAAGATCAGTACATCACGCTATTTGAATCAGTTGAAAATGAGTAGTACTAACCAGACTATATACCCTTATGACGGTAGCTCTAACACTAGTGAAGCTGTTTTTACTTCGCTGCTGGTATAGGTATTTACATTTGGAAGAGGAGTCATAGGAAGCTGAAAACAATTTTTTCTTTAGCTGTTCACATGCAAACATTGGCAGATAGGTATCATAAAGGAATGGCTTTTGTGAAAAATCAGATTATATAAAGTCAAGTTTACCATTTTCCATGATTTAGACTGAAYATTTTACACCAAGACTTCATTAAGGCAAGTTTACAATCCAGATAAAAAGGAATAGCTAATCACARGCATGCATATGCTTTGATAGGAAGAATTTATAATCCTAAAGTGAAACATACCACCCTCAGAAATACCACCTTCGATCACAGAGCAAAATCTATCAAAATGTAAAGAAACTAAAMGAAGTGCAACGTATCCTCTCTCAATGCATGTCACTTGTAGGCTGCCTTTACTGCATGTGCTTATGTCTGCTCCTACACAGACATCCCAGATTACAGCCTTAGGTTGAATGTTCTAGGGATAAAAATAAAATCATTCCTTTTCTGAAGCCTCTAGCYCTGTGGAGGATGTACAACAGACACATGACTGAAGTACAGAGGGATGAGTTTCTACAACACTAGCTTAAAGATAAAGGTCCTACRCAATTAACCATTACCACTAATCACGATAAATTAACCATGGAAACTATGGTTAATTTATCAGTGCTGAATTCTTTGAGTCACACGAGTGTTTTCAAGGAAAAACCTGGGACTCTGACTGAGMGCTAAGTATCAACCTATTCACATTCTGCCTAGCCTTACCAATCCTTTACATATAGCACATGCTAGGAGAACACAGCCTTATGAAAATATCACTTAGATCCACAGGTAGGGAAGTTAGGGAATACAGTTCCACCCTCCTAAGCAAATTGGTACAACTCCAATGGCCAAGGGCCCTGGCCTTGTATATCAGACTGCTGYGAGCAAGGGTTCTCTGACCAGTACAAAGACAGCAGTCAGACTGTAATGGTAATTAGAAATYGTTAAAATAAAAAATTATTAACATGTTGACCTAGGAAGACAGCCACCAACTGGTTTTGTGGACAGCTTTATGCTGGATGAGGAGGAGCATCACATTTTCTTTGGCTAAATTTGATATTAACTACAGTATCAGAAATGGAAGTAAATGCATCACCTCTGCAGTACAGCATTCCTTCGCACTCCATCAGCAGAAAAACACTCTACAGTGCTTTTCAGGTCTGATCAAATCTATTACCTGGTAAACAAAGAAATATTCCCTTTCACTTAARAAAAGGCACCAGATCAAATCCTGAATTAGGTATAAGCTTTCTTCAGCAATATTTCTATAAAAGGAGAAATATCTGATTTATAGATATTCTACCTCCCTCAACTTTTCTACAGCCTGTATCAATAACTGTTCAATGAGAACAAAGTAAAATAGTACATTCTCATTCAGTATCTTGACCACTAGAARAATTCTTTACTTTCAGGTCCTCAGGACTGCAATGTTTTTCATAGAACTCATAAAAAAATCAAAACAAAATAAGAAAAAACATTGCTGAAGTCATCTTCATCGTTCAATACTGTGACCACAGTAATTTTTTCCCCCTAGCTTTTCCAGTGCCTCCTTCACCTTCATGCAAGCTGTATCAAGGCTTAACCAATTCCTATGACATTGATCTAGAATTTTAGTAACTAACCTTAGTCAGCCAGTATTTCCATTCTTTACTGCATTTCCTTCTCCTTTAAATTACCTTTAGGTTTCTCACTCTCTTCTCCTTATTCATGTAAAAAAACCTCTCACTTACATATCCACACATCTGTTATCATGTATTTCTTCAGATCCTGTCTTTGGTCTCAYGTCTGTCCACAGTTAAATCAAGCTGAATGGTTTACAGAGAAGCGAAACTTCTGGCTCTCCTGCTCTTTGTATTTTTTCCTTTTAGAAACTTGATGTCATCTTTCTTTTTTGTTTTTTTTTAATAATCAGAGTCCAACACAAAAAAACCCCACATGATCAACAAAGCTGTATCAGTTCCTCRCAACATAAACTCACTTCTGTCAATCTTCACAACCCTCTCTTCTGATACGTCACTTGATTTGTTCTCTAGGCTTTGAAACCTCTGTGGCATGGGTTATCATCTAGGCTCATATTATAGTTAAATAATAAAAACTCAAAATAGATTAAAACCGTCAAAAGTTACTGTATTATACTACTTATTATATCATTAATTCTATTAGATTTTATTGGCAATAGCTGGCTTACTAGAAGTATCTACATATCATATTTTATCATTATCACGTATGTGAAAATACAACTATTAGCCAGAAACCCCACTCACTGCATATCCAACAGAAGAAAGATTTACTCCATCTAACAAAGGGTAGTACAGTTTAGTCTTTCACAAAGTGGACAGCCGAGACAGAGGCAGTACTCTCTCTGCTGAATGCTAGAAAGAGACAACACTCAGAAGTCACTTTCAAAGTAACTTTTAACAAAGTCTATCTCCTACTCTAGAAGGCTAGGCTAGATTACTTACAATATAACCATTATRTGGGTGCTGAAAGCATAAATTTAATTAAGGCCACATGAAGTACTTCTGATGAGTTATTTTTCCATTACATGCCTAAAATTCAAGCAGCACAGAAACTCTAATTTGCATTACAACATTACATAAAGAAAGTSGCTGTTTCCCCTACTGGCCCCTGTTTTTAAAACAGCAAGATAAGATAATATTGTCAGATAGATGGATTGCTGTGTATTAGGTTTTACAAGAGCAGATACTATGGGATCTCAGTAGCACAATGTCATAAGCCTCGGTTATAGATAGCTTATGAAAGAATGTATGGACTTACCAAAAAATCTCCAATTAATTTTTGTAGTTCCTTGTGACCATGCTTTCTAGCAATACCTGCTGGATTGTCTCCATTTTTGTTGGTTATGTTGCAAGCCTGTGTGGCCTTGGGACACCTGAGTAGAAGAGCAGCAAGGTTCTTTAATCCAAATTTGGCTGCACAGTGAAGAAGAGTGGGAAGTTCTTCCAAATGCCTATCTGTATTTGGAAAAAAAAATCATGAAGAACAATTTTGCTTTTATAAAACATCCATCACAAAATTCCTTTGCATATTAGTATTACTGAGTTGTAATAAAACTGGCACCCAAAGAACAGTTCTTCTAAAAGTTTTACATTTCATATAGTTATATATTTTAATAAAGGAGCCTTCAACATAACTGAGAAGTGTCTTTTTTCTTTCCTTTTTTTTTTCCCTGACAGAGAGATTTCAAAGCATTTTAGTTCTATTGAGAAATARTATGTTTCTTCCAAAGGACAAAAAATTCTGCAGCCTGGGTATGCTTTTGCATAGGTGCATATTATTTAATGCTTTAGATATATTTTTTAACCTGGGRCATATGAATAGGACATTTTAGAGATTTATGGTGTTATTTTTTTGTATTATGAGACATTTCTGAGAATTTGCGACTACYAGGAACCTGCAAAAGCTTGCTTAGCACCTTAAAGAAAAAGCAGACTATTTAAAGGTGGCTGTTTCAGCTAAAGATTTTCAGGATTTCTATGAAAAAGCATGATGTTTGTTTGCATTACAGACTATTTTTCTCCTTGKAGAATTGGGCAAAGCTAAACTGAAGTCAGCTTATCATTTCAGCACTTAGACCTGTATCCTGATTCCAGCAGTAGCCACAGATGTCTACAGAAGAATAAGAGATTAAACATAAGCAATACTTCATCTGCCCTCATACTCCAACCCCTTTCTTATCCACCTGTGGTTTGGTGTATTGTGRTTTGTCTATATATCAGCATGCAGCGCATCTGTCTTCCAAGTACCTGTCCAGTCTGCCCCAGGGCACCATTAATTTCTTGCATCTTTCGGGTCTTTTGGCAGTGTCTTTACTTCCCACTGTGTGAAGAACTGCTTCCTCTAGTTTGTTTTGAACCTGGCTCCTACCAGGTTCAAATGATAGGGATGGAGTATAGTATGAACTAGGGACTATCTGCCTTCTCTGCATTGCCAGTGACTTCTGTTATAATCCCCTTGCCTCACTCCCAGAATTTCTTTTCTAGATTGAAGAGAATCAGCCTACTTAACTGTGCCTTGTAGAGAACCTAAATCACACTCAGTGCTCTCTTCTGAGCCTTTCCCAGTTCTAATATATCTTTTCTGAGATGATGGGAGAACTGCATGATAGTCAACTTGTGGGTGAAACATGTAATTTATGCATCATCATAATTATGTCCTCTGTTTTGTTCTCTATTCCTTCCTAATAATCCTTAGTATTTCATTTGCTTTTTGATCTGCTGCCTAGCAACAAGTTGACATTATCATATAACTATGTGGTCATAATCCTGAGTGTTTACATTTCCCCAAAGCACCTCATTTTGTATGTCAGCATAGTATTGCTTTTCCCACTTATATCACTTTGTTTTTACCTACACTGAATATCATGTCATTCTATTGCAGTCACTAAACCTTAGAAGACCCTTCCGCAATTCTTCCCAACCAGTTCTTACTACCCTGAATATTTTGCATCACTATTTTAAGTTCTTTGCAACTATCTGCCTCATGTCTTTTAGACAATTATTCATCTACACCCAATCAATTACCAACTTGATCAGACTCCAGTCTTACAAGGAACTCCAAGAAATCTATAAAGCTAGACTTTCCTTTACAGAATTTTTCCATTATTATAGTTTCTACTAATTTGTGTGGTAGAGATGACACATTAACCTTCTGTAGTTCTCAAGGTCCCAAGAGAAACTGGATTTTGGTGTCACATTCACACCTTCTAGTGCCATGGAACTGAATACACTGCTATTAGTAATCTAGCTATTTTATTCTTAAATTCCCTCCAAACTCTTTAATGAATCCCATTTAGTCTTGGTGATTTCTTAGTGTTCGTTCTGTCCATTTCTGCTGTAACTTCATGATTCTTTCAACTCCAGACAGTCCCTTGCCACATACCTCCCAACCAGGACTACAGCATAGGAACTTACATTTTCTTCTAGTGCAACCACTAACACAAAAACTTTGTTCRGTTTTCCTTGAGCAAACACTAATGCAAAGTTTTGCTTTAATGTTTTTTGCACTAATGCAAACTAAATTCATTTAGTTTCTCTGCATTTAAACTTTTAGCTTTCTTGAGTTCTCCTTTATATCCCAGTCATGCTCCTGTAGAATGTTAATATGGAAGAAGAGTAAAACCTCACCCCAATCATTAGATGTAAGGATTCAAGGAACAAGGACAATTCTTACAATAGGCACAATTAATTAAGTACTGATTGAATAAGCTATTAGGACAATGTGTTTTAGTTCATATTACTTTGTATTTGYAGCATGTTTTATAATCCTTTGAGTTGTCCTACTAAGTTACAGAATTACAATGAGCAATCCTAAAACAGTAAGAGCTGCTAAGGTTCTTGAAAGAAGTAGATGTTGCACAACTTATTTACTCCATATTGCTGAACTGTTTAATTAAATTTCCATAGACTGGACTTCATTACATAATTAGCAGAAATATAAATGTTACTCCAGAGTATAGCCATTAGAATTCTCATTTTTCTCCCCTCTGTTTTCTTAAACTCAGAAAAAAAGTTAAAAAAAAAATAAAAACAAACCTCCCACAACCCTAGGGAAATATACACTGGCTTAAGGAGCTGTCACATTAGCAGCAAATGTATATGCAAGTAATTGGAAGGCTGCGACAACAAAATAAAGGTAAGTCTCTTTTCATACATTAAACAGGATTCTCTTTTTTTAAAAAAGTTCAAAATCAAATAATATTTCAAAAAGCTTCCATTAATSATCATCAAATTGCTTATCTTAATTCTTCTACCTTTTGCAATTTATGTTTTTTTTTAAGTGTCCAGCAAGGAAATATGTGTTGAGAAGTAACTTCAAAGAAGAGCAAATATTATGCAGTTTTACCAATAGCCTGAATTCTGTTAGCAGACRCTAAAAGGTCAACATTGTCAGTGAAAATAGGCTTAACAAAGTATTAATAATACGCTCCAAGGAGAACTTCCACTCCTTGCTTACAAAACCTGAAATAATTGTCTTTGAATGCAAAAAGGGAATCAATTCTACATTATCAATGGATTCAGACACACTATATGCCAATTTCTTCATCAATTTAAGAAGAAAAGATATCCACTGGCATTCATAAAACCATTCTAGGCTTATATCTGAGTCTTTAAAATGACAAAAAATGTGGATATCCCTCAATCAACTCTATTAAGCAAGATCCCTAAACATACATCTCTGTTCAAGACCAATCACAGGAATCAAAATATTTCTTCAGATCCTTCCCACTTGAGCTGTTTTTTTCAGGTAATCACTCAACTCCTCCATAGCTACAGCTACTCTTATATCCCTAAAACATTACAGGAGCCTACCCCATTAAGAGATGAACAGCTAAGCCAGTCATGAAGGATAGTTAACTCAGTCAATGAAAAGATTTCCTAAAGCAAATGTAATTAACTTTGCATATTACTCCCTATATTAAGCAAAACAAAAAGTTGTATTTGGCTATGAAAACTGCAACAGCAGCACTGATCACAAGATCTTTTATATAACACTCAAAAAAGGCACAAGTGAAACATATTCTTAATATTACATGAACAAAATTAAAGCACTCTCACCAAGAACAGGATATACTAGATGTTTCATTTATTTCTTCCTTAAATTTCAGAATAAGCATTCAAATAAATGTTTCCTGTTTTCTTGTGCACCTTGCAACCATTTGGGCTGCATAAGGTCTGTTAAAAAAAAAAAAAAAAGAAAAGAAAAAGGACTACTAATGTTGGTTCTTGCTGTGACTGTAGCTGAAGGAGCCATTGAGAATGGTGTTATTGCAGCATGCTGCATACCAACCTATCAGTCAGCAACTCTGAGCAGCAATGCAACAAACCACCAGCCCTTCTTTTCAGGGTGCTTTCCCATCCCAGATTTTTGGTTTCCCTAAAACACTGATGTGAGAAAAGTAGGAAAAATATTTACTGATAGATGACCTGTCCTCCATCATCATTCAACATCACCAAAAGTTGGAGTAAATCTAATTTCTCTGATACAGAGTATGAAACTAAKCAGAAGCCAACCAAAAATCTCCATGAGCTAGTACTACAGAGATAATAAACTAGTAATTCTTACCAATGACTCTGAAAGCTAAGTTACTGCTGAAAGCCAAAGTTGAAATTATTTCCACTTGTTCTTAAAACAGTAAGATCACTTAAGCAGGAGATACAACACACAAATATTACTCTGTGGTATCACATTTCTTTCTAGAAATCTCAAAAGCAAGACAATAAAAAAGTTAGGGTAAAAGGAGGCCACATTACTGGGCCAATCTTGTCAAAGATGCTAATGGCAAGCTCATACTGCAGATACTGCAAGGCACACTGATTTCAATGTGTATTTTAGGCTGAAGAAATGCACCAATACGGTGTGCAATGTTGATCACTTTAAAATCACTGGAAGTTTTGCCACAGACTTCAACAGCTGAATTCAATAGCTTAATACAAAGTAAGTGTATCCCCAAACAGGGATAAACAAAGGATAAAAATCATTATGTATTTCATTAATCTTCAGTCATGAACTTAGAGGGTGTTAGGAAAAAACCCCAACCAATCAGCATTAATTTCCCATAAGAAATATATCTTGCTGAAATGCAGTATTTCAAAGAAGATGTATACAATGTCAAAAGTTTCAAACCACCTGTCAGATGGCAGGCACAGATAAAGGCATTATATTTGATGTACAAAACTTTTTTTTACATTTCACAAGATTTAAGATATTATGATTCAAATGAACATTAGGAGAAAGCATCTAAATGTGAAATGGACCCAAATGTAAAGTTTCAGCTGTACCAATTAGCAATACAGATTATATTTTCAGYAACAATATTTGGAAAGGCTTATGCCTAAAAAAAAAAAAAAGAGAGAGAGAGGAGGAATAAGTGCTAAAAGTGTCTGAGAACATATGAACTTAAAGGGTAAGAAAATGGCAAAAATTGCCATTTCCATGGTTCTGCATTTAAGACTGTTTTCAATATTTTAAAACCTTCTTTCCTTGAGGCTTAAATTCCAAGTTAGGTGTTAAATAAAACTTTCCTATACACTCTACATGTTTCATATATGTATATATGCACACATACACATGTATATGTCACTAAGTATATTACTTATCAGTTATATTCAGATAATATGTATTACATACAGCATCAGAAAATTCAAGTATAAACATTAATAAGTTCCTCAGAAGTATAAACCTACAGAGGTTTGTTACTGAGCTCATCTGTGCCAGTATGTATGCGYAGCATGTCGAGGGTCTGATTTTCAAAATCTGCAGTTAGGGATGGTATCAAGAAATGTATTCCGCAATTACGAACTTCATAAATCACTAGTCARTTAACATACTTCATGTACTTCATGAAGTATGCCTTCATCCATGCCTTCACATACCAATTAGTGCCCTAAAAAGACATCTGTTTCAAAGGGTTCAGAAAGTAGGACTTTTAAGTCTTGTTTATGAACAGCACAGCAACTGAGATAGATATATTCTATCACTTTGTGCTTTGAATTAAAAGCCATTCCACCACACCTGTGATTTTACAAATGCATGTAYATGTATACAGATACAAGCAGGGGTTTTTTGTTGTTTGATGGCAGAGGGCTGTTTCCTTTGAAAAAGATCCAGAAAGACCTTATATTAAAAGGTAATTTCTAAAAAGGTTAACTTTCAAACAAACATAAATGCTGGCATGGCTCTTACATCTCTGAACAAAAAACCTGCAGATTGCRATATTTTCCTGGAAGACAGAGTGTTAAATCTAAAGACCAAATTTAATTACTGAAGTATCAGTTCTGAGATACTAATCTTGCCTGAGACATAAATCTAYTGACACTCTTAATTAGTAATTCCATATTTTCTATCTTTCATTTCATCTGCTTCAAAAAACAGCATAAAAGGGAAAGTTCTGTTTAAAGAGATTCAACCTACTTTTTTTCACAGCATGAACATCCACCCCACCCTCCAAAGAGGTGCAACACTTAAGAGCGCCATGAAAATACTTCAGTCCAGAGAAGTAAGACAGATCACAGAAGTTTTGTCAGATTACAAAATTACTGTAATCTATCTCCTCATTATATTTAAGAGCTGCGTATCCAACATCTATTGTTACAACATCTATTGTTATCAGAAACAGAACGATGAAAAATCATGTCTATAATACATGCATCTTTAATATCTATTTCAATAACTGCCCATTGATTTGGAAAAAAAGAAAAAAAAAGACAATGCAGTACCAAGTTCTACAGGAGCTGAATGGTCTGGAAGGAAATCCATATATACTATTAATGGTATACCATTGTTCTAAATGATACAGAGCAAAATCTACTGCCTGAAATGTTCTGCATTGCAAAAATATGTAGCTTATATTTTCTATGATGAGACCTTTTCAGTCATAAACTACAAATTAAATTAAACCAAGTTCATCTTCACTAACATGATTATTTGAACTCACTCCTCTTCCCAGCAAAGATTTAGCAAAATGCAGCATTGACAAAACACTGGAATTTGCCAAGTGGTATAACATAATATTAAGCATCACTGTCTGCTAGTAGACATGACAAAAGAAGAATACATTGCCATGTTCAAAAGTTTCAAGTCCTTCCCTTTGGATACTACTGAACTGCTCAGCKCTCCTACTCTTCTCAAAACAGGCAAAGACCTATTTTTTTGCACAAAGAAATCTGAGCTACACAGATCTTTTATGTTGARGTGGCTACATGGATGCTTCCTAGAAAAAAAAAAAAAACACACATCAGATGAACACAAAACGCCTTCTGGGGCTCCCTATTGCAGAGATGCATTAAGGGTGAAGAGCTGTCTAAACCTAATGCACTGGTGTCACACATCAACCACACTGACTGGACAATCCCAGCTAATATTTATCATCTTGATCTCCTCAGCAGGGATCCCTACTCCCAAGTGAAAACCTCAATCCTCCTCTTGACTAAAAATTGGGATTTCTAACTGAAGAGCCCACCTGGGGAAGACTCTTCCCTTGGGCAACACAGACATTATTGCACTATACTTCTCCTGGTTCCTTCCTTTCAGCTCTAACTGCTSCCTTTTGGATGTGATGATAGAATATCTCCAATCTAGGTTAGGTACTGGCAAAGCCGCAATTAGAAGCACAGARAGCTCTATTCAACAGCCTGAAGCCTTCCTCTCAAGGAATTAATGTTAGACATGGGATTGACCCAACTGCTTTTTATGAGGCAACAGTGAATAATGTGGGAGACTAAACATTCACAGCCACCGAAACTGCTGCTTATTCCTTCCAGTCAGCCAAGAATGGTCTCAGACATCAAACTGTATCAGACATTCTCAGAGCTGGTTCATACACACTGTGTGGTGGGGAGGGAAGGCAATCAGAGAAAACAAACACCAGAAACTAATGTGGAAAGCTGGTACATAGCTTCATCTATTGGTCTTGGGCTTTAAGGTTCCATTTCATTTAATTTTACATCACTTCTAGGACCACAATAATACCTGTATGTTTGAGAGAGAGACAGATGGGCACTTAACTGTTTCTCTTATATGGGGGATGCCCATCTCGGATTAGGAAAGTCTTGATTTGTCATCTTGCCCCTCCACCCACTGACTCATAACAACATCTATTCAAGATGTCAATACATGGTGACACATAAGCAGGCTTCAGCCCCCAGGCATTAACCTTTAGCCTTCTCTCATCCTTTAAGCACAACCAGCCTTACTCTCAGAAAGGGAAAACCTCCCCATACTGTTTCAGTACTCTCCAAAACGAGTTGCCCATTAGAGCAGACCCATGTACAGGCTTCATTAAGTGCTTCGGATAGATTCACTACAGTTTCACAAATTTAATTTCTCCTCACGAGAGTGCTTTGAATTCTTCTGCCCATGAAGCMGAAGTGGTGATACAAAGTGAAATATTATTGTAAGAATCAGGAGGACCTCACTGAGGTATACTAGTTTAAGACAGCTTTTAAACACTGCTTTGCAAAGCCTTCCCAGGCAACACAATTGGTAGCCTCCTCTGGTTATATGAAGTAGGATGCAGCTTTCATGGGCCAAACTTCCCATGTCTTGGTGACAGAAACCTTGGAAATATTCTCAGATGATTCAGACCACCCTGGCATGATCCTTTTCTTGGCTCCTGTTCCCTTCAGCTGTTYCAGCAACTCTTCATTGCCCATTTCCATCTTCAGCTGTCGTAACAGCGTAGTCATTTTCTGCCCTGCATAAGCTTTGTCATCTACTCAGAGAGGAATAAAAACATTGTTGGACCTGGTCTCCCTTAAGTTCTTTATAGAAAGATATATTTAATTCATCAATACGACTGAAGCCTACTGGCCTTTTTGACCACATTCTGAAAAATAGCACAAGTATTTCTTCAAATCCCTGTCAAATCATCAGGCAGCGGTGAAGAACTTATCCCTTTCCTGCAGATTCTGCAGCAAAAGTCAATGACAACTAAAGGTACAATTGTCAAAATAACCAAGTAAGAATAAGCCACTTCAAGATCTATTTGGGTTACTTAAAAAAAAAATATATATATAATTGTTCACCTAATTKCCAATTCATAAAATTCAGTGAGTTCTTAACACAAATTAGATGTTTTACTATAAAGAATTTTTTTACTATGCTATGTTTAACTGCTTTAACTGAAGCTTTGTATTATATACACTAGCAAGATGAGGTAATTATTTGAAAGCACATATGTTTTAGGCAGAAAATAACCATTCTYGAACTTGCAAATATGTCATACTGAATTGAGGAAAATTACTGGAACCTTTATCAGCTGTGAAGCAGGAACAACCAATAGAGTTAAATATACACAACTGAATAAAAGTAGTAGTTTTGGAAGTAAATAAAAGTGAAAAACTTTTAATCAATAGCAGTTCTTCAACGACAAAGGTTAAAAGCAGCAGGTTAACAATCAGAAAAGGTGCTGCAGTTAGGCAACTGCACAGAGAACTAAGTAGCTAGGGATCATAAGTGGGAAGGAAAGTGTAAAAAGTGATCAAATATCGTATTTTATGTGTATTAAGGTGGCACCTTCAGCTTTCAGGCTGACTTTGAACCCAGTGCTTGCTCTAATTAGAAGTTTTAGTTGACCTAGGCAAAATTGAGAGGGAGTTGCTGGGTTGTTTTTTTGTTGTTTTGTTTTTTTTTAATGTTTTGGCCTGTCATAATCCCTTCTCTATTCTCTTCTGTTTTCTGTAGAGCATTCTGGAACAACTCAGCTATAAAAGAAAGCATAAAATCTAATATTACTGTATTGTAGCACTGCCTTAGCCTGCAGGAATTTTCATAAAAATTTTAGTAAGCAAACAGAACAGCCTATAGTCTGATATTTCTGCAGACTTTGTATGATATACTTCTTTCGTTTCCCAAATTGATAGATGACATTACATTGAGTAATTTAGATAGGCATTTAAAAATCACTTCTACAGTGTCAACATCAATTAAGCCAAAGGAAAAYGCTTAAAACCCTGTCTGTCTTCCGTTCTGTTGTTTGTCTTCTCTCCGATTGTTATGCTAGCTGCTGAAAACTCAGACCATCTCTTTTGAGTTTGATGTTTCAGCTTGAAAGAAAGAATCAGGGAAATCAGGATAGGATTTGTACTGCTGTTAACAATGGTAGGCTATACAAAAAACAGTATGATTTTTTTTGAAAACAGCAGGTGAAGATTAAGCCTCAATATCTGAGTTTAATTGAAGCAGTGTTAATAGTAGCTTTCCCTTCTTTGGAAGTTATGTAATAGTAGAAAAATGAACAAGCTTTCCTCCAGCAGATACCTTCTCTCATATAGAAATCAATACAAGGCCAAAAATTCCCAGATCTGAGGATTCAAGAGCTGAATTAGAGCTTTCAAGCTGGTCACAATGCACAGCTAAGGAAAGCTTTGAAATACCAGTTTGGACTTGTTATATTGTTTTGACTGGAGTCTAACAGTATACAAATAAATAATACACATACAATGAACCCCGAAAGCAGCTGGATACAGAAGGTACAAAATTCAGGTCAGAGGATTGCCTGCTTCAGTTACATTCTTCTACAAGGTTGGAGAACAAAATATCTTATTGTTCTCACTGCCACCACTAAAAATCCCAAACATGCCTTGGCTCTGTCTTTCAGTTAAYGTTATATAATTAAACACAATGTTTTTTCAGTGGCTTCTGTTCGGTCTGCTTTCGGCTTTTTCAACTGATTGGGCTTCCAGCATTCCTCTTCAGAGGCTGCAGAATAATCTCTTTAAATATCACTCATTATTAGAACACTTTTCCTCTTGATAAGCAGAAGAAAAGTCTATCTTAGTCCCTCTATGCTGCTACTCAGTAATATTTGCACAAAACTGTAAATATGTTTTGACAATGTTCAAATACTTAAATCTTCTCCAGATGTTCTTCAAATACAGAAAATGTATCATACAACAAAAATGAGAAATTACAACAAAAGAAGCACAGTTCAAGTGTGAATCGCGCACCTTATTTCTGACAAGCTTTACAAATACAGCAGGTTCTGGCAATACTTTACTAATAGAGACTTATGATTCACTTTGCAGTAACTAAAATAACTATTTATAATAGGCTGCTTCATCAGAAGTAAAACACAAGCTGATCTTATGTATAGCAAAATGCATTCATATGTGGCTGTCATAAAAATCAGTTTGTAATACCAGTATGAATTTGTATTTTTACCATGTCCAATGCTCTGTTTGGAAAACTAATTTCATTTTAGTAATACTGGCAAAGTTAAGAGGAGATCAAACAAGCACTACAGATAAATAGTGTCACCATTGCCTCCACTTAGACACAGATGTTCCCGCCTTCCTCCAAGTAGACCAGCAAGTGAGGTGACATGCAGGGCAATTATTACAAGTATGCTAAGGTGCTCACAGAACTACAGCCCTATACAGTTTTTATATTGCAGAAAACCTCAAGAAGTCAGATCTGTTGCTCACACAACTCTCAGTGTCTAGTCGGCCAAAACCTCAAGTTTCCAGAATATGTATGTGATCCATGGCATCTTTTGCAAAAATTTATCTTACATGAAATCATTGTACTTGGTGATATAACTACCCTATGCAGCTACAGTTGCTCTGTTAAAACACTGTGGTCACATAATAAATTTAATGTCATGTACACACTTTGGTTTTCATCACCTAAAACAACAACATTGTATTTCCTGTGGGGATTCTTAGTAGAAAATAAAAACAACTCTATGTTACAAGGCAATCTGAAACTGCACATTGAAGAGTGAACTAAAAAATCCTCAGATAAGAGAATTATTCCAACATGTTTGTAGACACATTAAAAGTTGAACAATATCAAAGTTGATCTTTTGTTATGCATCTTAGCTTTGCCAGCCTAGACACCAACCTTTCACAAGTACTAACATTCACGACGTGAAAGAAAAGAATTGTTAAACAGTCATTCTGGAAAAAAAAAAAAAAAAAAAAAAAAAAAAGGAGTCAGGGAAGTGTCATGAAAAGTTATATAAGCAAACATGCATCTGGTGATTTCCTGATATAAGCCACTGTAGTCAAAACAAAGTTTAAGTCTTTACTCCTTAAGTTTGAAAATGAGCAAGAATTACATATCAGTAGTCACCCAACAGTCAAAGTATAATATCAGTATTAATTTACATATTAATATATCACTGTGCCTCTATTTCAGCCAAGCACCTTTCACTGCAAAGTCCCAGTATCCCTCTTGCAAACATAACGGGAATTCTTTGATGTCAGCCTATTTTGTCCACTAGGGGAAAAAGCAGTAAAAAAAATGGCAATTATGAAATTAGGGCCATTGGAAAGATAAAAATATTTCATCTCATTGCTAAACAGCTTTTTGTCTGATAGTTTTATTCCTTCTAAAATTATTTTATTAGTTTTCATTCTTCAATATTTTCTCTTTGCTTGGAATAAAACAATACAAAATGGCTGAAAAAAGGAGATGCTAGTCCTCTGATAAACCTGATACATCTAGTGCTTGTGTGGAATGCTTTTACAGGGTGTCAAAGACAGGTTTATACATCCTTTAGGTAGAAGGCAGATAAAAACCTGGGCACCCCACATTCTGAGCACTTCCAATTCTGCAACCACACCCTCCTTCTAGRAAGAATTTGAACATCTAACTTCATACTTTCTTGTTGCAGGTTACATCGAAGCAGTTCATCTTGGGCAAGTCAAAACCACTTGACTCCAGCTCACAAACTTGCTCTTGTAACRCAAGGCCCTTTTTGGGAGGGGTCACAGCTTGCTAAAAGTTACTCTCACAAAAATTATTTGAATAATGTACCCAGATTCAAATAGTTACTAAAAAAGCAAAAACATCTTTTGCTCATCAGAACAAACTTTTTACATTAGGAATAATGCTCTAACAGCGTGGAATATATCCCTATCCTGCAGCCTTGCACAGTAACCTGGCAAGGATGTTAAGTGCCTTACTTAACATCCTACCAGTTTGTTTCTAGCAACAGAGTCACATTTAACTTCATTTACAGAACTGAAGAGAATTGGATCATATTTCTCTAGCACAAAGCAGTAAATTTCATCATACAAACCTTGCTCAAAATTAAAGGAAGCATGATTGAGATTAAAGAAGAGATGACTAAGAGAAAGTAATGGTTGAGTTTTCTCTCTCCCATTTTGTGTACATGTGGTATGATTTTAAAAGAAAATAAACTCTCCATATTCAAATGTAATATAATACTTATTTCTCATTACCTTGAAAAATTGCTATATTTAGTTATTTCAAAAGGGAAACATCCATTTTCTTGACTTTTGTTTTCTTTTTACAAGTCTCATGGAAAAGCTGAGGTATAACACACCAAATTAACATTATAAAAAAAWTTTTAAAGTATAAACTAAATCATATTTTCAGTTTATCGCAATAAAAATTTGCATTCTTAATAAACGGTTAATGGAATTCAACCAGGACTCTGCATTTGCCATGAGACAGTAGCTTCCATTTATAACCTAGTGAAATGTGCGTACAGTGTGTCTATTTCTATTTTATAGCTGCATCCTGTTTTAACTCACTGGAATTTTAAATATAGTTACCTTTTGGTCAGAATAAAGTAATATAAACTATTAATCTCACAGTTACTAAGATGAATAGAGATGCTTAATGCCATTCCAAGTTCAAAAGCCACTCATTCCCTTCAAACGTGGAAGTCTTTTGCTTTTCGTATTGTTTCATCAAACATTTTAAAAACAGAGAGAGAGAGAGAGAGAGAGAGAGAGAGAGAGAGAGAGAGAGAGAGAGAGAGAGTGTGTGTACAGGCTTCTCTGTATTTATCATCTCTTATTACCTATTTTCTCCATAAACATAAATTTTGACAGGTGAAAAGCTGTCAATTTGCAATTAATCCAAAACTGATCCCACATCCAAACAAGTATAAATACATAGTACTGAATCATGAAGTAATGGTTGAAAGGTTTTCTGTTTGTTCTTCTCATTTTTCCTCATTACAATGTCTTCAGAGTGGATTCCTATATTTCACTAATAGTCTTAATTTGAATATTTAAAGATTGTCTTATTAATCAATGTATGTGAGAAAGTACTCACTAGCTTTTTGATGGTGCTCTTCTTCACTTTGGAACGTGCTGAATTCACAAGCATACATCTTGCTTTTCAGTAACAAAGTCAAAACATTGTCCAGCTTCTCTACAGAAGAGAACTCAAAAGTCTGTTGAGAGAGAGAGTGGTAAAAAAGTGCATTTGGTATATATTTATTCAGTAAGTTTGTATTAGTGAATCTATTATAAGTTTGTACTAGTGAATTAAATTACCCAAATAAAATGAATACAAATTCACTTTTAGTAGGATCAGCATGTTTTTTGAAAGTCATAGAAAAGCAGTAGCACACTACAAGTAGCCTTATATAGAAGGATCATGACAATAAGACCCAACTGAAGAGAAACAGGTATTATAACTATGTTCAGCCATGATGGAGAACTTTTGAAGGAAAGGTAGGGACAGGAAGATTTGTACTTCTCTACTCTTGATTCAGCTGTGACAATATAGTTTAACAGTCAGGAGCTGTTCTGATAGATACCAGGCACCAATGAAACCAAGGTCTCATTACAGGAGTAATCTGGAATGGTCTTAAAGAACTTAGTAGCTCTCTGTTACCTGAGACCTTTACCTTAAGGTTGAATACTGTACTAGATAGAAAACAGCTTCAGTTTATCAGCCACAGTCTAACATCAAATGGTAGATTAAGAAACAAATAGCACACAATCAGTTAGATAAGCTTCCCTACTAAATACATATTCTTTATACAAGGGAAATCACTACTGACTGCATTGAAATAGTTATTTGATTGCCTAATTCTGTCTGGACAGAAGGCCAAGATCTATTCCTAAAGACTCTCAAGGTAGCCATAATTAAGTGCTTCTTTTCTTGATGTGCCAAGAGAAGTATGACTATAGGGATTTGAATATTGAACATAGTTTAAACTGAGTACTGCAAAGCTGGCCCAGCCTTTGCTGCTCTGCCTGTAGGCAGAATGGCTTGGGCACCAAAAGCAGCTCAGTCACAGCAGAGGAGTGCTTGCTGAAATTCGCCTTCCTATAGCTCAACTGCTGCTTGTTGGAACAGCTCTTAGATAGCTAGCATGGATATATGCAGAACTATACAAACTTACATATTTTATACAAAACTTAAGAAAAAAAGAAAACTATGACAGATATAATGAGGAGAAAAGGAGAGAGGTGACTACCAAGGAAACATGTAGTTTAGTTTCTGCAGCAATTACAAGAGAATAAGAAAATAATAGAGAGTACGACATGGTCAGAAATAAAGCTGGACATACAGACAGGAGAAATTAGTGAAATGTACGCAGAGTTTTGCTGAGTTCTATATGAATGACACAGGAATTCGAAGACCAGCTAGTGCAGCAGGGGAGTTAGCAGTAATAAAACATGATTATCACTTGCTCTTCCAATTTTGATTATAATACATACTGTTCTATTTAGTAAATTTTGACCTAATTTTTCCACAATTCACCCTTTCTGCACTGCAATATTAATATTCTCTGTATGTTATTCAATAATTATGAACATATTTTTAGTCCTCAATAATCAAATCATTAAGCATTAAAAAAAGACTCCTCCTAGAAAAAGCTCTTAAAGGCACGTTTTAAAAATAGAGATATAATCTATATACTAGATTTACAGAGTGGATGAAGATATGCAACCTGCTCCCTTCCCCCTACTCTGAACTTCATATTAATAATTATTTTTGATAGATATTAAATAGAACAGCCACATTAAATTAAAATACCAMGATAAAAAAATATCAGAATCCGTTTAGGAAAACATTATTCTTCCTTATCCCAAGAAGGTTGTCTTAAGCACGTTATTTTCATTTGTACTATCTTAATAGGGTTCAGACTAAAGCAGGACATAAAATAAGTTATAACACAGCTCAGATGAATACATACACAGAAGTTACACCATGCAGGAAGTGGCTCAAAACCACTGATATTCACTGAGGGACACAGTAGCAACATAGTAAAAATTCCACTTTACAGACAGTAAATATTTATGCATGTGTTCATGTGCACACACACACACACATATATATTTATAGGTGGGCTTCTAGATAAACCAGATCTGAGGTAATATTTTAATTCCCTCATATTTATGTCCCGTTTTTTTCTATGGCACATCTGAAGCATAAAAGAAAACTGCAGTCCTCTCTTAATAAAATGTAAGAAAATGGCAGGGACACACCTTACACATTTTGCAACCTATCTAGCTCTCTCCATTCAGCTAAAGAAAAACTTTCTGTTATTATCTAGAGCCCGTTTCAGGCTGTGTTGTGTAACAAAAGTCAAATAAAGACCCTGCAGTTCCCTTCAAGAAAGCATTCAAGGCATCCTTGCAGGCAAGGCTCCTCCGCTTTAAACATGAGGGGAGGCATGATTCTTCCTTTCCTCTTTTTGTAGGCAAAAATCTGGGGGGAGGAGCAGCTTAAGAGTGTATAGCACTTAGATTGCACTCAGACAAGCAAGTTTACAGGGGATTAAGCAATGTTCCTCAATTTCAAATGGAGTGAGTTTCCATGCTGAAGAGGGTACACAACTTAAGGGATCTGCAACAAAACTCTTAAAGCCCTGAAACTTTGCATGGCTTAGTCCCTGCCAAATCTAATTGACTCAGTTTTTACAAGCTGCCATGGCAGGCATCAGACTGTCCAGCTTTCCAAAGGCAGCAGATAAAATTGGAGCTAACTGCCTTCCACCAAACTGCCTCTCCATTCTTTCAATATCAGAGTCAGGCATAACACACCTGTTGTACAAAGTTGYCTCAGTGCAATTTTTTAAAAATTTTCCCTCAAATCTTGTCTCTTCCTCCAGGTATCTAAACTCTGAAGGCTCAATCCATGATTTAACAAATTATCTTGTTAACCAGCCATAAAAACTTGTTTTACTCCGCTACTCTACAACAAAGGCATTGCAAGAAAAATTAGGTTAAGTACATATGCATATAAAACTACGTTAACACTTTTCATGTCACATATAGGAGGGCCTAAAAAAAACAATGCTGATTTCTGTTCCATTAGTTATGTGAAGATAAGAGCAGAAATAGCAGCAAAGCAGAACCAGCAATAGGACCATTCTGTGCCATCCAGCTAGCAGGAGAAGGCTCCATGTCAACATAAAGGTCATCCCCACCCCTTTAGGAATTCAAGTTAGGGACTAATACTCTACTACCATTCCTGATCAAGAGCACTCATGGACTCCAGGTACACTACATTTACATATTTTGATATATGCCACACAGGCTTCTGCAGCACTTGCTGAGAAATGCCACCAATGCTATGCACCTAAAGTTCCTGCTGAAGCTTCTCCAAAGCCAACAGAAGTAGGACTATACTTAAAGCTAAGCACATTATAAGGAAAGCTTAAGCTTCAAAAAAACCCAACATTTTACTTGAATAAAGAATTAATAAGTTAAAACATGACAGAAAAGAAGTAAAAACACTACTTTCTCCTTGCAGGCTAGTTCTTCTTTCCAGGAGCCATTCACAATTAACTCGACAAGTTTCTAAGCCTTCTGAAGCTAGGCTTCAGGAGGCAGGCTACTCCCTGCTCCTCCCTACCGTCTTATCCCTTCTGCAAGAGATACCATATGCCCCAAGTCCAGCCTCCAGAAGCTTGTCCTTACTCTGTGCCTCTCCAGGTGGCAGCACTCTCTCAATCTGCCCCCTGCTACCTTTCCAGAGCAACAGGAAGCAGCTGTGAACAACAGAGATACCCCGAATGATGTCCGTCACACCCGGGCTTCTGAAAAACATTCTTAAAAAAAGGAAAAGACCAAGCACATGCTTTGGTACTCCTCTGAATCATGACCTACATTCCTTAATAACTGTTAACAAAACCTTGAAAATGTGTGCCAGCGAAACACAGTATATGCAGCCAGAAAATTAACATATTTCTCACTGGCTTTAGAAGTTCTAACAAGGTTATATTTACAAAAAGATGAACTACTACAGTAGTTCTTACATATCAGACACTACGCACCTAAATACATAGATGACCTCTGACAAAGAGAAGGGAGCTAGTCTTAAAAATCAATAGGTTTTCTGAGAATTTTACCCACTGATGGGATATGGAAAGATTTCACATTTAGAGAGAAAGAAAGAAACTTTTTAAAACAACTTGAACTTAGAAGATTGAAAACTATTAAAAACAGTTTCAAAGGAAATATCTTATGGGATCAAGTTAAGGCACATACACACTATCACTACATAGGCCATATAGCTATTTCTTACAAGTTTTCATATAAAAAATTGCAGATTATTTTCATTCTTCTTTTCCTAATATATACTGTAACTGGAATCCTGTTTGATGACTATGATAAAAGCATCCTCTGATGGATCAAGTCTCTCAGAATCATAGGAATATTATTCAACCAAAGTCTGTCACAAAGATTTCTGAAGTTCTCTAGATACTCTAAGTCACTCAAATTAACATGAATCTCTCAATTTCAGTAATAAGGATATGACCTCAGTTTCAATCATTAAAAAAAAAAAAAAAAAAAAACTGTACCCAGAAAACCTCAGCACTAAATATTTGAATCAATACTTGCATTTGGTAGACACAGTCAGAAAGAAAAATCAATACAGTATATAAATCCACCAGAATGCTGAAATAAGAAGCTGATGAAAAGTAAAAAATGAAACATGAAAAAGTTTAATTATGAATTACAAGAATCTTATGATCAGATCTGTATGCAGGGTTTCTATAAGACACAAAATGTCTAAGACAGTTTCTTTAATGCAAAATTATACGGAAGTGAGAGAACAAAAAATTCATGGCCTTTAACCTATGCCCTATCTCATACATTCTGATAGCAAGTTCATTTGACATAATGATTTAGTTGCTGTGATTTCAACACTACTTTTATAAAAAAAAACTTCTTTAATATAAAATTTCAGATTGTTTTCTTTCAAAAAATTTACAATGATCCTTGTTTCATTTTTTATTTATTTTCTTACTTTTATAATATCTATTGGGTTGTTAGAAACATCTTGCTAATGTTGGTCAATGTTTTCGTAAATTCAGACAAATATGGAAAATAGAAAATATGGTAGACTTGGCAAAGAATTTCATCCAAAAACATGATTTGTAAGAATCTTCAAGTTAAAATATGTTTAATCTAACAACTGAGCTAACGTTAATCTTCAATTCCTGCCTAAAAAGATGAATGCAATAGGTACAACAGTAGCATACTTTGTTAGTCTCCTTTGAGCTGGCTTTCAGTATTAGGAACAGATGGCTGTAAGCCCAGTCTTTGGGTTTTTTGTTTGTTTGGGTTTACTTGTTGGGGAAGGAGGGGAGAAAGGGACAATAATCTCAACGTTGGTATCAACTCAAAGTTGACCTGGAAAGGTCAGCAATACAACATACAATACTAAAAGAGTGTTTTACCCAAGCATTTTATCTGTGGTATGCATCATGTGGTAATTTGCTTTCATTGCAGAATTTTATTAACAAGATACTCCTCAGACTGCAAACTCTTGTGAAAATCTTGAACTTTTCTTTGAACCACAGAATGTTACTGCTTTGATCAATAATTGCTGTAAGCTTTTCTATTTTATTTTAATTTTGTTTTCCATTGTGTTTGATTGTCACTATGCATAGATAAACCACTGTTGCCCCAGGATACTTTTGCAAATAAACTGATAGTCTCAAAGGTTTTAATTATTCTGGTTAAATGAAAGTTACTACTACTTCTGCTACTTGGTAGGAATTCTAATTAGATGAAGGCTGTTTTGTTTTTCCTTGCATGACTACATTTTTTAAGATTAAGTTAAATCATGTTTTTTAAATTGCATCTTTATGATGTATCTTATTGCCATTAAATCATAGTTATATAAGCATTCAAAAGATATAAAAAGTTTGAAGAAATATCTCAACTACCTAGCTAGTCTATCTACCTCACTCCATGGCCAAGTGGGTACTATTTAATACAATGACAAATCTTCTAGCACATACACAAACATACAGATGAATTACCATTAATATACTTTCCCACAGAACAGCCCTGATACTACTCAGATTGTACCACTTAATTATAAAACTCTTCTCTGAATTAATTTTTAAGTTGCCAACAAAAATAAAATAAAGAGCCAGGCATACAGTATCTCTTCATTTAAACCCTTCCTTATAATATAGATGAGGAAGAAGCGACAAAATTGTTAGGCATACCTGACACACTGCAGGTGCATTTTCTGGTGTGCACTACCGGTCTACATAGAATTATTTCTACATTTGAATATAATTTGATTAGCATGGATCTTATTTACTAAATGAAGGGTCAAACTCCTGAATAATACAAATAAATCTCCAGTGGAAATATCAGGTGTGCTGTAGGTATCTAGGTTACCATGTTAATTATAATTTTTAAATCATTATGACACATTTTATAAGCATAAAATTTTAAATCATATCCGCAGAAAGCTGAATTTCAATGTCTTTTAATCTACAGTTTAAAGAATGATTGCTATTACAAAGATTTTAAGAATGCACTTGTACTTAGAGTTACACTCTTTTTATTGTGCAACAAGCCTGTTTTCTTAGAACAGAAGTGAATTTTATTTGGAAGGAATCTACCCTCATCCTTAACAGAATACTAATAATACAATACATCATTTTTTATTAATCCTTTCATTATGAGTGTAATGCCTTAGGTGGTAGATAAGGTAGATTTGTCACAAGAAAATGAGACTGTCTGCATTGGAAACACAGACTACTATTTTTGTTCTGGCTTTGCAATTACAATATAGACATCATGACAAGTCTGCTCAGGCTACCCACCATTGAACAAATGATACTTGAGATTTCATCCTTTCTTAATACATGCTTTCTTTTCTTATTATTTTGTATGTGCCATTAGCAAAGGAGATACTGCAGAGCACTGCAGTCTGCTGTGCTGATTTGAAGCCCAGCTTCAAAACCTGAATTCTTCTGAATATATGCAAAGAATCTGCATGGCAACCAGCAAACCACATGAATGATAATTCAGTAGCTGTATACAGACTCCATATGAACCAGCAACCTACTACCTTCCATATAAATTATGCCAGGAAAATTCTGTTTATTGGTGAATTAATAATAATTTTCAAAATACAATATGATTTAAAATTACTTGTTTCTATTGGTTTTATAATACATTCAAAAGAACACTTTTGATGGAGAGAAAGGCAGTTTTAAGTACTATTGTTTTTTTATTATTTTCATCCCCTGTAATGCAGGATGTTGACATTTGGGCATAAACAGCAGCAAGAATATTTATGTCACTGTTGAAACAACAGCAAAAATAAAAAAAGAGAGAAAATTTGTTTTCACCTCTCTGATTTGCTTACAGCTAGACATCTCAAAGATAGGCCTTTAATCCTGAGCCTGCTATTGAGCCATTACTCATTACTCACAATCAAAATATAGTCTTTACAACACAGTGTGTGTTTCCTTAGCTCATATTGGCACTTACATTCTTCTTCTCTTGTTAACTTAATGCAGAGGTCAACTTACCTGACAAGCAAAAGCTATTGGGTCAGCCACTTTTTTGAGAATGTTCTCAATCTCCTCTAGTGCAGTATAGTATTCGATCTGCGCTGTGGCCTTAATGACTCCTCYGCAGTAGACATTTACATATACAGGACCAGCAGGAAACTCTTACAAAAAACAAATCAGAATAATAGTTGAAAATATTTTATAATCCCAGACCAAAGGTCTCAGGAAATGAGTAAAAGAGCAGAGGATAACATCACAGAAAATGCAGAGAGGCAATGAATAGGATTTGCATTTCACGAATGATTCAGTGTAGCCAGCTTTTATCCAAGTCTTTCAGCCTAACATTCAAAAATGGACCAAAGAGAATATATCTCTGTAAATCTTTATAAAACAAAGCTACTGTATTCCTTCAAGTTAGAAAAGTGATGAAAACAGTATCATTCACATTTCAAACATCTCTTTCAAGGACTGATGACCTATAACCAGCTCCTTTATGCCTACAAATTATAGAAAGGTTTGTTTATTACAAACTGCAGAATTGCTATTTTTCTTTTGAAACATTTTCTTAATTGTAGGCGAAGTTCTCAAAATTGGATCTGAATTAGACTGCAGTCTAATTACTTCCATTCCAGTCGTTTACCTAGTAAAAGCTAAGGAAAGAGGCATTTGTACAGTCTGTTACTTTAAGTACAACTTGCTCTGAGTATGCAGCATGAGCTCTCTTAATGAGTGTATTTCATAATTCATTAGTATTCATTGTGCCAGGAATCCTGCTGCAGCATACCAGCACTAGCACAGTTTTTTCAAAATTCTAACTTTCTCCACAAAAGAACAATTCAAGTGGCCATTTCTGAAAATTTAAAATGGCCAAACTACACAATACCAAACAGCTCTCAGGATGCATGGACAATGTTCAGGATGAAAATTAGGTCACACATTTTGTCACCCAAAGGCAGCTTAAGAAGCCCTAATTCAAAACTGTAGTGTGCATTTTTTCCCTATCTAATGTTGCATTGCAATAGTTTTAAAATAAAATATTATGTAAGCACTTTTGGGAATTCACATCATACAATGGAGTGGCAAGCTAGACTCTGAATGTTTAGGTGGAAAATGGTTTAACTCATAACTTTCATCAAGTGAATGAAGATTGGTGTGGCCCTTAAAACTAAGTTCTAAATCTCATAAAAGCAGTGTTTTTTTTTTGTTTTATCATGTTCCAGGCAAAATAAGAAAATAAGGCAATTAAAGTTATGGATAGAGGAGCTGGAAAAAAATCCTAAGAAACCAGCTCAGTGATATAAAGAAGTGGCATAGTCATGAAGAATTAACCAAGAAAATAAATGATTTCCTGTGTTAGTAAGAATTATAGAGAGGAGTATAAATTTACAACATTAGATATAAAATGAAAGATTTTAGTAAGACAGTAATAAGAAAGAGTGTTAGCTTTGCATTTTATGGCAGTAATTTTGAAGAATGCTAATCTGTGACTAATCAATGACATTTTAAGACTGCCATCTGCCATTTAACCACACAAAGACAATCTAATAGAACTTAGTTGCCCATAAATCATTTTCTGTGTTATTAATAAAATAAATATTCTCTATGCAAAACCCACGTACAGGAAACACCTATAAAGTAATATTAGAGTCTACTGGGAAGTGAAACTACTTATCAGAAAAAGTGAAGGGACACCAGAATTTCCTGTTTACTTAAAGGTAACGAAATTGTCTCTTACCTAAGGCTTTCATGTACTTGACCTTCTGATTCCAAGAGGCTGGCTGTGTCCTAATTCGTTTATTGTCTGCTATGAATTCAATTTCTAAAGTTTCATCATCTATTTCATCTTTCAACAAAATGAATATTTCACCAGGGTTCTATAAAATCAAAATATGTGCCCATTAGTCTTTCACACAATAACATTGAAAGTGTAAAATGTAAATTAAAATGTAAATTGAATGGAAAGTTCTTTTAACAATAGCTTCATATAAAACATACCATAATATGTAGCATTTTGAATTTAGCTTACCTAATATTTTAAAACAATATTTCAAAGACATATGTAGACGTATTATTACTTTTTCTAAGACCATTTTACTTCACACATCAATATCTCCAAGTACAAGTGACAGCGGTTTAAACTGTAGTGACTTACATTGACATACTGACCTATAATTTTGTTCTGTTTATTTGAATTTAGTCTGTTGCCTTGTGGCACTTCTGCTCCAGTAGAAGTGGAAAAAATATACACTTCCACCACCAGAGAAACTCTAATCTTTGATGAACAGAAAAAGAGATTTAATCCATGAGTAACAATTCTCTAGTAAGACACTATCATTTATGATACTATTTCAATCTCCACAGTGCAGATTTCTACCAGAGGTAATAGCATTTTTCAAAATTACAGTTGTTTTAAAAACGGCTAGTTGCAATCGTCCTTGAAAGCCTTCAGGCTTTTAAGTAATTTACAGAGAAGCCAACCAGTATTGTAAGAGAACAAAATAGGTCAAAATATATCATATCTTTCATTATTCAGCTGGTAATCTATTACCAAGGAATGACATACAGAATGGTCTACTGACAAATACATGACATTCCATGTACACTGCAATCTTCATATCTGACTATGGCTATTCCCTATGCGTGTAAAGGAGTGTAGCACTGAATATTGTACATTCTATTTACATTCTCACATATTTTCTCACAGCAACCCTGATTAAAAACAAATACATATGAACAACTGTGTTCATTGGAATTGCATGCAGATATGCATATATAAATATTTCTGATTTCAACTTAAAATTAGACAAGGTGCATACACACACAAGTACTCTTTAACTCACAGAAGCATATGGGTACCAATATGTCCATCACTGGTTGTTCCCAAGAGACTTTCACATCTCTTGAGAAGTCCCTGCCTTCATGCCCCTTCTAAACTACAAGTTTCTGATGACAGTAATATCTCCCCAGCCTGTGAAAAATTTTTAATAGAGATAAAATCCTTCAGAGCCTGTCTCAAATCTATTTTATCTGAAAATCTTTTGGCTGAAGTGTCGATGTGCTACAAAGGCAAAACAAATCCCACTGCAGGCTAGATCCACTCTCATGTTGGCTCCTCATTTGTTCTCAAAACTGAGAGAGTACAAATGAAATTACAACAGGAAGAGTAGAAGAACACTGTTATTGCAAATATTTTAGCATCCCCAAACCTTACTTCACATGATATCCTAGCCGGGAGCACCAATGCTGATCGCTGATTAGTTTCTAATGTTTCAGAATCTTCCTTTGTTTCCAGAAAAAGATCCGTTTTTTCTGATGCTCCTCTGATATTTGACAAGCTAACATCAGTGTTACTTTGGTAATCTGAAAAAAATAACATGGAATGAAGATATTGTTAATCATCCCAGATCAGTAAAACATGGCAAAGAGGTGGTTGTAACATATTAGAGATTCATATGACATTTGGGGTCACATTAAGGGCACTGCATGAAATCCTGGCAAAATTCCCTTTAATTTAAATGCAGCAAGGTTTTCCCCTGCAACGAAGAKCTTCCCTCTAAAGTTCTGATCCTGCAGTCTTTAGCTATATAAGCTGTGCTCATGTGCTTAGTCTCATCAAAGTTAAAATAGATATAGGCCTTTTGACCAAAGCTTCTGTGACCAATGAGGTCACAGTGGTCAAAGAATTTTGTAGTTTTGATAGAACAAACTTTTTTTTCTGACAGCACACACTGAGATCAATTGGGATTTTCACCTCTCTTGCTTTTCTCTTATTAAAACAAGGATATGCTGCACTTCTGCAATTTACAGCCCACCTGTCAATAGAAAGGATTTGTATGAGTGCAGTGATATCAGTGAACATGAAACTATTATAACAGCTAGGGCATTTCCCTAACACAAAGACTCCACAGTATTTGCCTTCCCTCATATACAAAAGATGGACTGAAGGTACACTTTTTTTTTTTTTTGGTAGAATACGCTGGGTGTGGAAGTACTATGCCAATCATATAGGTAGCTTGCAAGTAGCTTCTTTTCTGTTCCACAGTTCCAAGTTAGGCCCAAGAGGCACAGTGAATCCTTCACCAAATCACAGAATTTTAATGAGGAAATATAAAAGAACTGACAACCACATCTGCAGAGCTCTGACTAGGCCTGTGTTTTAGAAAAGCTATTTTTCACACCTGCTACTTCTCAGCTGTATCATTACTACTCCTTTCCAGACATTCTACTGACTATTACCTTTACAAAACATTCTTCCCACCCATCTCTTCATCAAGCAGGATTATCTAGTATATTGCAGTCACCTAACTGGATTAATGATATCATCCCAACCAGCTCATAGAGCTGAAAAATCCAGCCTGGCTGATGAGAGAATAGCCTAAGAGACATCAACAGTATCTTACATTACTGTAATTTATGGAACAGTCACAGTCAATTACATTCAAGAACACAAATAACTTACAGGCACATCTTTTCCTCTTAAATGGATGTAGAGTATTAATATAAATTAGTGATGGGAGGAAGACCAAGCAGAAGCAATTTGGCTTTGCTCAGATAAGTACCAAAATCATTTTGAGTTTTTTCCAAAAGCAACCAAGTGACTGAGGTACACAAATCACACAGTGCTCCTAAATGACACAGAACTCTTCCCATTCAGCATCAGTACTGGTAACTTACTATTAGTTTTCCCACTTCTTGCTTGTCTTTATCACCCAGGTATACTAGTTGGTCTAAAATTAATGCCCCCCCCCCCTTCTTGCCTTGCTTAAGAACGCACAGATTTTAATAATAAATTCACCTGCTAAGTGAAGCTATGCCAGGGAACGCAGCAGAGAAATTTGGGTATGCTGTGTCTGATATAGTACTTCTTCTCAGAGATGTGTTTTGATTGTTACAGATGTCTCAGAAGAAAAAAAACGTATCATTTGCCCATGCTTTGCACAGGAAGCTAAAGGTTCATTGAACAGCTGTGGTGGGTCGTTTAATGTTCATCACCAGCTAGTAAAATTTCCCCAGCCCACTCCTGCTTATATCCTCATGACTTTAAGGCAAATCAGATGTGAAGTTAAGCTGTGAATTCAGTGTAGATTAGTAAAATTGCACTCCTTTGCAGAGCTATATTTTGCAAAACTTAAGTAGTTTTAATTCTATTTGCTTTAATTTATTTTGAAAGTGAAATAAACTAAACTTAATGGAGGCTACTTGGATTCTGAATCAACCCACAGTTTAATGTAGTTTAGCTAATCCAGGTCAAAATCTAAGTGCATTAATTTGTCTGATTATCACTGTGTAGACTAGACCTTATTTAGTGCTGCCCTTCAGAAAGAGTCCAGAAGACCTGAGGCTTTGAAGAAGAAAACAACTACAGTCTCGTGCAGGACAATGTACACCCACAGAATACTTTAGGAATAGTCTGTATTCATATTTTAAGTCACTCATAAATCTTATATTAAAGCAGATGGAACTTCTCTTGGAAGACAGCTCATATGAGGAGAATGCTTTTTCTTCTGAAAAATTTTCTGCCACTATAGGCAAAAGATTCTTGTAAAGACAAGAAACATTTCATTACCACACAAATAAAAAGGACTGAATAGTAACCTGATAGTCTCTGTATTCTTGGTTGTCAGCTTTCTAATTATCATTCTTTGAGCATTGTGGGGACACATTCCAATCTATGTGAAATTAATGATAACTTTATTTCTACAGTCTTCAATCTACGTATCAAAAATGAAAGTAGTTGGTTCCACCTTTTAATGTCTGCGATAATTCCCCTACTGAGAAGGTCAATGCTAAAGCTATTAGGATAAATTAGGATAAAGTCTTTTACCACATTAATTACATTTTAATATTTTTATTATGCATAGTGATGTCTAACTATAATGTCAGAACTGCAGTCCAGTCACTACTGGGATTATATTACTTCCGAGTTCAGACAGATAGTTAAGAAATGTGGCTCTTCCGTGAAAGACTTTGGTATTTAAGAGAATGAGGGATTCCCAGACTGACCATGAAAGAAGTTAGCAATTTATTATCAGGGAAGATGTCTTTCAGTATATGTCAGGTCCACATTATGTAAGTATAAATAAAATAGAAGTACAGCAGTCTAAGAATAACAGGGATTTAAATCATCATCACTATCTACGTAGCTGCTAAGCACTAGAACCATCRTTTCCAGCATTCAAATTCCTACTAGCAGTATCAACAGTATTGATCATAAAATGTTGTGGAATACTAAACAACAAAATGAAGTGTTATTTGTAGATGCTAAACAAGCAGTACACCAGGGATTAARCAAACCTTGGAATGGTGGCATTAGCTAAAACAATGTAGCTTCAAAGTATTAACACCACACTAATGAGATTCTAGTACCATCAGTGAAGCAGGTGTGTAGATATGGTCTGATACATCCCTGAGCTCTCTATTGCATGTGTTTAAGCGGGTAAAAGGTGGTGTTTGACGTACAGGTCTTTTGAAAACTTGAATTTTGGATATCTTCAGTATGAATCCTCTTTGCAGCCTTTGCAAGTAATGGTTAGGGAATGCCATTAATTCTTAAGGCTTTCACAAAAATAATCTCTTAACAAGAATTTACAACTGTACGCATAGCTTTGAAACATAAAAGGAGCATCATTATAATGCTGAAGTGTCTAAGAGAGGGGATTTATTAAAGAGTATTTGTTGCTTGGTGAATATGTTCTGTTAAGTTTGTACATACAGTGACCTATCTGTAAGGTTCTTACAATGTGGCACTAACAATTAAAATAATGGATGACTAAAAAGGTATGCTTTCTTGTAAGATCGAAGTATAAGAAAATATTAACAATATCTAATGTTGCTTAGACAGCACTGTGAGTTAGAAGCTAAAAAGAAAGAAAATCAATGATACTTTTCCCTTGAGTATTCAGGATACTCTTGCTGGGAATTATAGTCTGTTATAGAGGGTAACAGTCCATCACATAGGCTGCTTTGACTTGCTTTTTACAAACACCTATTACTGACGATCACATTGAGAAGACAGATCTTAAATTTAAGTTCATATTTAAATAATCAAATATTACATACATTTACTGTAACAGTTACTCATTTAATTGGACATAGTGCCAAAGTTTTCAATTTTACTTCAATCCTCTCTCTTAATTCATATAACTTAATACATCAATTTATTATATTTTATACAAAACCTTTTGGAATACAGTATTGCTTTCAATTCCACATTTTTAACCGAATTCAGGAAATGAATTTGAAATTGCATTGCTCTGCATAAACTGACAAATTTTAATGAAGCCTTACAAGCCTCTTACGGATTCAACAATTAATACCTCACCACAGGTTCCGGACAGCTTTTATGCCACATCCAACCTCCTCCCACAGAAGGATTTCTAACTTTTCAAATACAGTTTTTGGTTATCCCTGTTGCAGTCTACATGAGGATTATAAATTGTATCAGTGTTTTGACTACTTGATATTTGCTAAGTGTTTTGAGTCAACAATGCATGTGACAGATTTAGGTTATTAAAAATAGCAGAAAACTTATGAAAGATAAATAAACTCATATACTTTTATAAACTTAYGAAAGATTTATATGTTTTCTAAGGTTACCATGGAACAAGTCTCACAGCTGGTTTTACAAAGTCAAAATACCTGCAGGCATTACTGAATTTCAGTTATATCTTAAACCTTGCTAAAGCAATGCTAGCTGAGGAACTGAAACACATACTAGCAAACAAGGTCCTCATAGAGCCCCTGGATCACACAGTGAAGAACAGGATGACAAATAAGGGCAAGTCAGGTTAGGAACATGAAAAGGAATGGAAAGGCAATTAAGCATACGTGGCCAATTTGCTATGTGAAAAAAGAGCCATGGTGTTGCAGTGCTAAAGATTAAAACCAAGAGGACTACAGGAAAGGGCACTTCAATCCAGCAGACCATTTAGGGTGATCCCAGGTGATACAGGGAGACCATTCTCGAGCACAATGTGCAGTATGGGTAGAGAGAGTTCCACTAGGTTTTGTGAGATGTAACAGAAAATATGCTTGTGTGTCAATGATCTGCTAATTGAGTTATTTGATATTCAAAACCTTTAAGTCAAACACATTTGTGAACAGTGAGCAGAAGATGGGGACTTTATCTAGGAAAGCATAGTTGCACAGAAAAACAAAAGTAACCCTCTGTAATGTGGAAAAATACGGAATTTATGACTATCATATTCTCCCTACAATACACCCTAAGTTTATGGCAGACAATTAGGAAAGTTAATGCTCTTAAAGTACAGCTATTTCTAAATAGTGTATGACCACAGCTGAAAGTGCAGCAGAGTGGGAACCAAAGTCAGCCTTTAACTGCATAAATTGCTCTACCAATGACCTGAAAAACGCTGTGAGAAACATAGAGGAAGAAAACATCCACCATATCAGGCCTCATTTTACTCAGCGTGAACTTGGGGTTTATTCATTTTTACCATAAGCTCTTGCTAAGATACAGTTTCAAAGCTAATCTCCTTTGTACTCTGCTGAATAAAGTCTTTTACTGATGCTCAGAAGAGGTCTTGGGAGAAGAAGCTCTTAGAAACTTTTTAGAGGTTTCTAAAAATCACAGAAAATTATTAAAAATACACTCAAAGATATAAACATCTGACTGAAATCTTAATTTCTTTCATTTGTTTTCTATCATGCATAAGTTTCAGAACAAGGTAAAATTATTAATTATTGAACTAGTGTTTAATTATGTTTCTCTTTGTGTTGAACCATCTATCTTTTACAAATACATTGAAAGTAAATGTTTTCCTCAAAATCATCTTCAGTCACAGTTTCTGCTTACATGGTTAAGCTCACCTGTCAAAAATAGCAGTTTTCTGAGAATTGGCTATTTTGTCCTTGTCTCCAAAGTGGGTCTGTTACTTTATTTATGATGAGCAATTTTTCTTGCAAATAAGCATCAGACTGACAGTTCCTATAAAAGCTATGAAGACGAGTGCTTCCTTTTCTGAGTATTTGGAGTTGCTGTTCATGTCATCTTAGCAACTGATGGTGTTGCAATTTTCATTCATGTCTATTTCTCTACTGTAACAGAGTAATCCCTGGAATTCCCTCAAACCTATTGTTTTATACGTTACTATATGCATACAGGCACGTAATAATCTGTTTCTACCTCTATTTGATTGCAAAGATGCATACCCACCTATTCTTACATTGATCATGTATGTTTGTATGTAACTTTTTTTTTTTTTAACTAATTGTAGCCTAATAGAGTCACCATAAAACTAAAGGCAATATAAAAGTCTTATTATGTGTACCCAAATTGGATCTGATAGCAAACAAAAAATCCTGCCTTCAGAAAAGCAATTTACTATGCACTTATCAATAATCTTTATTTAAGAAATATTTTATATGAACTTGTCTCTGAATATACAGTTAAAATCGTATAAAAGTATATATGTAAAGAAACACTTACAATCTTGGGCTAGGACAACTAATCAGTACCTAACTGGACTATTGCTTGAAAGAAAGATTTGCCTTAAGCACAATGATCAGTGTTTCAGTTTGGATGCACACATTTAGATAGAAGTTTTTTGGAGCAAAGTCTAACTACATATCAATTCTTGTTACTTATTATATTTATTGCAATCATATCTAGGATTTCCATGCACAGTAGAACTAACAATAAGACCAGTCTGCTGAGCATTAGACATATGGTAATCCTGTCCCAAAGAGTTTCTAAACTATCAGGCACACCGGTTGGTTTGGAAATAATAACTACCTGCCTAAGGTCATTTAAATGCTGAGCATAACTGTTAATGGAGCTGAAGAGTTCTATCTCCTAATTTCTACATTTGCCATACTTTCATTGTGCCTACTTTCTAGGGGGTGGCAAACTGATGGCTGGTCCTTTGTGTGAACTGGCAGTTCTCAGAAATTTAAGTCTAACATTTTATTAAAGAACCCATATACCTACTTCAAGTTAATGGAGTTCTACCAAAATGAGAACGTTTGGATTTTCATTCCAGGTCTCTATGGTACCAGAGTTGTGAATACACACAACTATACCATTGAAAGAAGGCCTACCAACACCAACATTTGTCTTGGAACACTTAGTTGTTGTGGAAGTTCAGGGAAAAAAATATTGAAGAAGGTGGAAGCTTTCCGAAAAGGGACTTCTAGCAGGGTACATCAAGGAGCGCACACACATATCTCAACTCTGTTTCACTGAAGAATTGTATAGCACCAAACATTGCCTCAAAACTAAGAGAAGTGATGTTGCAACAACAAGAACTGACACAAGCTATCTTCCAGCTACTGACTCAGATTACCACTAAAGATAAAAAGATTGTAGAAGCCTCCAAGGTTGGGGAGGAAATCTTCTACTAAACTCATTTGTCTCATAAGAGGCTCCCACACCTTGCTTATTATTTCCAAAGGAGCTAGCTTTTACCTGCCTAGTAGCCATGTTATCACAAAACCTTGTATAAACAGCCTGTCCCAAACTGCACACAGTGCTTGGAAACAGAAGTGGCATATGACTACATTTTGAATTACACAGGTATAAAAGAACATAGCTAGGTGGGAATGTTTTAGAATCAATTTGTGCTTCAGGGAAGCATATCTTGCAAGCGCCCAAAAGCTCAAATGTGAGGCCAAATGTGACTTTAAGCTTTTACAAATCACCCTCAAGGAATTACTAGTAAGTAGCCAAACTCTTCCCATGTGACCATGTCTGAAGCAAGTCTATTGATGAAGAATATTCTTCTCTATTATTCTATTAGATAGAATATTCTATCTCTTAAAGTTCAAGAAGTGACATGGCTGGAAAGACATGAAGTTTAATCCAACTAGAGAGCTCTTTAACAACTACATTTGGAAGGATGGGAAGGTAAGCAGGAGTAGCTGGTATTCTCAGCTTCACCCAAATCAAAATATAGGATACATATCATTAATAGTATCCAAACTTTTACTGACACAACACAATGTGTTCCACATTATAGCATCCCTTAAATCAATCCGGTAACTGAAGCTGGCTTGGCTGTGGCAGCTCATTAAATGAATAGCATATCTTACTCTGAGTATGACAGTAGAGCTTGGATACCTGATAAGACCTGCAGGGGTCTTATCAATACCTGGATGAAATTTATGATGCTGTTCCTGACCTGTAGAGTTCTAAGTTATATGGGTCTTGCCTATCTAAGATACCATGTCTCCTCATCCCATGCTGCCATAGCTGCTGTCAGCAGAAAGACTCAAGTCAGACACACTTGGTATTAAAAAAGAAATTTAAAAAGTGAGTTGTCAGCAAGGCTGACTCACTAGGGGACAGGCTGCTTTGCAATTTACTCTCACCTTTGGCTTGAAATAGCTAAAATCCATTGACCTTTAGGGCAGGCTAAAAGGTACACTACTTTCTCAGGAACACAGTAAAGACTGCTATTTTTAAATATATCTGAAAAATGCATTTTGTTTCTAACATTTGATTATTTTCCTTTAAGATTATGAACATGAAATCACTGTGAGGTCTTTATCTTTTAAGATGCTGTCCTTTAATCCAACATCTAGACCCCAGAATAGGCATGTTTTATTAAAATGAGATTTTAGGTAGTGTTAATAAGAACGAACAGTGGAGCTGAGGTTCTCAGTTAGCTGTTCTTTATTTGCAGAAGTGCTGCCATCTRTTTCATTACAATGTGCTGGCCTTTCACCAGCTCAGAATGGGGCAGGAAACAGATAACACAGTATGTACATACAAGCTAAGAGGCCACAAGGCCTCCAAGCAGGGCCGAAAGATATCTGCTGTTAAACTAATAAGTAGACAGCTACTATATGTTAACATCATCTTGTTGTGTCCAGCTTGCCTGCCCCTAATTGATTCAGTTAGATCTAGTATACGAGCCTCAATAGCAACTGTTAACAAAGACAAAGCTGTTCTGCAGAATGGAAGCAGCTTCTCTGATGACACCTAATTCTCTGATGATACCTAATGGGTATTTTAATTTGAGGTTAGATGTAGTTCGTAAGTAAAATAATGAAAGCTAATTTAACAATAAGGTACTCATATATTTAGCTATGCAGTCATAAGGCTGCAAAGCTGTACACCCAGATCCTAGTCAAATTGCTTCATTTTCCAACTTTAGTACAAATTATAAACAATGATTCTTGGAGGAGCAGAAAATTTCCTGAGGAATCACAAGGGAACTTCTCAAAATACAGCTTTCTTATAATAAAAAATAAGTCTACTTTTCTTATATAGAAATAAACTTAGAATAAAGTAAATACATAAGAACATTTGTGAGTAGCTACAAGAACTGACTTGTACAGTTATTAACTACATGAATGAGTCCTCATAAATTCACTTTATAGTGATTAGCATTCCACAACTGGATCTTTTCCATTACTCACAGGTACTAGCAAATCAATTGTTTTCACATCTGCTTGTAGCTCATATTTCCCTAAAGAGTCTCAGGGATCACACTATTTTTCCATTTTCCAACGTACTCTGACCTTTTCCCTCAAGATCTTGCACAATTCACTTTAGTCAATCACTTCTTATTGATTGTTAGTGCTTGCTCATTCCCCATCTATCTTTGTGTTATTGGATATATTGCTTGGGGATTTTTTCCATTTGTCTTGTCAGCCACTTGCTGCTCCTTCCACCCTTGTTTTAGGTTTCTCATTTAGGCTTTATACTTTTGATCTGTTCAACTTTCATTCCAGTTGAATGAAAGCTTCTCTCAGCTCGTCCCTTCTTCTGTGCAATATCTGTATACCTAAAACAGCCTTTCAGCATGGCAACCTCCACTTAAGGCCTTACTTAAAATGCTGTTCTTTTGTGAGTTTATAGGATTCTAGCAAAAATCCTTCCTTAGTTTGTAATTTCTCCAGTGATATTGACAGTCACTGGATACATTTTTTTCAAAATTCATCCAAAGCCAAACCTGTCTAGTCAGCCTGAAGATTCACCTATTTTCCACAAGGTATGAACACTAATTCATTTGCAGCTGCTATCTTACTTTTCATGACTTCTAAAAGGCTGTCTCAATGGATCTTGGAAATTTCAATCATTTCACTCCTTTGSGTACTTTTCTCTCCAAAGGTAATTGTTAATTACCTTTCTCTCAGTGGTAATTGGATTATTCTAGGATTGTTCTATGGTGTTGCACCACCACAGAAGAAATTTTGATCACTTACTTCCTTACAATTAGTCCGGAATCAGTCTTCTCCTCACATGTAAGAGATTATTATGGGAAATCTCTTTTTTTTCTGGTTAGCCCGTTTACTTATTACAGAAGTCCTCTTAGCCGTTCTTAGACATCGTTAACTAGTAGAGGCTAAAATTATGATTACATAGCATTCACCAGCAGGAGGAAGGTTGCACCAGGAATTCAAGAATTGTGTGATGCTGATTTTACTGGTGTGGTTCACGAGTCTCCCAAGTGGTAAGAACGAAGGTGAATTTACAATGGAAACTACAAGTTTTCAGACATCTTCTCAAGTGCTTCAACAMAACCAGCACTGTCAAGATGGCTCACGAAATCTGACTTAGAGCTGTGGTCCAAAAGGCAACTCCAGCTAAGTTTAAGTGAAATTTTGTCTTTCAGTGCAGTACCTTGTTAGTTAGAAAATCATAATTTCATTTTATACCAACATCAGCCATTTAGCTGACAGGAAACTTGGACTTAAAGCTGCTCTTCAAGTCACCATGTACACAAAAGAGATTCATATGAAGAGTCAGAGTATAAAGGGGGTGTAAAGCTCCCCATCTTTTCCACCTCCCCTTTCTTTTCTTGGGCTTCTCCACTTTCCCTAATCATTCCCTCTTCTACTGTCTCATTCTCTGGACAGCATGATTGTGAATGAGAGGAACAGTGATATCAGCTTTTTGAGCAACTAGAGAATGAGCCAGAGAAAGTCTTCTTTATACTAGCAGACTTGTTGAAGGAACCGAGCCATGGCTCATTCAACCAAGGATGGAAAAAGAGATCCTTAGAAACCTTGACAATAGGTCTGTGGGGATAAAATAGTGCACCTTTACAGTAGCTTTCTGCTTGAGATCATATTGGTAAGCCGGAGATATTAAGAAGGTCGTGAACAGACTCTGCTGGGAATGAGAGGGGACTAACAGGAAAAGATTTAGTAGAGTCGTTGCTGCTTAGTACCCACTTCCACACTATATGCATTTCAGAGGGGCTTAGTTCCAGTCTGGACCTGTGAGCTGCACATCTATTAGTGTTTGAAGTGAATCCAGTGAGCTCCTTAAGCACACTTTCCATTTTAGTTTCACCTGAGAAGAATCCAATCCATACATTCCAAGACGATTTTGCATTGTGAACCAAAGTGTGGTAAGTGGGAATGCTTGGGATACTTGCTTCGAAAGTAAAAAGGTTGATGCCTCTGTCCTGACATTAACTCAAGACACGAAAATTCTCCATACACCACTGACAGGTATACTGAATTCACCCCAGCAAAGAAGAGCCAAAGAGCTTGCAGCATCCTTCTGCTTTAATACCTAGCCAGCAAAACATAGCCACAGAGCCAGCAGCCTCAGAGTTCAGCAGCACAGAATTGATAAGCCAAGAATTCCCCCAAAACACTTAGCTTCAAAACCCTCTTCATCAGTCAGAAAGCTGGTGGTGCTGAGCCAGTGTCTGACTTGGTTGGTGTCAGCTCAGAGTTGTTTTGGTTAGAACTGGGGATATGAAACATGTTATGTGGTTCTTTGCTAAAAACAAATGGAGATGTTGCCCTTCCCTTTTCTCCAGCATGACTCTTCATGGGCTTTCACAAATGTAAATAAACCAGAATGATAAATAACAACAGGAGCTGAAATCTATATGTAGAGCTTCTCCAAGCCAAACTCTGGCTGTTTCTGAGTGATGCTGCAAATGTAATATGAGCAGGACTCTTCCACCTGAAATCTCTGATCAGTCTCCTTTCTACTACAAGTATGATGGGAACAGAAAAGGAAAGCTTTCCACATCTTCCTTTTTCTATACTCTGAAATTCAAGGAAAAGGGAAATGTCCCTGTCAGATCTCTTCCCTTTTTCACACTCCTCACAAGAACATGTGGGTTGTGTATGTGTGGGTAGATGTTCGAGAACAAGGCACATTCCTCTACACAGCTTGGGCAAGGTTAGCTTACCGCATTTCATGTCTGACAAGACGTAAGAAAAGAAATTTAATTTTCTGAAGAGTACTGGCTTTATTCTATTAAATGCAAGGGGAATTCAAACTCACCATCTGCAAGAACTGCTTCATATACATAGGAGAGAGAGTCTTCAAGGTGTTTGTTCTGTGGTTTGCCTAGGAAAAAAAGAATAATTCTTTCATGAGTATCTCCTTGGAAATAATTTTAAATGGTCAGCGACTCTGAGGATAGTGACCATCGCTATCCTACTTGAACATTTCTCAGAATCTCTAGTTTGCTCTTAAGAAGATTTCAAGATCAGAAATCAAACTGAAGAAAATCAAAAATTTAAAATTTGGCAAAATAAAGCAGAGTTCAGAAAACAATAACCTAGTACCTCAGATACTAGGTTCCACTTGTGGAATCCTGATCAAGATCACATGTATAATTTTGAGTGCTCCAGAAGTGAACTGCACAGAATCAAGACTCAACAGCAAGAGTAACTGCTAAAGAGACCRAGGGTGGGGTGAGAAGCCTGAGGAGAGTAGTCTGAGAAAATGAGTGCTTTACAGTGACTTTAGTAAGGTTACATAAAACCAAACACTCAAAAATTACCTTTCTCCTTTTGAAGGAATTGTTGACTTTTTTTAACATTGGATCTGTACTGTGGACAGTACACAAGATAGATCTACTGTGGTATGGACTTATGATTTTGTACTAAAAGAAGCTGCTGTCTACCATATTCTTACTCATTTATTCTTTTGATAACAAGAGTCCAGTGAATGAGGAGGGGATTCCAGAGACAAAGAGCAGATACATTTGCTGACTGCTGTTCTGGAGAATTTAAGTCATTCCCTCTGTTCCCTCCTGGAGCTTCTAGGCAAAAAGCTGGCAAGACTTATAAAAAATGCTTTTCAAAAGTGCTCATTAGTTGTATATTGCACTTTCTGTGAATGACCAGCTTAAGACTTTACAACTGACCTGTGGACATCTGACCAGTCACAACTACAAATTAAGGGGAATTTAGATATGGACATAAAAAAATACTACATACTGGTAGGTGATCTGAAAAGTCATGCTTCAAAGTGGTAGTAGCAGTAGTAGAAATGGCTCACCTTAATCTTACTAAATATGAATATGTAAAATGGTGATCAACTAATGCTTGGATAGCACTTGGATACTGCAGAAATGAATTATACAGAAAAGCACATTAGGAAATTAATAATTCTGTTTTCTCAACAAGATTTGAATGGCATTCAATATATTAAATAACGTAACCACAAACTCAAAAACAAAAGGTATCATATAACTGCTAATTAACTGAGCACTATTTATCCCGTGTACTAATGAGACCAGGTCCTTACTGGGGGGGGGGGGGAAGGATGTACTCACATAATTAAAGGCAATCAATGCATATGAACAAGAAGCCTAATTAAATCTTAAAAGGCTACTTCATATCTGTTACCTTCTTACTTTTGAACTAGTTTTGTAATTTTAGTAATATTTTCTGGACTAAGAGCCATTTAAGTATAGAGAAATCCCACTAAGCGCAAAACCTGATTCTATATAAAAATGTTGGGGATTTTTTTGCTATCCTAATATTGATTTTCTTCAATATGAATTTAAATAGGTATTCCACTGCTTTTATTCAGAGATAGTTATTATAATTCTTTTATTCAGGAAAAGACGGTGACCCTTGCTTTATCTCTTTTCTAAGAAGCTGACACTGGGTTAGCAGAAATACATCATGGTCAAATCACAAGTATCACTTTTATTATAATGACACTTGTGTGTCAAAATAATACACAAAGAATGTACTTCCAGAGGATTCTATAGATGCCTTCCAGTAATATTTTTTCAATAATTATCATAGTTAAGCATAATATAAGACCAGACAAGAGTTTGTAAGTAATACCTTATACGAAGGACACACATGACTACAGATTCACATAGCCATTTTAGAGCTCTAGCTCCAAAACACATGCTGRAAATCTTAAACTTCAGTTATTTGTAAGCCTTACAACTGCAAATAAATACTAATAACTATAAACAAGAAACTTTGATGATGTCCATTTGCAACCTTGAAAAAACAGAGTAACGGCAATAAAACCAGTCATTCATATTGAAAGTAAAAAATGTGTAAGCCACAAAAACAACACTAAAAATCACTGTACATTAATTAAAATTAGTACACGCTGTAGGAGTAATGTTTATGTTCTATTCATTTGACTTATAGTATTAATAAAACTCATTAGAAACTTGCCCTAAATGCCATTAAAAGACATTCACTTTAAGATTTCGGTGCATTCACTTTTACAGGTGTAAGCAGTTTCCATCCAATTAATGTCTAAAATAAGACAAAAACATCGCATGCATGATGCATACCTCAGTATGCAAGGGTACAGATCATCATGACTGGCTAGACAGATCAAAACTCGAACTGCTAAGAAATCTGATTATATGCTGAAGAACAGCTTTCTCTGGATTTTGCAGATTAAGAAAAAAAGGAAGAGAGAAGTCAAGCCACCTAACTAGCAGGGTCTGCCATCCTCCAGACTGCCAGCTCAGTTTCACTTCTGGTTAGAAATAGCCAGGATCAAGTGCTGTATGCAAGAAGCCAGTGACACTAATCACGTTTTTCACTGATACTTGTTCCCATTACAAATCCTGCCACTGCATTGCTGCCCCTGCAATCAGTCCGCATGAAGATGTAGAAACACAACATGTTAGGAAGGTTAGTTAATCTGGTAATCCTAGCAACAGTCTCCACAAAGCAGTTCAGAGACTCATTAGCAGGGCAAAATGGGAAAGAGAACTATTGCTAGTGATAATTTCATCCAGATTATTTTGGTTTTAATCAGGAAGTATAATTGCCATTTGAGATCCTCCTCTGCAAGCAGATGACTTTACTGTCTTAAAGTACCAGCAGTAGTATCCACTGTCCAAATCCATATACATCAGGCAAAGAGGAAAAGGACACAGTTGCACCTCATCTACTGCACCCTCTACTAGCAGTGAGCAAGGCCAGAACTACCTTTTTGTTTCCCTCTATTTATTCTATCTTATGCGTTCACATGGAAAATCTTTACAACTGAGGCTTTAGTTCAATATTCACAAAGAAAAAAAATCCAACGTACACACTAATCACTTTATATTCAGTATTAATGAAAAACAAAGCAAAAACAACCCACACAGCATTTTTGGCTTCCTCTTGACCTTTGGTCCTTTTTAGCACTTTGCCTTCATTTCTTTGCAGTCTCCAAGCCGTTATCAAAATCTGGGTGAAATACTTGGCCATTGAAGCCAATGGTAAAGATCTCACTTATATCAAGCTTTTTGCTCATCAGCACAAGTTCTGCTGACAGTACAAGAAAATTCGCATTTTCATTACTTACTCACATTTGAGTATCAGCGTGAAAGAGGATTTTACAGGAGAATAAATGAAACAGTGGATCCAAAGTGTGAAATATTACTTTGGTATTCAAACAATATACCCAAATTTATCCCTGGTATAATTCTGATAACATTAACACCAATATGCCAGAAGTGAATTAGGAAACTGATGCCATAAAGGTTTATGGTAAGAATATACCAGTTCATTTCTCTTTTCTGTGACCAGCACTAAGGAAGTCATATATTTGAAGTGGGCTGAAGACTATACATGTTAAGTCCCATTTTAAGCTCCCAGCATATTTATCCTATATATACACATAAGAGACAAATTAAGACAATTAAGAAACAAATACAAAATGCTGGTATCTCATTACTCTAGAGCTACACCTTACTAGCAGTTGCAAAAGCAGCTTTTCTTAACATCACTCTTAGTGATTAAAATTGTGTGCTGGCATGCTGAATACTTTTTAGTTAATGATCAGAAATTAATGGCATATTGCTGTCTCACGCAAAAGTTACGTATTCTTTCTGAGAATCCTGCCTGAGTTGTTCAAGGACTGTGGAAGCAGTTTTCTATTTAGGTTATCTTACCTAATGTACCTATTTCCAGTTTTCAATATAGGTATAGGTATAACAGGTATAAATGGCTACATGTGGGTTTGTTGAGCAGTTCTTCGCTGCCCATTTTTATAGCAGTAGATTCTCTTCACATCATGACAAAAGAGCCTGCCATTTCTTAGGGAAAAGGCTGGAAACAGAAGTGACAAGAATTGTTAAGTTTTTTGTGAGCTGTGTAAACACAATCAAACCTAATAAAATATCAAGCAGACTAACAGATACTAAGTCATCTGAACTGAGCAGTCCCACAAAAAAGCCTCATAAAAGCATCAACACACTTCAGGAATAGTGACACAGGGATGTATCTGTACTAGAAAAGAACTGCAAAACCCATATTCCTTTTGCGTCATCAATACTGAGACACAAATAACTGCAAAACGAATTCAGGACTTTTAGAGTTACTTATAGTTACAAATATTTTGTCTATATATACCTGCAAATCACCTCCTTAAATATACAAAATAGCCTGAATTTGAAGTACAAGTGATTCAAGACTACATAAGTTTAGGTGAAGAAAAAACAAGTTATTCAATTAATACGTCTAAAGTATGTCAATTTGACAAGAAAAAAGTGCACGGTTCAGCAGACTGAAAAAAAAAATACCCATGCAAACAAATTGCATCTTCTGATTCTACCTTTACAGAAAGCTGCTCTAGAGTCACACTGGGTCATCTTAGATGATAGCATAGAAAAATAAATTTTCTGAATATTCCATTCTTTCTCAGAGTGGACTATACCAGTCTGAAAACCAATACTAAGTATGAATGTAAGAGTTTCAGTCAGTACTGCTGTAAAAATACTTTTATGTATCCATCTTGTTAAATGAATCTCTTGACAGCAACAAAAACATTTGCATTCTTCTTTATGTGTACAGTGAATCTGTCACCATCGAGGAAACACATCTTAGAAAGGTCGGTTTCCATGTCTCAGTTTTCCATTTGTTCCCCCCAGAATATGCACAAACAGGGACTGACAAATCCTTCAGATTCTGTTTAAGAGTATTACAGGGTGACCAAGCTCTCTGTTGGGTACAAAAACCCCTACACCTTGCATTTTGTTCAGTTTCACTGGGCATTTTAATTAGTATTATTTTTGATTAGTATTTTTGAGATACATACTGCTTTAGAGGTAGAAGGAAGTACCAACAAATAAAGAGCGCCACCTGACCTAAAATGATGAACTTGGCACCACCTGGTAGGTGAGAGGCAGTTCAAAAATAATGGGGAAGGGGGATAAAATTGGATTTATTCATATACTCTTTCYATCTCAGACTGCTCAGACAATGCACAGAGAATGGAGTCAACAGAAGAGACTGCTGAGAACTTACTTTGCCTGGGAACTGCAGTGTACAGAGGAAGCTATAGTGGCAGGGTGGTGTTACTAGCACCTGAGCTACACCATTAGTAACTCTCCTCAGGACTGTAAGATAATGACCTGAATTAGCATCCATCTTCCATTGTTCTTACTAATTCTAAGCTGTTCCTGAAGCCTGGAATCAATCAGACCTTGAGGGCCTGCTGTCCTATTGGATTAGCTGAACTTAGTTGTAGTGGAGAATAACAGTGCGGTGCCAGGTAATCACTGTAATTAAAGAATATCACTTCTCTACAAATTCTGACACTTGTAGAGTGACAGCTCTTTGTTAATATTGAGGAGACATGAAGGTACAAATGTAGAGAGGAAAACATTAACAGTAAAGAATAATGTTTATGAAAAGAGGGAAAGGAAAAGACAGAAGAACATACACATAAGTGTTTTGATCACCATTTCCAAGATCAGAAATATCAAGAGCAGATAAACACAGAAAGTAAAAGAGGTAGAAGGAGAGGACCTATATGAAGAGAGATGGGAAATCTTGTAAGCGTACAGTCCTGAAGAAAACTGTGCCACAGGAGAAGTAAGCCAACTATACCTAATAATGGCTGTAGTGAGCCATTTTAAACACAAGGGAAAAACATTTTTCCCAAATGCATAATCTGCCAAAATCTCTGCCACAAGTACTGCAAAAGCAAAGAGCTTAGTAGAACTCTACTGAAAAGTAACACAAATATAGACACTACAGATAGTAACCATTACCTTTAAGCAGAGATAAACAATAAGAGATACACATTCTTATTTCTCAGAGCTTAAATCAACACCCAGGTCACAGCAAATTTGCACTGGGAATATTTACACTGTGCAGAGTTCTGCTAGCAAGTACTATATCTGAGCTGGCCTACCTGATGGCCAAGGCACACCAATGCAGAAAAAACAAGGTCAGAGATATCTCAGCTATCTGTACGGAGGAGGGTTTACACCGCCAAGCACCAGGCGGTGATACTACTCGTAGTCCTCAAACCAGTTCAGTCACCTGAACTTGTCTGATCTCAGCTGCAGTCTGTGCATGTCTTGCAAAGATGTACACACTGAAACCAAAGTCTTTGACTATTCATTAACTCATCTTTGCATTCATCTCTGAAATCACTGATACTGGCTACTGCCAAAGAAAAGACCTATTGCTTGACATTACATTCTACAGTAAAACCTTGAAGGCAGATGCAATAAATATTTTGTGAACATGCAAACCAAAGTGAAGAACCATCACCTTTTTTTCTAGGAAAATGTTTATCTTTTCTAAAAAGTTTGCAATTTCCTGTGTATGAGTCAACTGACAATCTCTGGGCCCACTTTCTTCTACATATATGCACACATACATGGCATAGACCATTGATTTTATTCTACTGAAAAGCTGCTCAGCAATTTTTCTCTGAAGCTAAATATCAGACACTGTCAAAAAGTGCAACCATTACCTCATGAAATCAAACTGGGGAACTTTAATTAGCTCCAAAACCTAAAGCTGAGACACACTCAGAAGAAAAGGATATACTGACGGAAAGGTTAATAAATATCGATCAGTAAGAATGCCAAAAAGAAGAGATGGTTGGGAGGGGGAGCATAAAACTTACTTTTGCAAGCACAAATCTGAACTAGTCAGACTGTATAGTCAGGACATACATCTGCAGACACCCCTAGGGCATGTTTGAAAGCAATATTACCTGCTTAAGCTTATCTGCTCAAGCACAAGGCAGCAGGGATATCCAACTAAATCACTCAGACTCAGCTGCGGTCCCTGTACCTGTGTGCCCAAAGAAATACCCTTGCTTGTTCATYTGAATCCAACCTGCTCCCAGATACAAGTTCATCTCAGAGAAAAACACCTGAGCTGCAGGATATCCTACTCAAGACCAAGCTCCTGAGCCAGTAAAGTGGCACCTTGCAGATTAACAGAGACAGAACCACAATGTTCTGCTCAGCACACAAAACAGCACGAACTGAGAGCAATAATAGACCTAGAGACTACAAAGAAGCAAAAGTAAATATACTCTCAAAGGAAAATATGCAGCCATCTGTCTGAAACCTGTCCATAACTTAGGGCGTCACTCCAAAGTGGCCGAGACACTTGTCTTCCTGAAAAACTGCTTCTCAGCTACATTTGTGCAATCTGCCAAAGTACTTGAAGATTAGGCTTAACCATGTGCACAGACTAGCACAACACCTCTTTGCCATGTCAATACCTCCCATCCTCAGGAAAAAAAGTTTTTCTTACATTTCTGGAAGTGCTAACAGTTACTTCAATGCTTCTCTGTTGCTTCCATGAATGTGCAAAAATATACAACATGGATCTTCTAGAACAGACTTCTTTCTTGAGTTTGTAAAAGGGAAAGGGAACTTCTGCTCTTAGAGCTTGTGTGAACACTGGAAATTATGCCATCCACAAAACTAGGGCTTGCTCAGTAATTATTTTTCATGCAGTCAGGTTTAGTTAAGAGATACGCATTGTCATAAAGCATTTTGAAAAAGAGATGAAATATAAACCCAAATTTTTGTGAAACTTCTGAGATTTGTAAACTCAGGAAACAGAGAAACAAATTATGTCAGCTGTTTAATCTTACCATGACAGGGTGATGGTAGGGTCACAGATCCCAGTGGCAGCTTTTAGACTTTTCAAAGCTGCTTCCTTCTGAAATTCAAGCTGGACTAAGAATACAACAGTTTCAACAGACTTCAGTGGCAAATGCATCATCAAAAAAACTAGAACTGTTGGATCAAGCTGAAAAGCGATCATTTCTTCAGAAAATTTTAATTATCACTCCCCCCCCTTCAAAAGATATTAATACAGCTAGAAGACTACCTTAGTAAAGGTTTGGGGTTTTAGATTACCTGATTGAATAATTCCAGTAACAACGGAGAGATATTCCTCAGGTTCTTGATCAGTGGAGATCTCTTTGCTGCCTCCATCTAAAGTCAGTATGTCATAAAGAATGTCTGAATTCTCTACCCCACAAAGTAGAATCACCACATTATCTGGAGGTTTGAGAAGTTGCTCAAGAAAATAACCTCTCTTTTGATTCAGACTTCTAAGAAGTCCACATGATAGTATCAATAGTTTACATTTATAACAGGATAAAGAGAATAACTCCAAGTGCTTGATAGAAGATGTCTCAAGACTGTAGAGTAAGATTCCTTCTTCATTCAGTATGTGTCTGAAAATAGTTTTTAAATACAGAGCCCACTCTTCTGCCTCCTGCTCATAAATCACGAGAATATCCTTTGTGTGTTCTAAAGAGAAGAAAATATTGAAAAATTATTTCAAAACCATTTGGAACTCATTTAAAATATCAGAAACCAGAATATTAGTTTTTCCCCTCTTAACACCTTGAGGTGCTCAAGACACAGCATCAGCCTGAAATGACAACCATCTCCTTATTTCTAAACGAACACAGAAAGATTGTCCACAAAAATGCTGACAAAACAGCTCAGAATATGTTCTTCAGCTTCAACTAGCGTTTAAGAATAAATACAGAAATTGTAGTGTTGAAAACAGAGTGTGCTCGCACATTCTGCTCACTCATAGGTTATTGATGAATGAGCGATACCATTAAAATGTAACAGTTACCTTTTAATAACAACAATAAAGAACACATTTGAATACTGGATATGATTTGACTTCACTAGAGGCAGAATCGCTGTTTAGGATATTTTGGCAGTATGGTATTAACATGGTCTTCTACTGCCTTTATTCTAACAAAATTATTTATGAATCTAATAAAAATACATCTAGAATGGCTTTTTCTAGTTCTGCTTCCTCTTTGAGATGCAAAACAATGCTGCTAAGACAACTAACATTCATTCATGCTGTTAATAGGGGTATGGTATGAAACCATACTAACTGTGATTTGCTAATCGATACAAATATCCACTAAAATATCAAGGTAGCTGAATCGCAATCAAAGAGAGGAGTTCACAATCAAAGGGAGCCTCACAATAGCCCTGTGGGGCAACAATAAGAGACTTGGGAAGAGATGCAGCTGCTGCACTTCATTTCCGCTGCACTCCGCCGTGACTCCCGGATTCCTGACGAGCCAAGCAACCTGACTGGCACTTGCTTGTAATGCACCAGCGCTGCTTCTTTGAGAACACCAAAAGAAAGAAAATACAAAGGAAATACTGGACACACACAGAGCTAAAACATTTCTTGAGCATGCATTAGATCTGCATATTGGGATATACTTTTGGGTAGGTAAGGAGGATAAACAGCTTGTTAGGGATCCCACAGAAAGTTCACAGTGCAAAGWAAGAAATTGAGCCTAGACCTTTAGGGTCCAGGATCAGTGGTTTAACCATTTGACATTCCTTCTTTTTTAAATAAATTATTTCTAAACTCTGTTCATTCGCTTTTTACTCAGGAGAGATTTCAAACAAAGTTTACCCAGGTGAAGGCAAACTGAAAACTGTAGAATAGAGATGCTATGGCTTAGCTCTTTGACTTCATTACATGTTTATAAACAGTTTTGAGGAAAGCTGCCTTCTTTTAAACATTTAATATATTCATTCTCCTCCCCCCCCCCAAAAAAAAAAGAAGAAAAACAAACCAAACCAAACCAAAAAAACCCACTTCTGTGTCACAGGAAACCATACAGGGCTGCACTGAATATGGTAGCAGTTGATAACATTTCAAGATGATTGACTCTGAATAATACACTTAAATGGTATGATAATTGTTCAAATACATTTGGAACAGCAAACACCACATCTGCCACGGTGAAAGCAAAGAAGTATTCTGAAAGTGTCTGCTGTTGCTGAAATGCTAAAATTTAATTATAAAAAATTAATAGTATGGTATTCCTTATTTAACTCAGAACAAAATTGTGTGTTTTATGGCACTAGGATAAGAAGTCTACTTGTGATTTTACAGCACTTAACTCCACTGTTATTTGTTCTCAAATTCTTGTCTGATTTTCTCTAAGTCTCAGAAAGAAAGCAAATAGCAAAAAGCTATGCAGTCTCTTGTGTAGTTTCAAGTGAGGAACTTGTATTCAGAATAGTAAGGCCAGGAGGTCTTTTGGTCTGACCATATCACTTCATATCACAGGAGATGCAATGACCAAACAACTAGTTCCAGTCCACAATTTCTAAAACCACTATAATGGTCCTTTAAAAGTACTGATTTAAAGAGGCTGCCTAATCTTTGAATTTACATGTCATTTGAATTTGTTTAGTTTCAATTTCCAGCCACAGAATGTCATTTTATCTTTTTTTTGCAAATTTGAAGAACTACCTGCCCTCAGAAATCTCTCCCTAAGGTCTTCAGACTCTCATGAAGTGATTCTTAGCCTTGCCTTCATTACAGTTCATAAATTGAGTTTATTACATTTCTCAACATGAAAGAAGCTTTATAGAACTTCTACTGCTTTTTCTGAACTTTTGTGAACTTTCAGCTTCTCAAAATATTTTCTGAGGAACCAAAAGTTGTATACAATAGCAGTTCCTTGATACAGTATATTGGAAGAATAAAATCTTAATCTCACCTGAGATTGCCTTGGTTACACACAGAAAGACTGTACTCAGTCTTTAAATCAAAAGGTATCATCATAAGTTCACATCAGTGGCACTTCCCCTTATTAGGATGGACTTGGGCAAGGACATAGCTAAGAGAAATTGCAAGGAGGGATAAAAGATACTGGGTTTTGAAACCATGCGTGAATTGAAGGGTAAACATTTTACATTGCTTCATAGAATTTTGGTTCCCTGATTGTGCAAAGTGCTGGAATCTGCCACAGCAGACACAGCACTTGGCCAGGAGGCTGGGCTTCCTCTCCACATAAAGGACAGGACTGGGAAGGAATGGTGTACACTTGTACCACATCCATATGCAGACTGAATGCACCCAAGAGGCACTCCTAGATCCTGCAGCAGGAAGGTACACCAGAACTGACCATTCACACATAGCCAAAGAGCTCCCTGTGTGCTGGGCATAGATGAGTAGGTTTTTTAGTTAGAAATATCTATAAAGAGCTGACATTATAACATAATCATAATAAAACTATACAAACAGGCATGAAGTCCACTCTTGTGCAAATGAACAGTACAAGACTTGTGTACTTAAGAAATTCTAAAGATAGAAGTGAGGAAGTTGCCTTAAAGTGATAAAAAGAAGCAGCATTTTTTTTCTGTGGTGTTTCTACACCTAGAGTCTACAGCTTTGATCTTAGCTAAGAGCAAATGAGTAACAGTTTTAAAGATGTTTATCGAAGGCTCAATTGCACTTCCTTTTAATAACATTGACTTTTAAATTAGAAATGAGAAAGAATACTTTATTTGTATAAGAAAAGGGARTGAAATATATCCAGTAACAAGCCTGATGGAAGAAAAGCTCTGACATGCATCTCATAAAACTTTAACTTAATACAGCTGCTGTATTTCATTTGTTTTTTCTACCTGCATAAGAAGGAAGAGTCATATTGCTGAGGAAAGACTCCTGCTAAGCTGAGATTTTATGCTGCAGTTTGGCGTAATGTTTTTTGTTTTGAAGACGACAACTAGTGCTGTTAAATTACCTATAGCTGGTTTTGATTTATAAGTGGAAACCAAATGTGGCTTTTTGAACTATATGCGTGTATTTACTTTTATTTCTGCCATCAATTTGTTGCTTTCTAAGATATCCCTCCAGATTGTGAATTAACTTTGATGTTGCGAATGAATGTAGAATTATATGCTCTCTCCCCAAAACTGTATTAATATTGAAAWTTTTTTAAAATTCATGCATGACTTCAAATCTCTACCTAGAGCTAGAGTTTAGCTCTAGAGCAACATTGCCCAATACTGAATACACAGTAACACTTACTAACTTTTCAGCTAAAGTTTTTTCATTCATTATTTTCATATCTCACTGAATATTTCTTTGAAGTTACTGCATTTGGTATATAATGTAAGTAAAGGTGAATTTCATTCTGTTGAAAGCAAATGTAATAGAAACTACCATATCCTGACAAAATTAAGCCATGCTTCAACTGCTCCTACTTGGAAACTGACTCAAAGGTAGAAATAAAATGTATTATTAGTTCAGTAATGAGAAACAGTAAGAGAAATTATGCAGTCATCCATAGCACAAAATGGCTCTTCTGACAAGCAAAGTGTTCTCTAGTTACTGACATGTGGCCACTCAAAAATGTAGAGTCCCACAGAACAGGCCATCTGAAACCTCATTTGAAAAGGCCTGCTGACAAGAACCAAAAGCGGTAAGACCATCTTTGCAGATCAGTGTGAGCAAGTGGGAATTAAGGTCTTGCACATGAACAAGGCAACAATCAAAAAAATATGTTATGCAAGAAAAAAAAAACACAGAACGAGCATATTAGAAAGTGAAATCAAATCTCTATGCAAAATCTGTAATGCACAAAATACAGTAGGAAAGCAAAGGAAGGAAATTAAAGGTTTAGGGCTTGCAGCTACTTTTAAACATGTACCTCTGTTTCTGACTTTAAGCAAACTTTGCTTAAAGAATTTAGATTCTGTTCTAGAAGTCAGCAAGAAGTATTCAGTTCCATTAACCTTTGATAATACCATTGATAGATCACAAAAGCAAGTCACCTTTCAGATATGAAATTATCCTCTGCCTTCAAAGGACTTAATGTTTGCAGATTCTGTGCTCTACTTTTCTAGAGATCTGCATTTTACTAGGGTTGTTTCTAGCAAGTCTGCATTAACATACTTTGCTTAACCTGAATAAACTCAATTTCAGTTAGGCTAGGGTATAAGAATGGGTTGTAYGGTCCCATTGCCTAAGATCTCTTTGGTAAAAAAGTGTGATTTCAATACCAACACTTAGGAAAGTTTTACTAGAATGAAGGATAACCATGTTTCTCTGGATGACCTACAGCCTTTTCCTGTTAGAGCACTGGAGCACAATACTGCCATTCCCTATTGCTCTTCCTTGCTTCCCAGGTGTTCATATAACCTCTCTACAAGCTTGTGGCAGTCAGTCCCAAAAAGAAAGTAACTAAAGTCAGTTTGTAACCCTTGCCTCAGTCCCATCAGATTTTGGTATCCGTGTGGAGAAAACGCAAATTGTTCTCAAAGACTACGTTGAGAAAGGAAAGGGACCAATGGAATTGTATATAAAGAACCCAGCAAAGGATGGGAAAGGGCAGCAAATGCAGAAGTTTCACTTTGTTTCACTAAAGGCTGATAGAGAGGCTTTCTTGAGCTGGTCTGAGAAAGCAAAGCTGATGGTGATGAAAAGAAACAGTACAAAGAAGGCAAATGGAATGGGCCTTTTATTCTGAATTTTACCTTCCTTCTCCAACACAAACACAATTACAGTGGTAGAAGTCAGAGAAAGTTCTGAGGAGGCCAACTGAATGACAGTAGTATAAAACTGGAGAGAGAATTACAAAAKAGTAGCTTTTCTTGTAAGTCAGCCTTCAGTGTAAGTTGTCTCCTTCCCGTCCCCAAAGTGGGCAAAGAGGATCAACTACTAGAGAAAGAAGAAAATTAATCTTTTTTTTTTAAAAAATSTCTTCCTGTAACAGAGGTCCTCACTTGTGTGTACGGTACGCTGGGGTTATTTGTTTTAAAAATGTCAGACTTAAATGGAAAAACATTTGAGAAATAAATGTATAAACTTTGTAAGCACATAGTGAGCTACTGTCCATCAGCAAGAATTTTTAAAAGCAAGTACAGTTGGCAGATATCTCAAAAGTGGGAAAGCACACAGTGAAAATTGTTGCTCATCTTCTTCTAATGCATGATGAAATGTATTAGAGGCAACACAAGCATGGATGACATCTACTAGTCCTTAATTCCTTGTGAACCATAGATTACACTTTCTAGAACTGTCGTGAGTCTCTTCCCAAGCTAAACTTATACCAAAGCATTTTTTTTCCTTAAATGAAGGAAGGAGAGTCATCGTAGGTAAATTTAAAATTCTACATGACAACTATACTCATCTGATTAGATTTTTTAGTATCTTAAACCTCTAAGCTTACCAAGACTAAGACCTGACCAGGAACTTTCACTGACCAAGAACACAATCTAAGGCATATTCATATATACATAGCATATTCAACCATGAGTTCCCTTTCCACAGAAAGGCTTTCTTTTGTCTACAGAGTCTTAAGTCCCTAGCTTTGCAAACTGCTAGCATTTGAAAAATGTCTGTTTTCCCCCGAGGCACCTCCTCTGATTCCCCTTTCTCCCCATTCTCTTCAACCTGTAGAAAATAAATTGCATAGGTCAAGAGTCATAACATAATGACAAAAAATAGAATATGGGAAATGGAAGGAAGAGGTACAGATTCCCACTGTTGCAGCTTTGCAAAACATTTCTTGTAATCTCAGGAAAATTCACTTCAATGTGGGCCTTATGTAGGACAAGAATGGACAGCATACATATAAAGCACCTCTAGTTCAAGTCCTTAGACTCAGATTCCAGAAACAAGAATTTTAGTCTCTTGGTCCCTGCACAATCTTTTCACAAGGAACTATCCACTGATCTAGTCATACTCCTTTCCTGATCACTTAAAATACTATAACAGGAAACTACAGAAAAAAATTAATTGGCACTCCAATTAAACGACCCCTGTAATTTCACATTTGGAAACAGAATGAGACCATGTAATTCAGCATACCACAACAAGCTGTCCCTCCCCCATCCAGAATGGATTGATTTTCCCAGTCAGAGCACCTGACGCACATCCAGTAAATGTATCTCAAAATGCATCTCTAACTCTTGCTTGCTGAATTCTGTAAGGCAAATCTCCTGAAGCAAGCCAAAATGGATTCATCATGGGAAGGACAGTAGAAAGCACTTTAGAACTACTTGCAGATAATGGAAAATGTTTTCAAGTAAGTCATGTTGCTTCTCAAAGATGTTTCACTAATGGAAATGAAAATTATAAAAGCCTGCTTRTAAACTTTAGAGTGAGATCAGGAAGCAGCTAAATTGCTGCAGCACTGTGGCACACCTGTTTCAATTAAAGCAATTATCTTAAAGCATGGGACATTCCTGCCATCAGATAGCAGAGCAGCTGCACTTCTACTCTCAAATGCCTATTTAACTAGCATGTAGTATGAACATTTTCATCATTTATGCACCTTCTGTTGCTAATTGCTAAGTTGTTTGTGAAAATAAATACTTGCTCTATCTGTATAGAGTAAGGCCTCATCTCTTCATCATTCTTCTCACTGAGCTCAGTGAGGTTTGGAGTGGGGAAACTGAGATTCAACAAAGAACAATTTTCCTACGAACGGGATGCACTTAGGCTTGATCTTCCAGGTTTTTTCTGTATAGAAATCCTACTGGCCTCTACAGTAACAATGGGAACACGGAGCCAAATAGGTTGAATACCTTTCCACAGCATAGTATTGCCCCAAGCCGACATAACCTTAAGAACTGCAAAGATTCATCAAATTCAACACTATGCTCAAAAAACAGTTCTTAGACTCCTGTCTAGACTTATCTCTGATCTGCCACGTGAATGCATACGCTAGTGTAATGACTACCACTGTAACTTCTCCTGTGAGGCCATGCCCATCCACAGATGAACACTGACCAATGAACAGGTGCTTCTTTCATTTCTAATGAACAAGATTAAATAGGAAGATGGGATATAGAGGTCAGAACTCAGTTCTGTATTTCAAAGTACGTGGCCTCCTCCTCTACCACCTTCCCAACAAGGCAAAAAAAATGTGTCATTACAGTCACTTCCCTGAGAGCAAATTACACCATTGTTAGGTTTTAGCAGAATGTAATCAGGTAACAGAGGGCCTTCTAAGTCAGAAATGCTTTAGACACTAATAAATCCTGAAAAGAAAATATAGCATAATGACAGTATAAAGAGCTAAAATAACATGCTACTTTCTTCTGAGATCTGTGGAACAAGTCTTTAAGGCCACGTGATAACTTGGACAAGCTGTATCAAGTTTCTTTTAACTGATATTATTGTCCCTAGAAACAACCACTACCCAAAGCTTACTCTTACACTATCACCAAAACTATTACTATATAAACTGGAAATATATTTTAAAAAAATCCCATCACTTACTTTGCAATAATAGTTTCAAAATTTAATTGTTTCACTTCAAAGTAACTGATATATACACCTGACCTCTTCAGTGATTTCAGGCAGAAGAGAGGAATGCACAGTGATTAAGAACGTACACTTCTCATCACTTCTCCAATTGTCCCAGTTACCTTCAAGCTTCCTGTTGTATACCACAAGTTGGAAAAATAATCTATGTTCTTCTCCATGTGTCTCCCTCTCCTGCCTGAGCAAAACCTCAAATTACTAACATTTTGTGCTGTTCTGACTTCTTAATTACTTATTTATAGGAAGGAAAATTACACACCAGCTACTCACAATAAAGAACCAGTTCATTCTTCTAAAATTTTATTATCTAAGGCAAACATCAAGGCTCAGGTCATTGAGAACAGCCATAAACAAATTATAGACAGACTATACTAAWTAACTTCTAGAATAGCAACAATTGGTCCTCCTCAATTAGACTGAAATGTGGACAGTGTAGAGATTCTGAAAATGTGAAGGAAAAAGAAGACCCATTCAGCATTTTCTTGGTGCCCTGCAATATAACAAATTTCCCTTTCCCAAAGAGCCTTCAAAATCAGACCCTTCAACTCTCACCTCTAAGGACATTTCATTTTTACCTGTTCTCCAGTAAGTATTTTTTTTGTTTGTTTGTTTTTTGGGAGGGACAGGGAAGATGGGGGAAGGTTGTCCTKTTCTTTTTCTGATTTTTTTTTTTTTAATTCTTATTCTTGCCACTGTTTCTTGTCTTATCCTTCAAGATCTCTCCAGACTTGCCTATCCAGAAGTAATTTAACTCTGCCTGCTTACACTAAAGCTCCTTGCTTCTTCTTTTATCTTCCCTTGTCTTTTTCTTCTGCCATTTTTGATTCCATTGTTACTCCAGTCTCTCTCATTCCAGTATCAGATCACAGAACGGTTGAGGTTGGAAGAGACCTCTGGAGATCATCTAGTCCAATCCCCCTGCTCAAGCAGGGATACCTAGAACACATTGCGTAAGTTCACGTCCAGGTGTGTTCTAAGTATCTCCAGAGAAGGAGACTCCATAACCTCTCTGGACAACAGGTTCCAGTGCTCTGCCACCCTCACGGTAAAGACGTTTTTCCTCATATTCAGGTGCAATTTCCTGTGTTTCAGTTTGTGCCCATTACCTCTTGTCCTGTCGCTTGGCACCATTGAAAAGAGCCTAGCCCCATCCTCTTGACACCTCCCCTTAAAATATTTGTAATCATTGATAAGATCCTCCCCCTCAATCTTCTCTTCTCCAGTCATCATCTTCCTTCAGAGTAAAGCATAGGCTTCTAAATAAGAACCTGAGAATGAGAAACACGCTCTGTAGATATTAATTAGCATTAGAGGAAATAGTCAGATGAAATCCAGTACATTCACCTGTCACAAGGTAACATACACCAGAGAACAGTGCATACACAATATTCACAACAAAATGGAAAACACCAGTCTTGCAAGCAGGAACACTTCAGGAAAACTGCTTTTTCCAACTGCTGCAATCTGGGGGTCATACACCTTAGTACCACCACATGAAACCCAAGGAGATGTCTTACATCTTAATGTGATTCATCACCTGAGATTTGTCAGAAACTGACAGTCAGACAATCATTATATATCAGTTTATCAATAAATATCACTACATCTAGCAATTTCTGCTCAAAGAAATCTCTATGTTCCCTGCATTTACAACATATGGTCAAATATATTGAACTAACTATAGATGACATCCCAACAATTCTTAACAGTTATAGATTATCATTGACACAGAAAATACATAGAACTCTTAGAACTCTCATACTGCCATTATATTTCTAAAATAATATTTTCTTTGCCATAGGTCAGCTGAGAATCCACGGAGGATTCTTGAATCCCCATAAATTGAACAGCTTCATCTTCTCCTGCTTTTTGCAGACTGAGATACCTAAAACAGATTTAAAACCATTTAGGTAAACTTTCATCCAGAAGTCAAAGGAACTGTGAGAAGTGGTTTCTACTCAATGTATAAAGTAATGTTAAACCACTGTGCTAGAGTAAAGAAATCCCTCTAGCTTCAGCTTGCTTCTTTTGTCCTTTTCTTACAAATATGTGACAGTCACAAAGAAAAAAAAAACAGAACAAATCTCTGATCAGTGTTGGACAAACACTTTATGTTTCTGTCACTGACCTTGTTAACATCAGTAGTAATGATGCATACAGAAGGAAGCAAATGAATTAGGAAATCATTACATAAGTATATACAACTTTATAAAATGAACAACAACAGAGCTAGCAGTCAATTAGAAATAAAGCTAAATAAAACAATTTCCAATACATTCACCAACTTCAGTAAAAAGTTGACTTCTCTATTAAATCTACCTCTGTAGCCTCTCTAATGCCTTAAGACAGAAATTCTAGACACTAACTATAATAACAAACTATTTTTATTTCTGCCCATCAGACAGAAAGAAATCGAGTTAGTGTGAGCCTGCCTTCACACAATTCATCTATAGTATTGCAAAATCAACCGCAATGCCCAAATACTGTTAAAGCTTATATAAAATATAAAAGAAGTTTCTCCAGAAAGCATGTCTCCTCAGCCTAAGATTAATACATACAATAATCTTTTCCCCTTGCAAAATCCAAATTTTCAAGTTACTACCATTCCTAAAGTGAGACCCAACTGGGGAGTCCTCTGAGTATTTATTTTGGGTCTTCCTCTAGTGAATAGCCCTCATAGGAAGGTTTAACACATATACTACTGTCTTTGAGCAAATTCACTGCTTCCTGAAAATAAACCAGTGGAAGTTCTGTATGTTCAAGTTCTTGCAAATAGATTTTACACATTACACTTTAGTGTTACTGACATACATTCTCAYTACCAGCTAGATACAGGGTAACTATATCTATATAATTATGTAAATTGGAATATTTATCTCACAGGTGTTTTTAGTTTTCCAAGCACAGTCTTCCATGCCTAGTTAGAAAATATAGAGAAAAAAATGGAAAAAATGTCCTTCTTGAACCACTTCTAAGACTAAGTTAAACCTTATTTCGTTACTCATTAAGTATTCTGCTTCTTATATGATCAAGCCCCTACCCACATTGTTTCATTAAATCTGTATAATCATTTTTTTTAAAAAAAGAAAAAAGGAAAAGCTTTATGCTGCCATAGATCTACCTTCTTTTTGCATACATTTTATTAATTCCTRTTCTAAGATACCTCAAGACACTACAGCTTAACATGCTACTGCAAGCCAGCTGCTCAACACCACCTGATTGGTACAGATGGGAAACACAATGTGCACCCTTACATTTCATCCTCTGAAGTTTATACTGCCCATGCTCCTTCTTTCATTTACTGCAGATTACTGATATATAATTGCATGAATATCTTCAGAAAACAATTGTGCTGCTATCAGAAGCCCTGCAAACCTTTATTCCACAGCAGCCTACACCCATCCCAGCATCCTATTTTATTTGCCACTTGATCTACTCCCCAGCCTGCATTGCCTGGCAACTGCCTACATGCTTCTAATGTCAAAAGGGAAAATGAGGCATGGGATAAAACCAAGCTTCTTCAGTTACACGGAGGCAAGAATGGCCACTTGCAGCAACAGCTATGGCTTAAAGTAAGCCTGTGTTAATATTCAGCAGTTGGGAGTATGCTTTTGAAACATATTTGATTGTCCACGTTTACTGTGCTTTGGTTCACATCAATTGACCTTGAAGCACATGAACTGCAACCCTTCTGGGTGAAATTGAACCAGATGTGCTTCAGGAACACACCCAATGTGCTCCACTTGCTAATCCACAGGACCAGCCTGGAGTGAGGTCAAAATCCACAACGTGCACCGTGTAGTTCTCAGATCCTTAGCACCAACTGTTTGGCTCTACAAATGCCTTTCTGTTGGGAGTTCTATTTGCCAGTGTAGATATGGCCTTACAGTATCTGAGAAACTAAGCCTTGAGAGTAGACACCAACTTGGTCACTGCCACTCAGTGCTAAACTGCAGTAACTTGTGCTTGCATCTGAGCTCCCCCTCACTCTTGCACAGCTGTACCAAAGTAGATGCCTCAAATGATGTTTTTGAACTTAACCACTTCAACTGAAGTCACATCTGTAAAAGACTGGGATGCCACTGACAGTCCTGTGGTATTTAATCCATTTATGTTTACCTGAATTGGCTACTTAAGGCTACAACAAAATGAAATGCTTATGAAATACTTTTGACCTTAAAATACAGCAAATAAGACCTAACTTTAATGATATCATGATCTACTTGCATGCTAAAATACAGGAATATGGATTGCCATTTTAAAGAATTCCATAAACTTCTCCATTGTTGAAATACAGGCTGTGAGTTTGCCAATGAAACAGAGCTGCTCTAAGCTCTCGTAGAAAACTAAGTGACAATAATTTGGCAAGAGCACTACAAGAAAATTAAAATGAAACCGTCCTGAATGTACTCTGTTAGCAGAAAAAGCTTCCATTTCCAAAGTGGTAAATGTAAGAAAGATCTGCCTCTAAACTTTCGCAGAAAAATATTTTTTCTCCAGTTTAATCATTACAGACTAGGTTTCATACATTCAAGTTAGACTTGGCCTCCTCTAAAACAGTTAATCTTGAACAGGGAACAGAATTGATAAGGGAGAAAAAACAACCTTGGAAATTTGATAAGATTAGGGGTTACAATAACAGAATGCAAGTATGAAATCCTTAAAAACATTTTTGGTTAAAAACACTGGCAAGATTCCCTCTGATGAGGGCTTCATCGGGGTTTCATGAATTAAATAGAGCTACTCCTTGAGAATTATTATTATTATTTTTTTTAATAGGGAAGAAATCTGAAGCAATTAGATTCAGTGAAATACCCCAGTAGCAGAAAGCTTGGTGAGGGGTGAAGGAGGAAGAAGGTATATTGAGTTTTCTGCATCTTATTGGATTTTCTAGGAAAAAAAAAATGAACATCCTTTCCTAGCACAATTTTTCCTATGATTTGATTCACACTATTAAATTTCCTGGTAATGTAGCCCTATCTTTTTAAACTGTTACTTAAAACGTTCAGATAAATTTGGAATTTAAATTATCTTTGGGTATTAAAAAGTAAGATTATGTTGCTAGAAATCACTTTCTGGACATAGCTAAAACCATTTAGGCACCCATAAAGATGTTGTGTGGTCTATGTGGTTTAATTAAAGGCCTAATCAACTTTTCCGGAAGTAACCAAGAAATTAGACTCTTAAATTGCATAGATTACATAGTTCCCTTGAACAAAATTTTTAAAAAAAAAAAAAAAAAAAAACTACTTTTTTCCCCAAGTCAGCTTCACAATCATAAACATGTTAAAAGCCCTGATTCAGCCAGCTTCTGTTTAAATGCTTGGGTAAATGAGCTTGCAATAAGTAGCAGTTCTTCCAGGTTAGATACATTCTGCCTAAACACTAAGTTGTCCAGATGTTCCTAGGATTTTTCATGAGTACCCAAGCACACACTCTTATCTAGTGTTACACGTACATGAATCATAGCTGAATTGTTTGATGTTAATGCAAGCACTTCCCCGAGAAAATCTTATTGGTAAAGCCTCAGAGAATCATAAAAATCACTACAGCAGAAAGGATCTGACACACAGTAGTACACCTTTATCACTTTTCTTACTATATTTCAGATTTTTGAAAGGAAGCTAATCAAAGTCAGCAGATACCCGTGTCTTGTTCTGTGTATGGTTTGTTAATTAAATACATAATTTCTGTCACTCAGGTGATATAGCTTAACAAAGAGCAAGCATCCACGACTACTTTTGAATTATATAAACCTTACAATCTGAGGAGCCATGCTTGTGGCTTCTGATAAAAGTACTGCTTGTTTTCATTTACTGCCCACTATCACATTAACATTAAAACACTTTGAAGCCAGTACTGTATTTAGCCTTTCATTATTTATAGAAGACACTAACATTATTTAAGATGGGGGCTTTTATTTTCAGTTCTCAAATGGCTCTAAATTGTTCTTGTTCAACTCATTCCAGGCATACTATTATATTTTTTCCTTTAGCTATTCAAATGTAAATATTTCACGAATAGATGACAATGATGAATAATAAAAGGGCATACTATATGAAAATACATTTAACATACACACTGTTCAATTCCTTAAAACCTCAATTGGTAAACACCATTCAATACATTTATATTTTTTAAATGCTTTCAGAACTTTTCATATTTTCCATTAAAAAATAAATAATGCTTGCAATTGTATCTATAATTTGATATTAAAAATTACTTTTCATTGGCTACAGTCAGCAAACACAAGTTATTCATTCTTCATGAGCTAACATTCCCCCTGTGCTGTGGAGAATACCAACTAAAAAGTGTTATATTCAGTACACTTCTAAAGAAGAAAGTATAACAATAAATAGCAAGTGAAAACATTATTTCATCCTATTTTGTCAAGAAAAATGCTTGCTTTGTTCAAGATGCAGAACATACGCATTTCCTAGTGCTAAAGAAGCTGGAGGTTAAACTACCTCAAGGCATGAACTGACCTGTACATGTGTACTCACACACACAGTGAATACACTAGAGCCTTGGTCATGATCTCAGTCAAATTTGAGGGGGAGGGGGGAAGGAGGAGGTGTTATTTCTCTTTTAGTATGATACTATTTTTTTTTTCTTAGGAGAAGATTCTTTCACTTGGTTAGCACAGTATGGCTAAATTAGGGGACCTAGGATCAAGTCTTAGCTACTAAATCTGGGTGCATGGTCTAGCTGCACCTTAACTTGGTATTAAGAAAAAACTCAGACATCCAAACTCTCCTCCAATCTTGGTCTCAATAGAAAAGAAACTCAAGTATGAAAGCTGGACAGAAGCTGCAGTACACTTCAGCAGAAAGACCAGACACAATCATAAAAGTCATTTGCCATATCAGATGGTGTCTTCCTTGTAGTTTTAAGCATTTTGTTAAATAGACAAAATAAGATGGAGAATCTTAGACATAAGAAAGAAACCTCCTCATTTCTTCAAAATTCTTAATCCTAAACTCATGTGCATAATCAGGAAACCACCAGAGCAAGCTTAATGAATGCAAAGAGAAGAACAAGAAATATGTCCAGGAGCTATAAAGTTCAGAGGCAGCAGAGGGGATAGATGTTTTCTTACAAGCTGAAGAAATTCAGAAATACAGGCATCTATGGAGATATTCTCATGGTAAAGGAGGAAAATATTTGCAATTCTTCTCTGTTTCAGTTATGGGAGCCTTTAAAATTCAGCAACTCACTGGCAGTAAGTTTATCAGTAGGTACAGAGGTCTAAAATAAGGAACTTCACACAAGCATATAGCATTTTCACTTGATAGTCTTATGAATCATCCCTAGTGCTTAAAGAGAAACAACAGCAGTTACACCCCCCCCATCTTTCTCTAAAAAACAGGCTTAGATATATGCACACATCTACACATGCATATTACACTTACTATATGCAACACTAATGTTTAAAATACCAACAGATCACCAACAGAAAAGTTACTTCACCTGGGGCTTTTCTTTTCCTTTACTGATTTTAACACTGAATTTATCAACAGTAACACTGCAACATTACTCTATGAATCTGTACTTGATACAAATAAAGATCTCAACTGTAGAAATAAAACTACATGGGAGCACATCAACACAGCTGGATATGCTAGAGACAGTATCTCCAAGAAAAGTTCACTACTCTTAGRACCTGTTTCAGGAACACAGCCACTGCATTAGCCACAGGAGAAGTGGAACATGTGTTTGCAGAACCATCCCACTCTGGTTGCAGTGTGCTCTCAGATCTTCTCTGGACAGGAAAGTTAGGTCCTACATGCAAGATCACAGACCACCGCTGTGTCCACATTCTGTGCAGGTGCTGAAAAAGCCTGCAAAAGGCTGAATAGGCTTCAGAATGATTTGGGATTTAAGAGTAAACAGAATACATGCATACTCTATTTTTTCTTACCTAGAGATACAACGGTCTCCGATTTATAATATTAGGACACTTGTATTTTGGGTGTTCTTCCTAGTTCTTGGACAAGTCACTTTATGATAATATTTTTWAAAAAGAAGAAAATGTCTTTAATAGTATTAAAGTAAGTCATCTAGCACCTATTGTAAATACTAAAATGAATATAACACTTCCCGCAGCATTCGATCTGAGTGAATTACTATTGCTAGAACTAACATATTCTTTTTCCAGATCCTAGTTCAGGTCTATCTGCACAGGAAAGAACTGCTGTATAAAAACATACTCTTTGCTTTTATTACAGTATTACAGTACCTTGCATATTTTTTTTTTCCTGTCATCCTTATTAAACTTTATGTTTTCTTAACACAGTGTGTAATCTGGTATTAAGTGTACTTATATCAACTTTTGCTCTCATATGACAGAAGGCACAGATTTTACATGGGCCTGAATGTTAACAATAACATTCCAGCATTTTACAAACAAGTAAGAAAACAATTCACTGGAAAATATCTATGACTCTGTGAAAAATACTCAAGTCAATATTATGAACAGAGAGCAGAAGCAAGTCACAAGAAAGAAAGGAGTAAATGTATTTTTCTCTTTAAATCTTTTCCCTCCACAAGCTGAAAGATACTGCCCTGAAAGTTCCTGTGCTGTCTATCAGTTAACATTTAGGATTACTGTGGACCTGCATATTTTTGGTACTTGCCTTACCCAACCAGGACTTGATTTCAAAAAGACTAAGTACTCCTAAGTCCAGCTGAGGTAAAGGGTAACAGTGATTCCTAAGCACTTTGAAGGGAAAGCCCAAGTATTTCAAGGAAGGCAAACAAACAGGACCTTAAAAAAAACATGTGGACATTTCTGGAAGTTCTGACTGTGAATCGTCTGTCTCAAATTTGTTTTAAAAAAGCCCATATCCTAAAAATAATAGGAACTATTTGGCAGTGTTTTTGAAAAATCTTGGCATCTTGTTCAACAATCTTTTTCTTAAGTACACTGATACTATCCTCATGATCAGGATGAAAAAGGAAATTTGCTTTCCTTTTTTAAATTAAAATCACTTTTTTTATAGTGGCAGCATACAGTACTGTGTACTTCAGGTTTTGAATGCTACGAATCAACACTCAGATGACACACTAGTACAACAGCACACTGTTACCTGATGAAAACAGTAGCTGAGTATCACTGATTGCTGATATTCAAAGCAGACTGTATTCAGGCAGTAACTGTGAGTAGTTTCTGCAGTTATGTTGTGAGTTTTTGTTTATCATATGTCATTTCAAGATGGTGCTAAAATAACTTGCGCTTACTGACATTTTTTTTAATAATGGTATTCAATACTTGCTAATAGAAAAGTTAGTTATTGGTCAYACAACAAAAAATCATGACTCATTAAACCTGTTCTCGAAAGAAATGAACCAAAGCTACAAACTGTAGCTATTTATGAACATCTATATAAAGTTTCAAATCATTTACATTGTTAAGCGTGTGATCTGAAAACAAAAGTGTCCTTTCCAAACTTAGCTATACCCTTCCTGAACTACATCAGTATGTCAAAACATACATTTAAGCCTTAACTTTTGAAGTTGTACATGAAGATTCACAGAAACATTGTGAAACAGCATAATGATGGGCCTATTTAAAATCAGCTTGCTTTAACTGTTAACTCAGAATAAAAATTACTTTTTTGGTTAACACAAAGCCTTGCTTCTTTACAATGCAGGGTGCCAATGGAGACTAAGCAATAATCAATATTATTGCCTGAAGTAGATGCAACTTTAAAATTTAGATCTTGAGATATTTGCTTTTTTCTTAACTTCATGAGACAGTTTCAAAATGCCTAGATATTTAAGATACCATTTGAAATTTGTTAATACTTTTGTTTACATTTAAGAAAACCCAGTTGTGTATCACASACCACATTGTAATATTTGGATTTTAATTTATACAAAAGGTCAGAGTTTTTGTTTTGTTTTGTTTTTAAACAGTAGCCAGAACTGACTGGATCTCCCAGGAGGATATAATTATTCCCTGAGCTATTACTGCTGTTCACATTGTGGCAGTTATACTTATCACCATATAGATGAGTTGAAACATTCTTCATTACCTACAAGCTAATAAGGAAGTGTATAAGCTATGCAAATACTCAAAGACCACTCTCAAGTGATACACAGACAAAAGTTAACACTGTGATTCTCAAGTCCCTGGACACAAGTATTCTTTTTTCCAGAAGCTGAGATTTTTGCTCTTTCACCTTTACTGTGGTCATCAATGATACTATTTTTAAAAACTGAGCTGCCAATTTCTTTATATATAAGCTTCAGTGACCACTAGATGCAACAGAAGCGAGACCACAAGACCAGAGAATATTAACATAAAGGAAGCATCCTACTAGGATCAGCTTCTGATTTGAATCAGCTACCCAACAATTCTGAAGTTAAGTGATAGTTTTGTGTTGAAGTTCTTCAGTTTCAAAGTTGAATGGATCCCATTCTCCTTTTTTCCTCATGCAGTATCTTTTTAAAATATAAAATTCTAGTTTCTAGCAAAGAGACTTGCCTGAAAGAATACCTTCACTGTCGATATAGAAATTATCTTGAGATTTCTATTTTTAGTTGAATAAATAAATATCAATAATTCAATAATCATTCTATTAATTCTAACAATAATTGTGATGTTTTTGCTGAAACTGCTTAGAGATTCAACCACTAGACCTCTTATTTTGAAGCAAGCCATGGTCTAAACACTATTGATTCCCTAAAAATTTTTATGGCTAACTGAAATTCAAAGTGATCTACGATTCTTGAGAGGAAAAAAAAAAACCCACAATTATTTTGTGTCTATTCACTGGCTAGATTCCCTCACAGAATGTCTGTCACGTAAATAGTTATTGTCCGAGAAGCAGCTGTAAGCACAGTTATGAACATTGTGTAAATAAAGAGTACAYGATGGCAGATTTCTGTGATGATATTTATCTTCATGAGTGTGGAGAGGAGTATAATTCAAACATGACACAGCCATTAGCAACTTACCCTGTCAGTGCCCCTTGTCTCAAGTAAAGACAGATGTCATGAAGGATCAGCCATTATGGATGTTTTATCTCCACTAGGTACAGTAAGTTCAACATGATTTGCATGAAGAAATTTGTCTAGATGAGGATTTCTCACAGAATATTTACAAGTCTGTTTCTCCTACCATGCATCCCAAACAGTTTTCAGACTCTTTCTTAACTAGATTTTGGGCAGTCACACCCAAAGTAACTTCAATCTTGTAACTAGCAGTCCACCAGGGATTAACAGACTTAAGGTTTGGTGCTGTGGTTAACCTGCAAGGGAGGTCTGTGTTTAGCAGCCCTAGACGAGGAATGAAATTTGCACAGAGCAAGGAATGAAATTCGCACAGAGCAGTGCACACAAAAAAAAATCCAAAAAACAATAACCAAAAAACAATAACAACAACAAAAAAAAAAAACACTATGGCAGAATAGAAGATCAGCATATCCACTGCTGGATATGAACCTAAGGTCTCTGTTTTCCTGTCAATGCCAGTATGCTAAACTGACTGCAAGTAACCTGGAAGTTTGACAGCCTCTGTGGTGCTCTCAGATATTTGCTCAGCAATTTCATGTACATATTCAGCATTTGACTGCCTTTATTCATCAAAAGCTGAACTTTAGACTGGATGCCCCAAGATCATGTACAATCATATATTCCCATTTACACACAGAGACCACTAAACAGGTATGTATGACTATTGATAATAACTAACAATTTACATCTAGAAATAACTGTTTGTCTAATATCCCAGTTGTCTAATAACTGAGATAGTTTCTGTATATTTAGAAATGCCATTAAACATGTAGTTTTGCTCATGCATACTCCTACATGTATACAGAAGCTTGCAACTGCGCAACTAGTCTAGGTAGAAAATTCATTTATCAAAAGCCAGATACTAAAAGAATAACTATATTCATTTTAAATTCACATTGGGTAGCAAGCAAAGCAGTTCTGAGTTTTGGTGTTTTATCTAAAACTGGCTTATAACACATCTGAAAGTCACTTTCCTCCCTAGTGTTTTCATCTATATAACTAGAGTAATCAGTAGAGATGGCTTGCAATGCTAACATGTCACCAGAATGCTGTATCTGGTAATTAATATCTAATATTGTTACTTCGATGTTATAAAATGCTACAAAATACTAGGTACTCAGAAAAAAATAAACTGTCTTTGCATGTCAAATACTCATTTACAATGGTGACCCACAGAAGTAAACAAAGTATTGAGTCACCTTTGATGAGCGAGGCAAATCTCTGGCATCTGGCTGCATAGCTTTCATTTCCCCTTTACTCAGTGCCCAGCTTCATAGTCACTGATTTGATTTAAGTGTTCCTGAGTCTTATAAACACATCTGAAGAAAAAGGGTGCACTAAATACACAGCATTTCTGTGAATAGGCAATATTACTGGAAAGCATGAACGCAAGGAATGGGAGTCATGGGTTCCTCATTCAGATTCAGACCTGCCGCTGATTTACATGTGGCGTTGATAAGTCAGTTTGTCTTTTTATCATTATTTTTCCACCTGTAAAATGAGATAATAATGCATTCTTGTCTACCAAGAGACTAGTCAAATACACACTAACAGTTTTGAGACACACAGGTAATATGATGAATACCACAGAAAACGTAAATGAGGAAATGAATGCATTAGTGCAAAGTTTAAAGCGGTTTTCCTGTACAGCTAGATCACATACTAAATGGTGAAAGACTGAAAAAAAAAATTAATTACTAAATGAATAACACAGCATGCAATTAGCTAATTAAGACTCTATCCTAGAGTGGATATACACATAGCACAGAATTAAGATTACTCATACAACATCTATTCTGTCACTTCCTAATTTTTCAGTGCTAGGCTTACACTATTTTTTTTTAAGTATACTGTAAGACAGCAATAGGTACATTGAATAAATCTTGAGAAAAAGGACCATTCTCAAAGAAGAGTTATGTAAAACAGTTTCGAGGTGCTAAGAACAGCCTACTAAACAAAATCTTCTCTGTAGTTTGTCATGAAAACATTCAAAGGGGTGAAGTTAGTCAAAATAAGCAAGGAAAAAACATCTTTTGGGGGCTAGCCACGTTAAGCGGGTATATACACCAGATAAACAAGCATAGAGCTTCAGGCTTTTCTGTGGCCCTGCTTTACCAAGAAACAGCCAGCAAGACATTGCACAGGTTTCTCTGCTCTCAAACACATTTTGACGGCAATCTAGAGAAGCAAAGCACTTCCAAGTCAGGATATATGCCATTATATCAGAGCAATCATACCATACACCACCAACTTCACTCCCTGATCACGCAGCCACTAGCACCTGGAAAAAGCACCGTTTTTATGCCTCCACAGCGCAACCCTCCACGTGGAAGCCCTTAAACCACCTTCACCACGAGGCCCGCCCATAGGCGGCTTCACCCACCCTGGCAGCCTCACGCACCTCCATTTCTGCCCTGCTTAATCCACTCGGTTGCCCCCTGCCCGCGAGATGGCGGCGCCCGCGAGCCCGGGGCGCCACCTGAACCCCCGGCAACAGCCGCTCTCAACGGTCCGGCACGAGCCCGCGGCGTTACCTCTCCTTCCCCCCCCCTCCCGCAACGGCCGCTCTCAACGGTCTGGCGCGGACCCGGGGCGTCACCCCTCCCACAACGGCCGCTCTCAACGGTCTGGCGCGGACCGGGGCGTCACCCCTCGCACAACGGCCGCTCTCAACGGTCCGGCGCGAGCCCGCCCCCTCCCCCCCCCCGCCTCGGGCTGCCCCCAGCCCACCTGCGGGGCGCATGGCGCCGCTGCCGCCGCCGCTGCCGCCGCCGCCCCTCCCTTCCCCGAGGCAGAGGATACTGCCCTGGCTGCCGCCGGGCCGGAAGAACGGGGCGGCCCCATGCTCCTCCCGGCCGCGGGGCTCCGCCGCCCGCCCCGGGCTCCCTGCGCGGCGGGGGCGTGAGAGGAGCCGCCGCTGAGGTCGCGTCCCTTCCTCCCACCCCSCGGCGGTTACACGCGGGAAGAGGCCTCGTCTGTGAAAAGTTGGTTAGTTTTGAAGAGAAAATGAGGAGGGAGTGGAGCATTGCCATCTCGGCAGAGCTCAGGGTTTCCTTCGTCCCAGGGAGGCACAGCGTCGCGTTGTTTAAGCACGTGGAGAGCGGACCAAGGATGAAGGGTGCTCAGAAGACGTCCCTCTCCACACATGTGCTGAGATCTTTATCATAGCAATGCAGTTCTAATGCCCAGCACTGAGGCATTCGGATTCAAAATGATTTGACACCCCTTTGGTATTTCACTGTCTGTTAATATTTTGACATTGCAGAGAGGAAAATTGGAAAAACTGAAAAAGTAACCCATGAGAGAGACTGTAAATGCTTCAGCCCACTGCTATGCTAGCCCTCAAATGTAGTCAGGAGCCATTGATCAAGGGAGCAGTAGCCATAAAGGCTGGACCAACAAGGAGGAGCAAGAGTTGCCCCTAAATTGGGATTACAGGAGAGCTGAAAGTACCTTCTGGAAGAAGATGTTAAATTAGTTTCTGGAGGAAGCAAAGCTGGTCTGCACTTTAAACTTCTGTTTGCGTTCCCTTTCCCCACCAGAGCTTTGATGCCCAACGGCTGATTTTAGTGAAATTTGTCAAAGGTTTTATTGGTCTCCAAGATGAAGTTCCTCAGTATTGGTTTCAGGAGTGTGAGTGGCCAAGGTAGAGGAGACAAATGCTCAGCTCTACCTGGACTGAAGGAAAGGCTGCAGAGTGAATTCGAACAGTATTAGAGGAAAATCCATACAGAGTCAGTCTTTAAAGATGACTCAGTCACAACAAAACCTTCAGCATTTGCAATCAACCACAAACTGCAAATCTGCAAAAAGCTGAGCGTCAGTCTTAGAGCTGCTTTTGTACTGCCCTGGGAAGCTGTGAGGAACCTGAACCATCATGATAGTTTCTTGTCGTTATGCAAGTAGGTATTTATTTTTAATTTGGTCACTTTTTTTTTTCACAGTGGTCTTTTTTGCTAACGAGTGGGTGCTTTTGGTGAACTTTCGACTTGGCATGGCCTAGCATACAGCAGAAACCTCTGGCTACATATCCACAAGGAAAATCCAGACTTCAGTCATGTCAGTCTGGATGTGCACCAGCAAGAGCTTGGAATAACTCTCTTTTTCCTTTCTGCCTGTTTTCTACRTCAGATTGTGTTTACTGAAGTAAGAGATGTCTATGCAGTACTGCATTCCTGTACTGTATTTTTGGAAACAGGCGACACAGCGCTGCAGTGTTGTTAGTCTTAAGTCAAGAGCAGGAAGAATAGAAAGGAGATACCTTATAATGGAGGAGGGGAGGTGTCAAAGACAAAACAATTGGGAATAATTTATCTGACTAGTTTGCCAAGGCAGTAATAATTGCTGCTACATAGAAGGCAGCAGGTAGTGGAGTTAAGATACGTTAGCAGTCTGAACTATGGCTGTGATCTTTGCTACAGAAAGAAGATCTCAAAAGAGGGAAAAAATTAAATAGAAATATATTTAAATATAAAAATAAGTGAACTCAGAATTCTGTTATTCCAGTAAAAAATCAAAATCAGGAATTGTCTCCTGGGTGTTAGAATGAGGGACAAACTTGAACTTCGATAGGCCAATTATTTGTGTTTTGAGAGAAAAGTAAGCCTACACCATGGAAATTAGTCCTAAAAGAAAGAATGAGATTTGTTCTAGCTAGATAAGCAAGCAATATATAAAGCAAAGCCTATTAAAATTGTATAAGCACATAGAATTCATATAAAGCAAACAGGCAGGCTTCTGCTAGTTGAGGAAAGATAAGGCTTCAGCAAAGCCCAAAAGCATGAAAGGCTGCTCCCAGTGGAGGCCTTGCTGAGGCCCTGGTCAGTGCACGCTGTGCACACAAAGGCTTGCAATGGTAAGGCCAAAATGTGCATCCTTATCAGAAGGAGAGGAAGGAAAGATGGTGCTAGGCAGAGGGCTGGAAGGAGAACATCTAGCACAGGTTGCTGAGAAAGTGCAGATAGAGAGGCAATGTAGTGCAGAAACTGGTGTTTGATCACAGTTGAAGGGAGGATCGAACTTGACAAGGATTATGGCAGTTTTAAGAGACGCTGTGCTGTGATGCAGATCGGTTGTCAGTAGTACATGCGCTTTAACCTGATGATAGTTAGGGTGAATGTGTAGGGGCTGAGCTTGTACATAATAAACCTGGTTGAGCCAAGCTAGTGTTCTAAGTCTGCAGACTGAGGTTTTTTGGGCTCTTTTGCTGTCATTGCTGTTTTTGAGGCCATGATACTAAGCTTTACCATGACACTGATGAGAGCAATAGGGGGGTAAGGGTGAAAGCATGGTGCTGCTTCCTGGCCTGTCACAGCTCAGGACAGTATTGCAGAAAGCTGTGGTAAGAAGCTATATTTCTAAGAACAAAGAAGTTGAATTTCCCAGCTGTTGGATCACTGCCATCAGTTTATACTTCTCCTATGCCAGCTCAGTCATGAAGTTTATCTCTGGTGAGATGCAACTTGTGCGTATGACTAAATATTCCCATCAATGCCATTCTACAGCAAGGAAAATAGCCAAATTAAGTTTGCTGTGTAATCTCTGGTATTGGGTTCTTCTCTACAGGTCCAGCAGTGACCTTTCTCTAATTCTTTACATTTCTAATGATCAAATTCTGTAAGTATCATAAACTTATGGCATTCGTAATTACAGCTGGCAATGTAAAAACACTTACTGTTTCAAGGTGAGAAAGACCTATTTAAATTATTAAGCAACCTCAGTGCTTGTCATGAAGCAGTGCTGTATTAGAGGAAAAACAAACAAAAAATCTGTGTTGAAACATAGTGAACATGCATCTGGAATGATGTCAGTATGGGATTCAAGTTGTCTGGGTGTTGTCTGGTGAACCTTACTTCAATTTAATTGAGTTTACTTTAAGTATAAATTTGTCTCTGAACATCCAAGGTGTGTAACACTTATTTTAAGATATTTATATACTTCTGCAATGCTTTTTACCTTAGCTATTCACTGACCTTCTCCAAACTGTCTTCTTTTTAATGCTGTTTTTGTTTTTCCCTTTGTGAATATATTGCTATTATAGCGGCTTTTAGTTTGAATATAACTAGTATCCAATATACTGCTGTTATAAATGACTGCATGTATTACATGTTTATTTCCTACCCATCTGTAAGGTCTAAACAAAAGTTAGCCTGCAGTAGAACTGGAAGTATTCTTGCAATTTTTTCTCTCACTTCATAGAATCATAGAATCAGTAAGGTTGTAAGAGACCTCTAGAGATCATCTAGTCCAACCTCCCCGCTCAGCAGGGTCACCTAGAGCACGTTAGATAGGGTTGCATCCAGGCAGGCCTTGAAGATCTCCAGAGAAGGAGACTCCACAACCTCTCTGGGCAACCCGTGCCAGTGCTCCATCACTCTCACAGGGAAGAAATTCTCCCTCACATTCAGGCAGAACTTCCTGTGGTTCAAGTTCTGCCCATTGCCTCATGTCCTGTCACACAGGACAACTGAAAAGTTTCTTCCTGTCRCCTTGACACCCTCCCTTCAGGTACTTACACATATTGATAAGATCCCCCCTCAGTCTTCTCTTCCCCAGGCTAAAGAGGCCCAGCTCTCGCAGCCGTTCCTCATAGGGCAGGTGCTGCAGCCCTCTGATCATCCTCGCAGCCCTACGCTGGACTCTCTTCAGTAGCTCCATGTCTGTCTTGTCCTGGGGAGCCCAGAACTGGACACAGGACTCGAGATGAGGCCTCCCCAGGGCTGAGGAGAGGGGCAGGATCACCTCCTTCCACCTGCTGGCAATACTCTTCCTAATGCACCCCAGGATACCGTTGACTTTCTTGGCCACAAGGGCACATTGCTGGCTCATGGTCAACTCGTCATCCACCCGCACTCCCAGGTCCTTCTCTGCAGAGCTGCTCTCCCCAGGGTCAGCCCCCAGCTTGTACTGGTGCCTAGGGTTATTTTTTCCTAAGTGCAGGACTCTGTAACTCACGTTACTCACAGCTTTCATTGTAAAGTCCACTGATAATACGGCTAGGGTACATTATAGTATGTGAAATATTTCCCAAATGGCTAACATAAGCAGTTGGGAGCATTGCATTTCAGTTCATATTTGTATCTTATGATGAGGTTGTATATGTGGTGTTTTTTAGATTCATACTGTGATCATGTTTATCTACTTGTGCACACAGATGCTTCATTTTGACATCAGAAACTACTGTAGGAATTTAAATAAACGTAGCTGACTGTCCACTTTTCTTGTTTAGTGGAAAAAAGGAGAAACTACGTAAGTGTAAGATTTATTTCTAAATACAGGTTAAATCTTACAAAGAGATGTTAAAGAATTAGGGAAGTGTTAATCGGTTTGCATGATAGCTTTTGAGGAAGCAAGAAAATAGTGGTTGGGACCATCATTTTGTTAGTTAAATTCATACTTACTAAAATAATAAATCTTAAAGGGAACGTGAATCCAGAATGTTACTAACAATGTCAGTTAAGGAAAAAATGCGTCATGTGAGACAAATCTAATAGCTTCTTTCTCTAGTATCACTATGATTAAATTGGTTAATGACAGAGATGAAATATAAAAGAATATAAAATAGCTGGCCTGTAACATAAAAGCACTGGCAGTATGTCACAAAATGATTGGTATCAGTCTTTAATTTCATTCTTATATTAAAAATTACATTTCCTCCCTATTGCAACATAGCATTCTTAGTAGTCACRTAGAGTTTTGTATATAGTATTAAGGAAGCTTAGCAGGTATAAATGAGAGCAAGAATTAAAAATTTCAAAATTTTTCCCTCGCCTGTGGAATATAATTTAATGTAGAACTACCTGTGGTTGTGATATTGGTTTTAATATACATGTACAGGTAACATTAAACATCTAGATTTTGCTGAATCAAAATCTCTACATGAGATGACATTTAAGCCTTCAGTGCTTGCAAGCTGAATTAATTGTGTTGTCATTAGAAACCAGTGCAAATGTAGTTTTCAGCTTAAGATATTTAACACCACAGTATAATGCTATATAGCAAACTAATATACTTTTAGAGATAGTATCTTATGTGTCTTATCCCTGTCTTATGGTAATTGTTGATGAGTATGAATTTTTAATACCTACCATCACAATTGTTTTATGACTTTATTTGAAAATCTGTATTAGAGAACTATTCCACTAATAAATCATTTGATGCAGTGCCCAACAGGGTGTTCTTAGAAAAAGTTAGRTTGAATTGATTTGGACCCAAATCTCATCAAATAGACAAAGAAGTGGCTGATGGCTTAGAATTAAAGCATGGTCATAAATGAACTGTTGGTTTGTCTTTCTATATGTATCCCACAGATAAAGCAACAAGCAGAAAGACTGTAAACAATTGTTCAAACTAGTCCAGACTCTCAGTAGCAGAATAATGTGTTTGCTGCTTCTTTTCACTGAATGCATCGATGAATGCACACACACTGGTATTGTTAGACCTGGATTGCTCTCTGCGTGTGGGCTGTGTTCTTGGTTCATGCAAGTCAGATTTAACCCCTCTTCACTCTCCTGCAAATCCACATGCATACTTTCCTATACATCACTCTTTCTTCCTTTGTATCTGGCAGTACATTCTTTTTGAATAAGTAAAATATCTGGCAGTATGTCCAATGAAGTGGTCACTGCAGGAGTAATGGTTAGATCCTGTTTAAAATCAAATACTACAAATGATTGGGAAGATAAAGGAAGGGGATACTTTAATTGCATTCATGAAAAATAGCAACCTTATGTGTTGCAAACATGGGAGGACAAATTCAAGACCGCTTAATGGGACTGTAGAAACATGTGGCGATCTAAAAACAATGAGGTTGTTTACCTCAGTGTTTGAGGTTGCAAAAAGATACTCAGAGTTATAATGAAATGAGAGTGAAGGTGATATATAGTTACTGATCAACTCAGCACTTGCTTCTCATTGACTGAATGTGCCTCAGAGGCTATACTGTCATCATTTTCTTCTCAGTAGCCAAGAAATACACAGTCCTGGCATTTGATTTATTGAAGACTCTTTGTAATTATTCAGAGCATAATTATTTTACTGAAATGATTTGTTATAAAATAATGTTTATTTACAACCTCTTTCTATTAATTTAGTAATGAACATATCTTCAAGCTTTGATCTTAGAGTTACTTTAGACCATATTATAGTCATTATTCTTCAAGTAAGAAAATGCTTTTCAGATACGGCTCAAGCAGTAAGAAGCAGCCAGTAAAGTGTCTATTAAGGAATATTTTTGAATGGTATGAAGTTTAACTACCTTGTGGTACAGTTTTCAAAGACAAGTTGTCAGGTGGCAGGTGAATTATAAAGAGCCTTTCACTGAAATGATCTTACTCACTTTTTTAATTGGAGTTACTCAAAATCAGGTTATACAAAACACTTCAAAAAGAACAGCTCAGTCCTGTCAGAACAGAAGAAATGGACCAGGTGACCTAGGAGATTTTTGCTAAAATTATAGCTTAATTTGCCAGTATTTTACTTTTCAACTAATGACAAAAATCTAACAGTTCCTGTTGCAGAAACAATTTAGTAGTACGTTACATTGCCATTTACCTGCAGTTAACTACTTGTAAAGATCTCTCTCTGTTTCATATTTGCCTCGGCCTGATGTATTTGAAAGGTTTTTTTCCCCATGACTTTTTTAGATTGGCCAATAAACATGAAGAAATAGAGCATTTTTCTGTCTTTTTTTCCTCTTACTGATTTCATATCAGAGAAAGGTAACTTTGCAAYGTAGACCATCTTGCAAAGAACTGTCATTATAGAGTCCCATGAGAAAAAACATGTGAGATTATTTAAAATAGCTAGTCGTGCAAATTTACGGAACAGAAAAGATTAGTAGTAGAGATAATAATTAGAAACTGTTCACTCACCAGAGTGGATACTTTGCAATATTACAAAATGTTATTTCAAAACCCACATGGGGTGTGTTTGGGTTGGTGTATTTTAAATTTCCATGATAATTACCTGCTAATTCATATATTGTAATATTTTAAAATTGTATTAAGCCAAGAAGCAGGTAATTACAAACAAATTCCTTGAGGTGTAATTACTGTAATCTTCAAAATAACTACTAAGAGCCAGTTGGTCATTGAACTACAAATTTTGAAGGAAAAATATGCCGTAATTTAGAATAACCAGCTTAAATATTCTGTCTGATAACACCTCAGCATAGTAAGAATAACCCTGAAAAGCCTTTCCATCCTCAAATTCCAATGCTGAAAGGTGATCATTTTATAGTTGTACATACTGTACAAACTGGCTTTGTATTAATGCTAGGTAAGAGAAACAGAGAGAGAGAGAGAGAGAAATAAACCCAACCCCCAAATTTTTATGGCTGGTCTTTTCCGATGTGACATCCCTGGAGGAGCAGCTTGGTGTTTTTTCTGCATATGAAGGAAAGGAAGGTATATGGATCTCAGAGAATTATTCAAGAAGCAACATTTCTTTCTTTTAAGCTGTTTGCTTATAGGTCATGTTGAACAGTTTTGTTCATTTTTTTCCCTCCTACGTATTATTGTACTGAGGAAATAAAATTAAGCTGGTGACTTTAGACTCAGATAGAGCCATGATCATTTTTATCTAATCTTTCTGTGTGGGTTGATACTCCTTTTCCCACTTTTCTGAAAGCTGGCTTGCGAATTCTAATCTCCTACCTTACTGTCTCACTACATACAAATCATCATAGTATCTAGATGCATCACAATTATTAATTAGTTTATCCTCGCCTCATTCTTCTGAGGTTGGAAGAAGTTTCTTGTCTCTACTGACATAAATTTTTGTTGAGGCTAGATTATCTCAGTACTTAAGAAAAGATGAACTATTTTTTTACAAGGAGCACAGCACATGAAAGAGGAGCAAGTCTAAAAATAACAGAGCTTGGATTTGGGCTGGTCCCACATCTGCTAYAGTGGAGCTGCAGAAAAGCAAATGTAGATGTGACTTCTCTCTGTTCTGGAGCAAACGAGTTCAGGCTGTCTGTCAGGTATCTGGGACTCCCAGCCACCGAGGAATTTCTTCCTCCCCAGCACCTGGGGCAGGGCTCCTTTGATCCCACTGGCATCTTGTCCGTGCTGTTTTGTAACAGATCAATAGAAAGATGGCATAAGAAAGTCTAAGAGTTTTTTTGCCCTGCGTAGCCGGGTAACACTTTTTTGGGGCTTTGCAACTTGAGAGAGGAAGAGTAAAATACAGCACTGAAAGCAATTTCTAAGATTTGCATGTTCAGCATGCACAGTATGCCTTATTTTTCTTTTTTTACAAAGTGCCCATATGTAGGTGGGCGCTTTGAAAATAGGACAGCATGATGAGAATGACTGTTAATATTAAGCATACTTGATATATAATAGCTTTGCCTAAAGTTTTGTTTGAAAAATTACTTTTTTATTCCTTTATTTTATGAAAGTCTTGCGATATGTTACCATGATCAGTTTTTATAAGTACAGTCTGGAAACCCTTTATTGTTAAATCATTTTCTTCCCATTTTATAAACTACTTTTTTTCCCCCACATTAGCTATCTTTCCACCAGTAAATTAACACATACCAAAGAAATGGTCTGATCATTTTTAAAAGGCCATCAGAGAGGAGGGAGAGAAAGAGAGAGATGCTCAACTGTAGATGCTCTTGCACATTCAGCCTCTTTTAGCAAAGAGAACCTGATGGAAGCTGACGTCTCTGAGAGCTGTGAAGTGCTGGGTAGCACTGGTCCATTTTGGAGGATACATAATAACATCTTAATGTATTTTATATTGGAGAATAAAATAAAAGCAAGAGAATTTTCTGTCTGAATATATAATGCATGAATGACTGCTTTTGAGACACTGATACATAAATTATAGATAGCCTTTCAGATTCTGCACTATGTATTATTAATTAAAAACTAAAGATCTTCATCTACACCCGAGTAACACCCTGATATCTAGGCCACTGGAGAACACATTATAGTTTTGGAGACTACATAACCCAGGCAGAATGCAGTAAAATGCTGTCTTTTTCTCATTTATGGATTGTGCTTCAGTACATGAAATGTCCAGAACCTTCTCTTATTACAGTGGACAGCAGGATTTTTGCTTTCTAAAGAGAAAGCATGAAGAAGAATAAAGTTGATCTTGTATTTTCTTTAGCAAAGAAAAAGGAAGAAGAAATGTTTGTATCATGTTTTGCCTAGATTATGCAATTTCCCAAATGGCACAGTGTGCTCTAGGAGATCACTTTCTCTCTCTCTCTCTCTCTTTCTTCTCCCATCCCTTTCTTTACAATAGATTTTAATGTCATTTGATGGATGCTGTAGTTGCCTGTTAGATCCTTTCTCACTTAGAGGCTTAGAGGGCAAATGATGAAGACCATCAAAACTGTCTGATATTCTTAAAAGCTGAGCTTCTAAAGTGGAATCAAAGAGATACATAATAAAGCACACAACCCCTGCAAGCCATGGTAAACTTCATTTTCTTTCATGTTAATAGGGAAACAGCCTATCATAGGCTAAAATGTTAGTTAGTGATTATAGATTCATATTAAAGTGTTTACTCAAGGAATGTACCTTGCTTGTGATGTTTCTTTTAATCTGAGAAAGATAAGCTATAATCAACAAACTACCTTAAATTAATCGTGTAAGCCAAGATACAATTAAAGTTAATAACAGGCCCATATCTATAATCACAAATTTAACAGTGATTAGAAAATTTCTGCCCAATTCTGACTAATGCTTAAAAACATTTTTTTTCGCTTGTTTTACACTGAGACCTGCAGAGAGTTGCATGTTTGTTTACACTGTACAAATCAATGATGAAGTCTGCAGTAATGTATGTTTTTGTAGGTTTTCATTTTTGTCAGCAGAATTATTAATGCTGGGACCACTACACAGAAGATATATGAATCTTGTATGAAAGTAATACAATATAAATAAAGATAAATGTAAGCTCCAGAAATATAGGCTAGAACTAGAGCTTCATAGATCCTATAGAAACAGAGAAATTGTTTGTTGAGAAATACTCCTCCTTCATAACTTATACAAATCTGAGGTGTTCATTGCCTCAGAAATCAGATCTTGATATAGCTTCCATAGGCAAAGTTTCCAAAGACTCCGGGGGGATTACCAGAGCAAAGCTCATCTCTCCAGAATGCATACATGATATATTAGAATAAAAATTGAAGAGGGAAGAAAATTCAGTGTGAAGGTTGGCAGGTTCAATCATTATTTCTTAGGAATTAAAAGTTTATATTAATTAAAACACTTTCTTTTAAGGATTTCACAGCACTGGAAAAACATCCAAATTCACTGTGATGATCGTTCAGAGTGTTTCAATCAACTTCCAGAACACAGGGAGAAGGTCTTTCTACAAAGTTTCTGTTTGCTGAAATTAACGACAAAGCTTTTGAAAAGTCAGTCTAAGAAAACTAAGTTATTTATTAACAAAAGAAGTATTTTTCTAGGCTTATAGTGTAGCTCATGACCAGAAGTCTAKGTGCCCAGCGCATCTTGATGTCTTTAGGCATTTCACCTGGGCAGCCTGTTCTCAGACAAGTGAGAGTAATATCTGTATTTTTTTATTAGTAATGAAAMGGTAAAACAGCTGCCATTTGCTTATAATGAGTACTTTGCTTATGTAAGTACTTTTTCTCTCATTATCTAGTGCTCTTTTGCTTGGAAGTAACCGCTTCACTGAGCTCCTCATTATATGCATGCGTGTTCTATGTGAATTGGAGTCAACCCACCAAACAACCGTCATCTGAATATTTCAACCAGTTATTTTCTGTTAAATAATCTCTCTGCATCTCCTTGCATACTAAATGAAGATGGAAGGAGGGATTGGTGGGGAGGATTCTCTGTCAGATTCTAGTGGGATTTGTAGGTTGCTCGTTCACGTTTTCCTTAGAGAAGGAGCTGATTCAGTGCTCACTGTTGGGCTCTACCCTGAGGGCTGAGGAGGTCTGCTCATGTGATCAGCCCAGTTAGGGCACTGTAATCATCCTGTAACACTGCCTCAATAGATTTTCAACCTTGACCTGCAATGCAGCTGCACATTTGGCTGCTTTGCAGCATTTGATAACAAAAAAGCTCTAATAAGGCTGAAGACAGGGTTTCCAAGGCCTGTCTCTTTCCCCAGGCAAAGCACAATAGCCATCCCCATCACTCATGCCTTTCCTCAGCTCCACATCACCTTCTTTATTCTGCCTGTTGCCTCCTTCCCCTGCCTCTTACACAAACTGGTAGGTTGTGGCCAGAAACCCTGAGCATTGTGGACCTTGCAGAGTGCAGGGTCAGAGCAGGCTCAGATGAGCCAGAGCATGAGCATATAAACTGCTCGGGGAAGAGGGCATGGTGTGGGGTTCACCACAATCAAGGCAGATGTGGTACTTCAGAGGAAAGGAAACCTCTGACCATTTTCTGTTTCCAGCTCTGAGCAGCCCACATGGTCAGAAGCTGCTCTCCTCATAGCTTGTGAATAACCTGCACGGGCACAGTGGTTCAGAGATACACCACTGAGTCACAGTTCATTGAAAGGGACTTTCATGAAATATTTTTCATGCACTTTCTAGCTGAACAGAATGGCATTGAGGTTAAAAATTGTGCAGACCTGAAGACAGATGGAAAAATATCCAAAGTTACATCACCAAGCAGTAAAACTTTTGAAAGTGAAATTGACTCTGGAATCCTGACTTTAGGACAAGATCTCAGATACAGATGCTGGAAGGTTTCTTTCACTTTTATTTAAAAATTGTGATGCTAAATACTAGTAGGGACAATATTCTGGACTAGATGTACCAGAAGTCAGATGCACAGTGACATTGCTTTTTTCTCCTGCTTCTCTGTGCTTCATGGGAGAACACAAGTTAGCTCTTCTCATTTACTGGAACCAAATCATGTTCTCCCATTGGTTTATATATGCAGGAATACATACGTATATTCTTAAAAGTAAAAGGAGTGGAGTTGTATTTCTGCTCATTCCTTGTTGAATTCTCACCCACCTACTTTAGTATACCCTTAAGCAAATAGATTATACTATTTTCAGTCTCATGTGCAGAGTTTCATGGTGCATTTGCAGATATGAAATCAAAGGGTTCAGGCAGTTATGACTTTCTCCTCATGCTCCCGAGCGTCAGAATAAATCATGTTGTGCTTTCTGTTAGTATACTGCAGTTCTTCGGGGTATGTCTTTTACATACACTGTTTCAAAACAGGTTTTTGAAAATAACTGTTGCGGCAGTAGGATGCTGAGTGGCATGTGGGCTGTGTGAAAGTGGCTCAGAGATGTGGGGGTCCAGCATCATGGTTCACAGAGATTATTGGACACCAGGCAAGTAATGCAGTTAAAGCTGCAAAGTGAAGGTAGTTAATCACTGACTTCCATAGCGTGAAAAATGATTGTTTCTCTGAGCCCTTTTACTCATTATATTTGTCCAGAAGAGGGAAGATGAGACATGATACATAACTGTATACAATGTAGTATATTTGAAATCCTCAAAGCTAAAACCAGATTCTTCTCACCAAAATTAGAATTGCTGTTCACACTGAAGATCCATTTAGTCATATGTTTTTGTCTCTAGTTGTGATGAGAGCTGCTTCAAAAGAAGGAATAATAATTATTGTCAGGGCAGGCAGCCTATGTGGAAGCTACTTTGCAATGTCTGTCTCCTAGTGTTTGACTAATGAGCTAGACAGGAAAGATTTAGCTTCAAAAAGCCAAGCAACAGTAAACCTAAAAGCAATGACATATTAATGTTCCAGACAGCTTTTCTTTCTTGAATTTTGTARTATTGTATTGATTATCCATTTCTGCCTTTCTGAAGCCAGTGTAGTTAACCAAGTACGTTGAAAACAGTGGAAAAATTCTCATGTGCTTCAAAAGATTTGTCCTCTAGACCTATGGCTGGCTTTAGAGACTGAAGCCTCTAAAATGCAAAATTTAATGTACAATTATTTTATGTGTATATATTAGGAAGTTTATATACATATACACACACACACATATATACAAAAACTCTCTCTATATAAAACTTCCTTAAAACATTTCTAAAGCAATCATGTAAAATGAACGATATTTGTAAGATAATGATTTTAGTGGCAATCATTCATTATGCTTTAATTGCAATACTGCTCATGAATAATTTGGTGCATTTCATGCCATCTGAACTCTTCATATTTAACTACACAAAATACCTACTGTGTATACAGGCCACACATATTCAGGCAGTACCTTGAAGGTATTGTAAGGCTGTGCAACAAATTGCTTTTCTTCTGTATCTTTGATTAACTAACATCAGAGTAGTTCAGAGGTGAAACGCATTACCTTTTTTTTTTAATTCCTTCCTTTTAAGGATGCTTAAATGTTTATTTAGTTCCTTGTAAATATATAATGTCAGCATCATGCATACAGATTTATATTTATGTGTGGATACTGCATAGATGCAGAGTACATATATACACAGCATTTTCTGTTAGATAGGCTGATTTTTTGTGTATCGTTATATTCTCTAGAGATTGAAGAGGAAAATAATTTTGGGTTAAGCAGTTAGAATTATGTATATGACAGATGATTATATAGAGATCTAAAAATGAGGATGCAGGAGTGTTATAAATATTGGCCATATTTTTAAAATGAATAGACATAGCACTCCTTCCCACAACCAAAGCTGCCACTTTATATTTGGAAAGAGAAGTGATACCTTTCTGAAGCAGACACAGGCATCTCCTTTGCTGGGTTACCTCCTTATTCAGTGAAGACTGTATTCCCTCCATTTTCCATTCCAATTAAACTGCAGGGGAAAACTCCTGTATTTTCTGAATACAGCAAGCACGTTCCCTTTATCAGTATGTTCTGATGGTACCCAGCAGATGCTCCTATCGACAAAACATTCCATCTCAGTTGGCCACTCTTGTATAAATACTGAAAATATAAGCAAATACAATCTGAGATTAAAACATTGCAGCACAATGAACTACTTAGGCCACAAGTGGTGTGAAGGATTTATCTTATGTAAAGAGTTAGAAACTCCAACCTGAGACCTGAGTTACCAGTACAATTTGTAACGTGAAGCTTCTACAGGCTTCAGGTTATTTTGATTATTAAAATATTGCATGTGCCAATGAATATTAAATTGAAGCTTCAAGTTAATAAGTTTTTCAATGAACTTCTTGATGTTTTTTCCTGCTTGAAAAGTGTTACTTTTTATTAATGATTCTATGATTCTATGATTTAAGTGAGCTGCATGGCCATACCAAGGCAGGTGGGTACAGAACCTTGCTTATGTTGTATGCTGGGTGGGACACTGTAAGCCAGCATTTAAGTGTCTTATTAGAGCAGGGCAGAGAACAAAAAAGCCTGTAACACAGAGGAAATGTGAAAGAAGCTTGCAGGTGAAGAGCAATAGAGACTTCACTGCAAAATGACCGTGATGTCAGATCCTAAATGCATAGGCTTGTATTCGGGTGATTTGAGGCCCTTAAAATACTTCTTTTCACCATCAGTGCCTTCTGAATACTTTTATTGCTAGGATTAGGAAAGTAGGATTTCAAAAGAACTGAAGATACCACTGACTTCTGTGAATCAAGTCCTTTGTTTGACCCGAACAATGTAAGGTCTTCAGATGCAACGACTAAAATGCTCAGTGCCAAGCCACTGGCTGTGTTCTTTTTCTTTTTCTTTTCTTTTTCATAGAGTTTTATATGAGGACTTTTCATCCATTTGTAACTTCGTAACTTGGCTACTTGTGATGTCCATCAAAAGAGTCAGGAGGAAAAAGTCTGAGAAAACCTCAGTGTGCTATTTCTTGCCCCTCCAAGCCTCTGAGCCCAGAATTGCTGAGAGTGAAACGTGATCCATGAGGCTGTCAGTGCTGTATCGGTCCTGCGTCACCACCTCCAATGATGAAAACTGAGAAAGCTTGAACAATTGAGCAGGCAGACAGAAAAACACTGCATGTGTCTGGCCGCGGGGAATCAGGTCTTGGAAATGAAACTTTACAAGTACAAAATCTGCTGGCTTTTTCCTAATTACTTTCTGATCTTGGACCTTCTCAGAAGTTAGGTCACAACTACTCCATCCAGAAACTTCCATTTCTTTAAAAGTGAAAACTGAGATTCTCATGGTATCTCCTGACAGCAATACCTGGACCATTAAAAAAAGTACTAAATGCTATGAGATTTTCCAATAACACAGCAAATTGGCAATGTTGCAGAAGCAATTAAACTGAGGCTGTTCTGTCACTGCACGAGGGATGTCCTGTAGCTAGGATGAGCTAATATAGGACTTCTTTAATAGAAGCATCTTAGCACTCTGTATTGCTCCTTCTGCCAATCTATGCTGTTGTAGGTGGTGAGAAATGGAAAAAATACGCTTGAAATTATAGTTTCCCAGCAGATTGAAATTAATAACTGGCAAACTGTCCCATTCACAGTGGCTATTTTTTTCAAAGGTGTTAAAATGAGAAACCAAACCTTTTAACTTTTTATGACCTGTGGCAATTTTTCCAATTACCTGAGAAATTTATAGTGCAGGATGACTTTGGGAAAGATATGCATAGGACTTATCAAAATAATGTAAGCAAGCACAATTTTATTGTAGCATACGTGTCGCTCGAGTCAAAGGTGCGAGTGATGACACCTGGCTGTAGGATGGCTGTGTATTTTCATCCCCGTAACTGTCAGGCCCAAGATACACATCTTTGGGCTTCTGCCATGCAGATGATGGGTATCATACGAGCAGGAATCGTAGCCGGGATGTAGKCTCCTAACCAGCCTAATTGCCCTCTGTGACAAGCAGGGATGCAGTACGTGGCTGCATATTCGTGTTGCTTGTATTGCAGTCAGTAAGAATAATGATGTAATCATTTTATAATCATACTGACAATGTAATTATGGAAGTCAACAGGCCCATCTAATAAAATGTCAGCAGCTGCTAATAGTTTCCCCAGCCGGTGCTGTGCAATCAGTAGAATGATGTATGAAGAATTGTTGGCATATCTGATATACATTGTCCTTCTTTCACATGCCTTCAGTTCCTGAAACCCCTGCCATTTGCTTCCCTTTCCCTTCCATCCTTCATCTCTTGTTACTTCTGCCTGCTTGCCTTTTGATATTTCTCCATTCCCAGAATTTGCAGGAAAATCTACAGTTATCATCATACAACATTAATATTATTAGAAAGATGTTTCTTTGATCCTTTTCCAATAAAATCATCACAGGAAATTTCTAATTTGTTCAGAAGGAGTGTTCCATAAATCTTACCACTTTCATAAAAAATGTCAACTTGGCATTTCACAGTCTTGTTTGAGAAGGAGTCACTCTGCATGTTTAGGATGTTACAGATAAAAATATTAAGTATCATAARGGATAGTGATCTTTTTCAGAGAAGGTGGTCAGACCAGTGGTTAGTGACAGTTATTTATTTGTTTTCAATGCATATTCAGTTCTCTTATTTTTATAATGATTGGAGCTATTTTTTGTTGTTCATAAGGACATTTGTGAAAGCATTATCAAATATTTGGAAAAGTACAGGTACATAAAGTCTATTATTTTATTTCCCGTTAATTTTGCTGACACTGCTCATATTTGTGCAGATATAAAATGCGAGAATTCTTCTTCTGAAATGACTTCCAKTATAAGTAGTTTAGGTCCTACACAGGCAGAATAGGAACAGGAATGAGATGGAATTAAAATTTTGTGCTATTATTTTCCTATTTCACTCCTGTACTATGTGAAGCTTGATTAGTTAGCTGTGTACTATCCCCCCTTGTAATATGATCACTGCAATTTTTTTCTTCATTCACTTTTCTTTTGAATATCTTACTATTTTCTCCAGACTGAAGTAGCAAACTCATATCACAGTAAGGGAGGTTTCTATGCAAAATGTTCCTGTGAAATCTGATAAAGACTTTGCTTATTGTGTTTAGTCCCTATATAAATACCTAACCACTTTTTCCTTTTTCAATCTCAATGGTCTTACTGCAATTTCTGAAGCTGTGCAGGCTCCCTCTGCTGGCTAGCTACCACTGACAAGTCTCTAGATTTCACTAAAGGAAGGTAGAACATAGGAGTTTAAAAGAGAAATTAGATCATATATTCTGCTTGTTATTTGTCATTAGCAATATAAATTTAGTTATCATTAGCAATATAAATTATAATTCTAAACATAGAAATATAGTAAGATGTTACATGTCAATATGCATGAATATAAAAATATAAAATAAAATTTGTGGTGATATTCTATCATTCTTCTAAATGAAGACTCCTACTTCATTTAGAAATATTTTTAATATCTTAGTTGTTAACCTGAAAACTAGGCACAGTTTCTTTCTTTCGGAGACAGCAAGGCCAAGAAGGTTCATTTTAATGGTCTTTCTCATTAGACACTGATATGAGGGCTAAAAGGAAGCCACCATTTCACCATTGTTCTCTATCTTTCCAGATGCTGCTGTCACCTCTTTTCCATTTCCTGCTATGCCTTGCAAAGCTGGAAAGTTTTGTTAGTTGAGCTGTTTAGACTTCATTTTAGCAGATTTGGGTTTCTGTGTTTCCCACTGCCCAGCAGCCATATGGACTACATACAGGCCTTTTCAGCCCAAGTCCTCCATGCGGGCCAGGAGTGGGAACTAGGATGACACCTTGCTTGTTTACAAGTACCGTTTGCTCTACAGATAAAATGCCCTTTCTAAAACAGAGCATGGCAATGCTGACTTTGTTTATTAAATAAAGGGCATCATAAATGTTTTCATTTCCACAAGGCATTTTCTAATATTCTGTTATTCCTGTCTTGTGTTTTGTGTGTTTTAACAGCATGGTGCAAAGACTGAATGTGAACTRTGAATCATTTCTCATGTTATTTTTTCAGGCTAATCCAGTGCTTGCTAAAATCAATGGAAGCCTTTTCACTGGCTTTATCAGAGGTATATCATGCCTTAAGTTAACTTATGTTAAAAAAAAGGAAAGGAAAAGGAAGGGAAGGGGAAAGGGAAAAGGAAAGAAAAAGGGAAAGAGAAAAGGAAAGGGAAAGGGATCTCTTCTCTTCATATTTTTACAATTGTAGAATAGGTTCTTACTTTTTCGTACTTAATTTACTTTCACTCTTCGTAAGTAGTGGAATGAAAGCCAGTAACATTTCAGGCCCAGCATCATATTGGATTGCATGAATGGATACTTTCTTAGTAATTGTAAATGCTGCGTTGGCATTTGTAACAGAAAGGAAATTCAATCTTAACAGCAAAAGATACATACTAACAACTCATGCAAAACCACCAGGAGTCCAAGAAAAGCGATTTAATATGGTGAAAGACACCATATTGGAGGTGTCTTTCCAAAATTGGAGGATTTTTTTATTTTAATTTCGGTAAAACTGATGATGCTACACCAGCGTCCTACCGAGCAGGTATTTTAATTCCCGTTGCTGCCGGCAGCGCAGCCTGTGGAAGGAGATGTGCAGCGACCTGCAGCTGGGAAGGGGCACTCAGGCTGCCAAGAGAGGGCCAGGAGGGAACGGACTGCAGACACCAGGCAGATACTAGCAGACAACTGCACTCTGGCACTGACTGGCCTCAGCTCTTTCACAGCAGCACCAGCTTTATGATTTTTTGCCCCTGGGGGAAGGGCATGCCCATATTCAATGGAAAGCACCCCGGCAGTTATCTGCCATGTGGGATCAGCAGCCCAGAGCCTGCTAGATGGCTGCATGCTGCTTGGTGCRTGCCTCTGCCTTTGGAGGTGCCAGGGCAGCTCACAGTGCTCAGGCGCCTTCGCCGTTATAGCTGGCTCTCCCTTCTCTCCTCCCCTGCCACGTGTTCAGGGAATGGCACAGGGAAGGATGAGTAACAGCTGCTTGCTGACAGCAGAAGTATTTGTCCTACTGCAGCTTGCCCTTGCCTTGCCCTCTCCCTCTGTCTCTTTTCCTGCTATGAGGAACAGTTCAGAATACATTTTGGGGGAACTGCGTATGTTTTTTTCCAGAAAGAGAAGGAAAAGGGAAAAGTRAATTTGACTTGGATGCAGCTGCAGCTCTGCCTGATCCCAGCAACTCRTCCTGCATTTCCCACTAAAAGCCATGTCTGCTGCTGCCAGTTGGCCCTCCTCATCTCTATCGCTCAACCCAGCCCCTGTAGAGACTTGGGCCAAGGATAAATRAATTATTTTACAACAAGAAGCTGAATTAACTATCACAGCAGGAAAGTAGGGCTGTGTTGGTTACGTGAGAGAGGAAGGCTGAATTAATTAACAAGCTTGAAGAGAGAAAGTGAACCTGAAAACAGACCTTCCTGCAGAAATGATGTGGTTGATGGGCCCCCACGTGACATAGTAACAGCTGTGGCTAAGCCATGGAGCCGGCTCTGCAGGGCCTGGGTGAGAGAACAAGGCCAGCCATGTGCCTTCTCCACAACATACCAGGTTCAAACTGAGAGCCATGTTGTTCACCCCACTTTTCTGTTTGCAGCATGTTGCAAAGCCAGGTTATGTCTTCAGGAGCAGGCCATATGATCAAAAACACTGCAGCCACAGCTGCAAGCATGTGGTGCAAAACTGGTYGCACATGCTCCAGCCATTTGCTGAGCATTTTGGTGGCATGTGCCTGTCACTGGTGAGTGTGTAGCGGAGCAGGGCTGCAGCACCGCACTTTGTTCTGTGGTAGTCCAAGGGGAGAAGAGTCAGAGCCATCCACAACCCTCTGAGACCGCTGTTACAAGGAAATAGTGGGTCCTRTGCAGACTCCCAGTACGCTGAGACCCCTGAGAATCACTGCAACAGCTCAGCATCATTTACATATGTGCTCAGGGACTTAGGGCTTAGAAGCACCAAGGTAGAAAAATTTCTTCCATGCTGCATCCCTTTCACATAAGTATACTTCGGCAGACAAGGACATTTGAAGTACCTCTCTGTGGATTTGGCACAGCTTGGCCTTATAGCCAGAGGAGAAATTGTCTTTTGCACGTAATCCCACTGGTTTGACAGCTGTGCCCTGTAGGCAGGAGATAAGAATGAAGGAGACACTACACCTTTCATCTAGAAAAGCAAAAGGCAAAAAAGCCAACTGCCTTTTTTGACAATTACATAGAATACTGAAAATAACTCTTAATTTGTTACAAAGTAGTGTGTGAATCCTTGAGACTTTTGCTGTCTAAGTCTAGCTATGTTTTATGAGAATTCTACTTAGTTCCTAAACTCTATTTTGCATTAAACAGAGAGAGTTAAACAAATAGAAATAAAACTGTACTCTTTTTAAAACTAATTCATATTTAACCATGGGAAATAACTCTTGGGTTTACAAAGGTGAGATACAAATGATGCTAATGATTTTACAGTGTATGAGCAGAGAAATTTCTGCTCTGAGCAAGTTAAAAGATCTCTGATCAGTTCTCTGACTGCATTGGAAAAGAAGATTCTCTGAAGCCAGTAARGCTCCAGTGTGTCCAGCTGTGTCCAAAATAAAGGGAAAACATTCAATCTCCGTCATTCCTTAAAATCAAGGAGGCACAGAATTATTTTTGGTGACATTCATTGACATGTTCCAACTCCCATGTGAAGTCCAATCTACATGTCAGTAAAACCATTCAAATGACTTCCACCCATTTCAGTAGTTCTGGATGGATGCCTGACTTTTTGTCTACACTGCTGCAGCCCATAGGAAAACGAGCTGGTTCACTGCAGCCAAACTATAGGAATCTGAATACAGTCCACAGATCTTAATCAGTATGAAAGTGAACATTTTCAGTAAACTTTAAAATCTCTTCCTCTTGCTAACAGGAAAAAAGGATTACTGTGGAGGATTGTATCTAATTCATACTCTTCATGAGAGTGAGTGCTATTGGCTCCAGCTCAGCTAGGCACAGTAACTTATTTTACTGCAATTGTRACTAAAATCAAATTCAAATCAGTCCAGCTAGGCTGGGCACGTCTTCTTTGATAATCTAATATAAAAGTAATCTCAATGGAGATTAAAAAACCTGTATACAATTTATACTGAAGGAAAACTCATATCTGCACTATGTAAAACGCCCTTTTTTGTGGAAACCCAGTGTGTGGCCACAGCTATTCACTCCAAGAACAGAGATGTAGAAAGAAGAAAGTAGAGGAAGTCACATCAAAAGCATCAGGAACAGCAGGAGAACTGAAACAGTTTTGAAGTTAGTTTCATACACTCATTTATTTTTTAATTGCTTTGATCTTTTGAAAAGTCTATGTTATGCACTGAAAACTTAGAAGATAGATAGAGCAGTCACATTACTGCATTTAGTAGCTGCAGTTGGAGAAGGAATACATAAACATGTTTCTTTGTGTAGACCTTATTAACAGAAGAGCAAGAAACAGTGAATTTTAGTATATTTCATTAGAACAGTGGGCTTTGCATTTTATGCTACTTCATAGAAAATGATTTTCCTAATATTTTCATGAGTTAGGAATATGGGTTGTTTGTGGATATAAGAGCAGGGATGATAAAAGGCTATAAATGCTGTGCTGGCCTGGTCTAGTACTATTTAGTGTACATACATACGTCTGCTTACAGCATAAGCAGATCATAGTAACCGGCATGGGGAGAAGCGCTCCTGACTGCATGGCATCTGGAGTGCCGTGGGAGAACACTTGATTGAGCAGCATGGTTGCGGGTATTTCTGTGGAAGGACTGAGCCGATGTGTGGAAACTCCAGAGTTACATCATTTACCAAAAATAATTGCTATCAGAGTGTTTTTATTGCTTGTTTGCTCTGCCCTTTGCTATACCCAGGACTTTATACTTCCCTGAATGTGCATTGTACGACAGGAAGGAAAAGGTTCCACCTCGCAGGTAGGGCACTGTTTATTATAGGGAGAGGAGAGGCAGACTGGGGCTCTAGTCCCTATACCCACACCTTTGTGTTGTCTAGTAACTGCTTTCTGGAAAACTGCAGAATTGATTCTTCAAGCAGGGATTGGGACCTGTAACAGCTGCAGAATTGTGTTTGTTCTGTGTGCTCCTTCTCTTTCTGTATTTTAGAGATGTGGCACCATGCCAAAAGCATTCAACAGATTGTGCCAGATGCCTAAGCTGCCAGTGGCTTGGTGGTCAGAGCACCCTCAGGARAGGGGGGAATCTGATGAGCCTTTTGGCATGTTCTGATAGTGCTTATATTGTCAAAGAACACAGGTGAGAATCACGTAATTTCTGAATCACAATGAGATGAAGATGGGAGAGGAGGCTGAACAAGAATGTACCTGTCAGTAATGAAGGACTTTGGCATATTCATAAAATAGAGCTTTTGGCACTGACAGCACAGAAGAGTCACAAGACGTGCAGTTTGGTGACAGATAGTTAAATTTCAGGACTACGGTTTTGGTCTCATGCTCCTAAATTCTGCTTACATTCATCTTAAACAACTAAATCTCTCTCTCTCTCTCTCTCTCTTTTTCTTCTTATATGTACATATAATATACATTATATATATATATACATGTGTGTATATATAAAACCCTTAATTGTCTTCTCTTTCAGTTTCCTGTCATATCTTCCCCTCTCCCTCCATCCTGAAAGAGATGCTTTGAGGATGTGAATACTTACTGCCTGGAAAACACTCAGACATGACARCAGGAACAGTAAGTATCTAGGTAGTTGTAAAGCATTGTAAAATACAAGCTCTCTAATTATGACAGCTCTATATACACAGTAGGCAGTTTAATTTCTTAAATGATGTGCCCAGGAGTGTATTGTTTTAAGCAATGGGCTTGCAGTAATGTCAATAAAAGCCTAGAATTTTGAGCAGAAGTATCAGGTAGACAGTATTTTGTCAGAACTCATCATACATGTGCAGTGCAGTTCTTACAGAAATTAATAATCATTATTGAAATTCTTTACCCCACTAAACTGATGCAAGACATTTCTACATGAGCTGAAAAACTCTTCTTTTTAATGCTAAGCACCAACTGAAAGAATATAAACCTTCCAAAATTTTTAGTCTATTATAGGGACCTATAAATCACTGCTTACAGGTCATGTAAGTTCTTACTACAGTCATGTACAATTCTTACTACAGTCACAACCTTTTCACTTCATATAATTCCTCCAGCTACATGGTTTGTGGCCAAAGCCAGAGAAAGTGTGTGAGCCAGGCTTAATGAGCAAAAGTTATGAAAAATCCTGTTTCTTTCTTTAGGAAATAAATGAATAAGCCAAGAAGACATTCAGCAGGTCACAGGAGAGGAGATCCTGCAAGGGGAGATATCACCTGTCTGCAGATATCAGGCTCCCAGTGTAGTTTATGTGCAGGATTACAAGATCAGCATTGGTAAGCTAGCCTGAAGACTATGTTRTTCTCCATCAGCAATTAAATCACCTGATTAGCATAATTAATTTAACAAAAGTACTTAAAGGGATTAAGAAAACAGAAGGGCCTTGGATCAGAAGAGAAAGGCAAAGCAAGGCAAAAAGGTGATTTTATGTGACCARTGGAGAAAATGCTACAAGCATATTAGCCTGTAAGGGGCAGCCTAGAGGTACACTCCTGTTGCAGGCCCAGCAGATGGTGTAAAGGGAGTAGTCCTACAGGAAACAGATGCTTTTCTCTAGAGGATTAATGAGAAGGTAATGACAAAACAAAGTTGCTGAAGCGATATAAAATAGCTTTTTTATGAAGTAATAAAACCAAAGATGTGACTAAGATATTTCAGACTGATGTATAAGTCTGTAAGGTTGCTCACAGATTGTATAAGAGATGGTAGCGTGAGCTGCAAAAGGAACAGAAGCTTTTTTTATATGTGTGTGTGTGTGAAAAGGATACCTACTGGAGTGTGTGCAACCTCTTTAAACTGGTAGCTGTAAGTGATGTTACTGATAATACCACTGCCTCCTGCATGCAAGGAAGAGGTTTGTAGGATTGGCTGTCTCAGTAATGCTTTGGTAGAGCAGCCTTTTCTTTTTCATATTTGACTGGTTTGGGATTGACCATGGGACCCTCTCCTTGGGCTCTTGCTGGTAATGTCTTAAAGTGGGGAATAAGCCACTTCTCTGCTAGATGGAAAATGGRAGAAGACCTTGTTTTGTCTCAAGGAGGTGGGGAATGGGAGTTGTGTGGCACCAGAGGTGCTCCTGCCTTTTCCTGAGCATGTGTATAATGAGCAGCTTCTGGGACATAGAGAACGGTTATAGAAGGTACAGATTGTAGGAGCATAACCTATATTTAAGGTTATTCATTCAGGATAACTTTTTGGTGAGACTACTAGCAGTTACATTTCCGAGTTTGTCAAGTTAATTTAGAACTGCAGCCAAGCTATGCCTTGGTCCCCTTGTATTCCAGCTCTGCTTGGCGCAATGAGATCTCTAATGCTATTTTTTCTAAACATGCCAAATGTACATTGCTTTTTGTACAACTAGGCATTTCCTGAAGGCACTGAGCCTTCAGCTTCGTTGCAGCAGTAATGTATGAGGTGGACAGTGACCACTGGGTAACAGGTAGCCTGTTACAGATTATTACTTTGTATTTTCTGTGCACTGCAGAAAACTACAAAGCTATACAAAGTCTTGCATTGCTTTTTGCAGACTAGATATAATTCACATCTCCTGCCTGGAATGGACAGAAAGGAATAGCTCCTTAAATATAACTTTAAATATTTTGGTTAATATTTCAGAAAGTGAGAGGAAAAAGGAGGTAAGACTAAATTTAACTGCAAAGAATTTCATTCTTCTACAAACTTGTAAAATTATATGGTAATTTACCATTCATTATTAGCCTGCAAACCAACTTATATTATGGTAAAGTTCATAAAGTAGTCCTGCTGGAATTCTGCCACTCTTTTAATTAACAAACTCATCATACATTTTGGTCATTTATGTCTGTTTTATGTATCAGAACAAACGGGTTTTCATATCAAGTTGCATAACTAGTGGTTTGGTATAGTGATTTGTAGTTGARAAAAATAGTAGCAAGTAGCTATAGTCTTTTAGTACTGTAAATCACATTATTTCAACTTGCAAACCTCTTATGGGTATACTCCCAGCTAGAGTTTTCTACTGCATGTAATGAAATGATATCAGTGGAGGAAACAGATAGCTGGCCCAGTGATCTGCAGTGTCAGTCCTGTTGGCATTAGCAGCTCTGTGAGTTCAGAGGGCAAAGCCAAAAGTCCCGGTAGAAGTTCTGATGCCGACTCAGCTGAGGTTGGTGCAAAATGACTACATGAGCCGAGGAGTGTGATCTATTAAAGACTGATCTTCAACTTCCTTCAGACCCCAGAGAACGCTGTCCTTGACACTCACAAGGGCCCAGCATTTCCCACCAAGTGCCAGAGTCAGAGTTTAAGGTGAAGGAAATAAAAGCTCTAATGCTTTTTCTGATTTCCCCCCTCCACCCCACCCCTCTCCTATTGGCCATGGAAGTCAATCATAGTAATTTGTTTTAAATTAAGGAATCTCTTAGACTAGCACTGTTACACAATCTAGGAGATGGAAACCCTAAAGCATTTTGGTTTTGAGTTAAGTACTTGGGGCAAACATCAGCATACACGGATATATTGAATTTCTATTAAGCCAAAGAGAACTGAGGTTTAATCAAATAATACTTAGTTATATWGATCTAGGTTACTGAATTAACAGCCCAGGTAGAATTCTGACTTTGAAGATTTGGTGTAATTCTAGATTAAAGTGTTAAATCAGAATGAAAGAAACCACATACTCTGTAACTGCAAAWTGACTAAGGGCAAGCTGTTGCAAACAAATTGTAGATTATGTTGCTCTTTCCAGCTAGTCAGGTGAGGAGCTATGTCTTCAAAGGATGTAGTATAACTTTGGAGTTGGTAAGGACATGTCAGTAATAGTAAATAAAAACACTTTCTTCAGTCTCTTAAACTAGTTCTTTCAAATATGGTTTAATAAATGTAATTTTAGTACCTAGGCTAGGGCATTGGTTTCTAGTCATGTGATTATATTATCCTGGGAATAAAACTTTCAAAACTTAAAAAGGCGTGCCATATCTGAAAGATTGATTATTTATCACCAAGCAGATTACCAGGCTTGTTGATTTGGAATTCTGCTTTTCAGCTAAACTGCAGAAAATAAAATTTAAGATCTTACTATTAATATTTACTTATTTATTTAACCTACCTCTAGCCCTGTCATCAGGAAGGACAGAACTCACTGGTAAAATGAAACAAGGGTTTTTGAGGGAGGAAGAGGTTTTCTGCAAAATAAATCACAGAATTCTGTACAACCTTCAAGACAAATGTTGGGCCTCTGTAACAACAGTCTAGTAAAAATGAGCTGAAATGAAGGTAAAGGGAAAATAAATAGGTTGGGGGGGGGGGAATGTTCAAAGCACAGCCAATAGGTTGGGGGAAAAAGGTTCAAAGCACAGCCACCTATTCATTACTAAGAGAAGGAGGAGTCCCCATGCAGTACAGCTGATCTGATCTGAATTCTAACAGATCCAGTTTGCCACCACAGGAAACCACTTCAAATACCTGAAAGTTTAGGTGACTATGTATGTTCAGATACATAAACCAAGGCATCCTCTGCTGTTATATGCATTCTGGGTTTTCAAAACAGCTGCACAAGATGAAAAATATGATAAAAATCCCACAAGGGTTTTGAACCCTTCTGAAGTGGCACCCATTCATTACTAAAAAAAGGGAAAGCTTGACTGAATTAATAAGCAATTCTATGTTCATCTATTTGGTTACTTGCTCTGGATAATGTTTTTTTTGGTGCCCCCCTCTTTTTTTTTTTTTTTAAGTTAGCTGTAGTAGGGCAGGAATGAATGGTGGGATTGAGCTCACCAGTCCCCACTGCTATAAACTCTATTCCTTCAGTCAGAGAAATCAGGTTGTCTTAAGTTTTAATTTCATCAAGGGCAATTTCATCAAGGGCAGTTAAGCACTCTCAGGGATCCTTATTCCTCTGTAGGTCTAAGTAAATGAAAGGCTTTTTCAATGCARAGGTATAATTCCAAAGGGTAATTCCTTACTAAGGAGTGAAGTGTCTGGTAAAAATTAACATCTGTTAAATTGTGGGATGTTCAGGGCTCTGATTATATAAAATTCAAATTGCTTAATTTCCCCTTGATTTGCATGGAATATAGGCTAAAGTGTTAAAAAAAAAAAAAGGGGGGGGGGGAAGGGGGCATTATGTATGTTCTCTTCCTTTCAGTTAAGCATATATTAGAGTGTCATCCCTTGCATTTACTGGTTTTGTTGGTCTCAGACTTAACACAGTTTTTGACATTTTTATGGCTCTGAATTAGAATCCAAAAGCATAGCCTTTGCTCATTGTGTAGTCCAGTTAATATCTAGTGGTTGTTTTTTCTGCTCTGTTCTTTAAATTTTAACAGAGATAGTCATGTATGTCTGACTGAGTCCATCTCATTACAGGTTAAATGCAACTAATATCACATCAAGGAACCAATTAACGTCTGTAGGGGAAGAAAAAGATGAGGAATTTGGCTCTAACAGAATTATACTCTAATATACTGAAATTCAAGATAGTTCCTTTCAATCAAGTTACATATGAACAGATCTTTTTCTCTGAATCTGTAGGTGAGTTTCTTATAAGAACTGCACATTTATTTATCCCATTTAAAAGGAACTAACTTTAACGAGGCAGGAATTTATGCTTCACTGGCCTACTGAGCATTATTATCTTGTAGTTCAGTGACTTTCAGATGTATGTTACTCTAGGACACTTAATGGTAGGTTTTTGTTCAATGAACTCTCACAACCCTTTATAAAACATGCATAGAAGCCCTGATCACATCTCACACATCATGGAAAGGTGGAACAGCATTGCTGGAAATGTATATCACATATACCTACAGTGTTCTGCAAGAATGGCTGAGGGTAATTACCATGTCTGTAACTAATACCCAAGTGTCTGTGGCCAGATATATAAAGTGGCCATCCTSACTTGTATCTGTTGATGCTGTAATCTTTCTATGTGCTCTGCTAGCTGCTTGTGCCTATAGTCTGAAGATAGCCTTAAAGCGCATGCTAGTGTGTGTGCCCTGTATAGGCTATGTCTATATTTAGCATTCCTGAGCGTGCTGCCTGGCACAGAGGCCAGATCATGCAGGACAGGTCAGAGAGAAACTCTTTTCTGCTAATAGAGGTGGAAGCATCTAAATTGCTCACTGGAAATGTCTCTGGGCCTGTGTAAGACCTCAAACATCCCTGGAAATGCTTAGGAAAGCACTATTCAGATTTCACAGGCTAAATTCATGCCAAGGACAGCTTTAGCAATTTAGCTGCACAAATGAGTCCCATGTCTGAAAACATACCCTGGCACTGCTTAATTTTTTGGTATAAATCTGATCTGTAACTTTCTCGTTGGCCTGATAGGAAGATTATGGAAGCATTATACCTGCTTGTTCCCCCCTCTGCCTCCGCCCTCTCACATGGAGAAATTCAGTCTTGTCTACCAGCTTTTGGCTGGGTTCAGAGTATGGAGGAGAAGATGTATCCTTCATTCTTTATCTTTTTAATTCATTTGACTGACTGACTAAATGAACTATTTTGGTATGTGTTACCTATGCAGTACAGTGACTAGTGAATATGAAAAGATAAGACTCCCTAACTCTTGCAGCTGTTGTTGATATCTTCTAGTATTCAAGGCATGAAGTTTTTCTGGATAGCCCAAGTCATGCAGAGAGCTTAGTACATTTATGCTTAAGGAGACCCTGGAAAGAAACAAAATGCTAGGAACTAGGGTTTGGAATGGTCCCTTGGAATTTCTGCAAAGAATGGAAAACTACTTCTGCCCTGTAGCGTACTGATGTTTAAGCATAACCTGCCCTTCCCCTTAAACTTTTTAATAATTTATGGTGCGGTGTTGACATACCAACCCTGTAACTTTTAGATAGGTTATTAAAACTTTTTATCAATAATCTGGATAGTTCTCATCCAGATAAGGCCATTTGTGTTATACTATATTTTCTATTTTTGTTGCCCTCTTTCTGTGAATCAAAAGGTATTACTGTACTACTTTTCTTCACATTCTGAATTGATTTTGCAATCTTAYTAAGGCTTGACAATCTGACAGACAAACAAAAATGGAAGACAAAGCTTCTTGAGCTATTTCTAAGAGTTACTAGTTCACAGCTGTAAGAAAGTAAAGCAGCTAGTTAAATACAGTTTCACTTAAGTTATTTATCAGGTGTTTAAAGAGTTCATAAAATCTTGGAGTAGTTAAATATATCTAAGCATCAGTTCTAAGTAACAAACACAACTAATAGTATTCTGTTTACTTGCAAAGTGCATACAAAGTAGCTTCCCCTAAAACTTTAGGGGGAAAAATGCTGTAATTCTCACTGAACAAATTTATAAGAGAAATGGTCTAACAGTAATAGCTTAACTGTTTGCCTACTAGGGTACTATTAAAAATTCTGGCCAATTTCTCCCTGAAGGAATCATCATTAAAATGTTTTTTCTGTTATAGCTCCCTCATTATCTCTGTTCCTACTGTTCCCTAAACCATACTCTTTCTCTCTTCCTTTATAACAAGAACTAGAATTTTATTGATGTACTGATAAAAACATCTAAAACCTGTCCCCGGTATAAATACTAATTCCATTTTTTGTTGTCGTTGACTAGTTCTTTTGTGTCATTAGTTGGGTACAATATTTTACTTCTTCCCATAATAGGATATCTGACTTGATCATCAGAAGCCTGGGAGTTCTCTTCCTTCTCCTTTCTAAGCAATTTAGAGAAAGGAGTAATGAAGCAAATCTAAGGCTTGCAGCGAGCATGGGAAAGCTGAGCAGTAACATAAGCTTGCTGCTGTGTACAAGTAGCAGGTCTGAAGGGTTAAGGTGCATATTTCAGGTACAGATAGATGAATAGGGCCAGGCTCCTTCAGAGATGCTTCATTTACCACTCTATAGAGCCATGTATCTGTCTCATTCCCCACTGCTCTCTGTTCTCTCCCTTCCAGATGTATTTGCCCTTTGCTTGTAGATTTGGGGTTGAAAGCTGATGTGTTGTAGTACCAACTGTGTTCTTCTGTTTTCACAAGGATATGAAACAGATGTAAAGATCTTTGTACATAAGTTTTTCTGGGATGCTTTTGTCTTTCAAAACCAGGTCTGAAGAAATGTAGAGTTGATCTTACATTACTTTTGCACCCCAGGGAGTGAAATACAGTGGGAGGTCCACAGTTTTGCTGCATGAACTGTATAAATGACCCCATGCAGGTTTCAAAACAATTGTGAAAAATACAAGCTGTACTCTGCACATACACTTCATCCATCACATGGTATTTAAACAGTAAGTAAAGGACAGGTACATGAAAGCCCCTGGAAAAATCCAGTCTCCTGGTAGTTCTAGTTCTGTTTTATAGCCTTTCAGATAAGGTTATGATAAGCATCCATGCAGTTGGCTCCTGTGACAGAGAATGAAAAGAAGTATTTTGCAATGCCACTGATTGTAGGTCTCCTATAATTATTACACTTTCTAACATTTTCTGTAACTTACGTCTGGGGGCAGGATTGTTTTGTGCTTTACTTATAAGGTGAGTAAAGAAGGCTTTTCTCCAAACCTTCCAAAAATATATTTAAACCACACATTCTTGTGTGTTTAACTGGTTAGCAAACTATAAGAATCTGAGAATCTCAGGAGCATCAGGATTTAAGGATGACATTGTATCCTGTTAGCCAAGAGTTGTCCAGAGACATTGGCAATGATTGAAAATGGGTTCCTAAGTCAAAGATTGAAATCCTTTTGTATATGATAAATAGTTCTGACAGAGTTGGGCCATTTATGTGAAGAGAAACTACTCATTTGAGGAAGGCTGACAAAATTTGGCCTGTGATGATTATGATGCAACATTACAACCAGCTTGTCGAAGGCAGTTTGCATCCTGATCCCACCATGCTTCTCAAATATGTGCTCAACTTAGGGAACTGCATGCAAGCCTTAGAATCTGGCCCAGAGGAATTCTTAATTTGTGTGATAAAAGAAAGTCATTAATAACATATCTGAGAAAGGTACTGTGTTTGGGAAATTTTAATTTTTTTCAGAAAACCTTTTTTTCATCTAAGCTCTACCTAGAATTCAGTACCTGTTCAATCCAATTTCATATAGGATTTCATTTGATCTTTAGATTTTCTTATGCACAGACCAACTTGGAAAACAGTCCTGTTGAGAGAGCAGCCTCTAGAAGTAGTCCGGTCATCTCAAGAAATTCTTCCTTGGGAATTTAAGCTGAGAGACACTCTATTCTAATTCTTTGGCCACATTTTAACATAGGCTGTAAAATGCCCGACTTTCCAAGTTAAGAGTTACTGGAATAGATGGCTCATAACTGAGGTAACTTATTTCTTAAGACCTTTAGGTGGAAAATTTAAAGCATAAATTAGTTGAGTGGCCAGTAAAGTTAGTCCTTGTCAATGAGCACAGCCTTTCAGTTTCTSTTTGCCTCTAAACCACTAATGAACCCTTTCTAGCTAGAGAAAAAGAACAAACATTGTGGTCCCTTGTTCATACTTTTGGCAGTTCCTAATATATCAGTGTCAGCACTGTCTGATCCTGCTTCAGATCAGATGGCCACAAGTCTGGCACCGAGACAAGTATGTTTAAATCTTGCACAGCCCAAAGAAGGGGGGAAGTCTCTCTAGATTTAGGTATGAATGCAACGCTTTCTTCAACAAGGTGTTTTGCAATTAGAAGATTTCTCTAAAATTACTGCTGTGATCCTTGCTGCAAATAGTCTCCACTTCTCTCTGTACCAGTAAGGTGCTACTCCCAGTGTATAAACAAATGGTGATTCATTAGCACAACGACACAGAATGACAGATGACCTTGCATATTATGAATGGGTTATTCTTTTACTTCAGTGTGGTGATGAATCATTTCCCTCTTGTGCTCCTCCCTTTACTTCTACTGGAATACGTTTCTTACTGTTCAGAAATTCCTTCTGGAAAGAACAGTTGCCCATTGGGGCAGAGAGGGGAAGGACCTTTGCTCATAGAAAGAATGGAGGAACATTACTTACTGAGTTAGCAGGTGGCCTTTGGGTTATCAGTGACTCTGTTTACTGTTTTACATTGGGCCATGCTACACTTACCTGTTAATGCTTTGTGTGTCCTCCAGACATGCTTGTACTTGTAAACCACACCTAGTAAGCTGTACATGAAAACTTTTATTCCTTATATAGAGATCTGGGTATAGAGGATGGGTAAATGCTGGGTAAAAACTTCAAGGTTGTTCATTGGGCAATCCATAACAATACATCTCTTTTGTCAATATTTAGAAAGCAATAAACATGCTCCAGTGTGGGTGTGTATTTTTTTTTTTTTTCCCCACCAACCTATTTCAATACAGAGAATCCTTGTTCTGGACTTGCTACTCTTACAAATTCTTGGTGTTTCTTGAAAGCCTTCAATATGCAGATTTCCTGAAAGGCTTCCACAAACTGGCACTTACGAATTTCTGGATGTTATTTCTGCAGCTTTGTTGTAGGTAAATCTTATAACCTCAATCCCACATTTAGGTAGTTCCTCTGGGGCTGTGCTGTGTGTCCCAGCTGCATACCAGTGGTAAACAGCTGAGTTGGTGGACTTCTAAATTCAGAAACATTGTGTTCCAGCTTTAGCTGTTAATGAAAAGACTGCAGAAAAGACTGATGGAAGTTGGCAATTGCAACAGTCCTGTTCCTAGAAGCACAATGCCTGGGATTAACAATGGCTTTATAGGTCTGAACACTCCTTTTGGCAAAGTTTGCAATGTACTACCCAGCTAAGTCACTCTTGAAACATGGGTTTACACACCTAAACTGTTTACATGCTATTTAAACTTGAGAGTGCAGGGAGACTGATACTTTTCAAACTTTTAATAACTCACTGCAAAGGAAGGAGATGACTTCTGCGTCCGTAGTGGATAAAACAAAACTAACAGGCTTAAATTGTAGTAAAGAAGGTTTAAGCTAGACTTCAGGAGGAAAAAAAATACTTCCTAATGATAAGGATGAATTAAACACAGAAACGGACTGCCTGGAGGAGGTCTTAGAGTCCCAGTCACTGGATGTTTTTAAAAGCAGTTAGACAAACCTTGGCAAAAACACAGTTGATCCTGCCTCAGGACAGATAGATGGACTTAACCTCATGAGTCCTACGCTCTGCGATTCCACTTTTGCTCCAAGTCACAGCAGAACTGTGTGGCAAAACAGGAAACTGCGCCTGGTGCTCTAGGTCCTAGTACCATTGCAACTAGTCATCCTTGCACTGTCAGGAGTGGCTTGGAAAGACTGAACATACTTACTCACTTTGAGCAAGGTAGTATGTTACTGCTTGCTCTCCTTGTGCTTGTATTTCACCTGGGCTGAGAGTGACTTTTTTTAGTGCAGAAGGCCAGCATAATGTGTTGCGTATACCCTGCATAGGGTTTGTGTAGCAAGAGTCATAAATAGCGCATCTGCATCAGTAAAAGCAGGTATTGATCTAGCCTCACTGGTGCACCAGAACATGACAGAGTTATGAGCAGCATTGCCAATAGGCAGAGAAAGTCGTGATCTATGCTTCTGCAGATACAGCAGCCCTAATACCTCATATAAGTAGGGATCATAGCCAGCTGTCTGCTCCAAAGATGAAATAATTGCCAGGCAGCCGTGCAGGTCAGCACCTTGTTCCATGCTGGTGGCATGCATTTGGTCCCTGTATCTCTTATACAGGCTTCCCAATCAGCGAGGACACATTGCTGAGTTGTCATCAAGCCAACTTAAAAATCTTTAGACTCTGAAAAGTAAGTCAATATAACTTATAATACATAAATATCATAATATTTGCTAGTTAACTTTTTTTCTCTATAATCTCATGAGCAGCTTAAAGAATTAATCAAATAATGAGGCACAGAAGCACGTAATAACATGGAGGTACAAAATGAGTTCTGTAGAATTTAGCTGTGCTGCAGCCATACACAGGCTTCCCTAACACAGGATCCAGCCAAGAGTTTCTCTCGGTTATTCACTTATTCCGATTTATATTTTTACTTTTCTATCTACTTCATATTGATTTTATGATACTGCAGCTGTAATTATGTAGCCTCTGAGAAGCATGAAGTGCATCTGAAATACACTGCTGCTTTACTTTAATTGCAGATAATAAAAATTATAATGATTTGTTGCAACTGCGGGTTAGTACCTGTCTATAAAAGATCATAATTGCCAAATATAATGCAAAAATTAGAAGAAAAATAGTTTCTTTACTACATTTCATAAGCCTGAAGTAAAAGTTATGGATTTACGTTGTACATATTGAAAACGTTATTCCAGAGTACCAGTATAGCACTCTAAAGCAGTATAAACATGTGGCTGTATAAATGTATGAAATTCTTCAGAGAGGAGGTTTGAAAAGTAAAACGTTCTTTCTTACAGTCTCATGTACTTCCAATCTTCCAAGCAAAAGAAGTCCATTTAAATCAATGGGACTCCTTGCATGGTAAGATTGCCCTGGAGAGAGGTTTTTTAAAAAACTGAGCAGAACAGACTAAGCAAAGGCTGCTTCAGTTGGCAAGATAAGATCCAAATTCATGTTTTGTCATCATCTAAAGGTTTCTGTGATCATATGAAGTGCCTCTAGGCAGTCACCAAACCTGATGTGTGACAGAGATTTGAACCAACAAGTGCGCTTGGTCAGAAGAGTCTTTTTATGATAATATGTATAGTTTCCTAAAATATCTGCATCACAGTTTGGAGTCAACAAAACTGTAAGAGAGAAATTGTTACGTGTTCAGCAAATAGAATAAAGTAGACGATTTGTGCTAATGATATCTCACAATGATCAAAAAATGCAGTCTCTGGCCATGCTGTCTGTTTGTTTTCAAGAAGAGGAATTGAAAAAGAAAGTTACAGACAGGACTGAAAGTATTGACATCACCATTATTTTCTGCTAAGTCATATCCTTAGATCTCTGGAGGAAGAGAATAAATAGGAAAATGAGTATGAGAGAAGTGCTGAAGATGAAGTGACTGAATAATATAATGCAAAAGTATAAAAAGAACACAAAGATCTCAAATTCTGCTTTTATTTGTACCCAGAAAAGCAAATTGATTTAGTTGACCATGAGTGGCAGGTTTGCCCTTAGAAATAAAATTTATTTCAGCACAGAAAAGTACATTTAAAATACTATGTAAGCCACTCAAGAAAAAAAAAAAAGGATTTTTTTTTTTTTAAAAAAAAAAAAGCTTCCCTTTGGTGATATGTAGCACAAGAGTACTTTCAGAACAAGAATGTGCTCTAACAAGCACGAAATCAGTTTAAAAATGAACTTGAGTCATAGCTTCAGTTTTAATGGAGTTCTGATTTAAAGTTATTTGATGCTTGCTGTGTTTCCAGATGAAGTATAAATCTAAAATATTATGAGACGTAAAAGAAGATTGACCATAGGTGCCTTAACCAGATTTGCCACATTTTGGAGGTTTTATAGTGCTTGCCCAGCTCTTGATGCAGGTAAGTAGCACTTACTACATGCATTCCTTAAAGTAACTTGTTCAAAATTAAAATTCCCCATTCGATTTTCAAAAGCAGTGTATTTCTCCAATTTCTAGGATCTACTCAGTAATTCCCAAACCCATGCTTTCATCTCTTTTGCACATGCATTTTTGTCAATCGCTTTAGTGGATCAGCTATTCACCAAGTCACTTGGCTCTTGTCACATGAGGAGCCCACTACTGGTAAGATCAGCAAAGGATGGCCGACTCCAAATGCTGAACGTGGTTCAAGGAAATTGAAAAGCCTCAGAAAGGACCCATGACTTTGAGTAGTTGACAGCTAGAGAGGATACTGGTTAGGAAGATATCATGGCAAAGCAATGGCCAGCAGATCCACCCCCTTTTKTTTCTCCCATGCAGGAATACAAGAACTTAAATTTCAGAAGAGGTTCTGGTCATATAGAATATTTTTGGTGCTACCAAGCCTCTAGGAATATAATCCCTGATGATCATAGGAACAATGCTTTGCAGACCAGGCATTGATATAGGAAAGGGAAATGCATGAAGAAAAGTTCATTAGTGTGACAAAATAATTTAAAAAAATTAAAGGTAGATAAATACAGACTCAGTGCTGCAATGGAATAATAAGTGTCATTCTAGGATGATGAACAGCTACTCAGGGTGCTGCTTAAGATTAGAAAAAATAGAAAAGTCTTGGGCTGTGTTTGTCATATCCAAGAAGAAATCAAAGTGTATGCTTGGATGTAATCCAATCAGCAATAAAATGATTACATTTCTCTTTCAAGCAAAGCTAGTCAATATGTCGATCGTAAAGATTAACACTCCTACGATAGCAGATGACAAAGATGCAATTGATGAGTTCTATCAACAGCTTGAAGAGACACTCATTACAGAGTCAAGCAAAGCTATCACCCTTGCAATTGGGAATCTAACTGTGAAAGTTTGGATGTAGGATGTATAAGCTCTCTAAAATAAGTAACGGGAAATAACTACTCGTCTTTGTTTACTGAATGGAAGAGGCATTCAGTTGAATTTGGTTGCTTTCATGCTCGTTCATTCTTTGTTTAACATTTAAATTTGATGTCTGAGATGTTTATACAAACAGGTACAAAATCACAACTAAAAGCCAGGCTGTACTGAAGGGTGAGCATTCAGTGAGCAAAGATCACCTGGAGTTGAAAATCAGTGGTTGGCTCGTAGGACTTAAAAARGTAGATATTCAGAACTCCATTGGTTCTTGTCCAGATGTCTATCCAGTAGAGATCTGTGGTATTGGCATGGAGAAATAGGAAGTTAACCCAAATGGTCTATGGAATGAAACTGCAAAGTGCAAGCTAACAACAAACACATTCTGGTAAGTCAGCACTGGGCTGTGAACAGCCAAGAACAGCGGCAAGCATCTGTGAGTAGTTTTTTTGTTAGACAGCGTGTGAAACAGGAACATATGCTGCCCAGAATTTTGCAACATATATAGAGAATTTACTATGAGACAAGCTCTGAAAGGATGTGCAAACTAAAAAAGAACAGCATGTCCCCGCTGGGGAACAAGTCAGACGTGCTAACGAAATAACAGGGCGCACTGCGTTCATAGATAATAGGCAGCAAATGCTGGAGTTCATGAAAACCGTGAGCAGAGACTATGGACCCTAATGTGGGAAGGAATGAAATGACTTTACGGTGAGTGAGTTACCGAAGACAGGGTGCAGGCAAACATTGCCTAGTGCTCAACTGCAGAAGCAATAGATAAATTCAGTTATCTGGAAACCTTTATATCCAGCCACAAAGATATTCTAAGGGAAGTGGACACAGACTTCTCATTCAGCTATATCTTCTTTTGGAGAAAAACATGGGAAATTCTAGAAAAATTTGGAAACACATAAAGGTTCAACATATGAAAAGATTAATTTTTTACATACCGGCCTGTAGAAGCAAATTATAGGAAATTAAGCCTGATTACAGAAAGAGAGTTGAGATGTGAGAAGTAGGCCTTAGGCATACTGTAGATAGAAAAGAACAGAGGTTCTCTTTTCTATTAAACAGAGGTTTAATATTTTTGTTAAAAATATTAAAAGATAAAAGTGATCTCTTTTAAGAAATCAGCAGGAGCAAACTTGAGTATCTTGGTGCTTAAAACATAAAGAAGAGAGTTGGAGAGATTTACAAAGGAAGGAATGAATGTACTTTGCAGCAGACGAAAAAAAGCAGGATGATATGGAAAGATGGGGTGTATTGTACTGTATTCCACACTTAAAAAATGCACTCTGTCAAGAAGGCTTCTAAAAATTCTGTTAGAAATGTTCCCAACTAAATCCAATGTTTTTTCTTTTACTATTCAATCAGAGTTGACTGGTCTGAAATTCTCTTGCATTTCTTATGAGCCCCTGGGTGGCTTACGTTAAATACCACCTTAAAAACTGCTGTTTACATACGACTTTTCTGTGAAGGAGACTCTTTAGTAAAATAGACCATGTTGTATTTGATAAGCCAATGAATTTAAGAAAAGCAACTTTTTACAACTTCAGTCTATGAAAAGTTAGTGATTGCTCTATTTAAGAAATTTTTCAATACATTTTAAAAGTCCAAGTTAATAAACAGAAAAGAGCTTATTTTCACCTAGTTCTTTCCTGCATACATGGATCAGTGTTTTATTATCATAACCTGTGTTCCAGGCATATCTTCTACAATAAGTAAAGGCATCGCCACTAGCTATATCTGCACATAATTTGTGGCACTTAGGCTGGCACTAGAAGGAAGTATTAATATTATCAGTGTGCAATATCCACCTTTTGGCAACTGTCTTCCCTAATAAGATCAGTTTTGTTATATGCTGCATGACTCTAATGGAGTAGTGCTGAGAGTCAAACAGTAGTTAGCCTTAATATGAATGAACCTTCTGTAATTTAGCTCTTTGAAATCCAGTTACTCTGTACTTCTTAGCTCACTGCTTTCACAGCCTTTCTATATTGCTCACTTGTATTTTTCTGTGGGTCGCGACTACAATAATTAAAAACTAGTTTTGCMTATTTGATGGCAAATCTAGGCAGACTGAAATAGAGATGCACTTTGCATCTCTGTTGCTCTTATGTCCAGACTTTGAACAATAGCCATGCAGTTTATCATGCTCATTACTTTTCATTATATCTGCTGCTGTGCAGTGTTCCTCAAGACTACTGCTTAAAAAAAAAAAAAAAAGTACAGGTTTCCTATCAGTTTTCTGGACCATTTGCAAATACTAGTTTGCAAAATACCACACATAATTGCAAGGAACCACAAGATCTCTGCACTGAGAACAACTGATTCCACATGTTAAATAGATTTTTTAGCAATTTCCGATTCTTCTTCTTTTTTTAAACAATCTCCCCACAAGCCACCTGTCTTACCTCTGGCTCCTGCAGTATGTCCCTCTACGCTTTCTATCTTTTTTTTTTTTTTTTGTATGTGTTTCCTAGTACTGTTTCCCCCCTTCTGCTGCACAGAAAGATCAAATTAAATTGATCAGTTTGGAATCAAGATAGTGTTGTATTCTGTTTCATATGCTTAAGTTACTGTTGACTTCAGATGCTTTGCCTATGGTCTGATTTATATTATTGCTGTTATTTTTCTTTAACGCAAACCCTGCTTTCATGCTGAGAGGAAGAAATCTGGAGATCTGCATTCTCCTTTCAAATCCTTGTTTTCTGTATTCTAAATTGCAGATTTTGTGCTGGTATGACAGCAGTGGTCAAAAAATGGTCAGAGAAGGCTTAATGGTTCCAGGACTCAAAGCAGAAGAGTCATCCTCTGCACTTGCCCCTTCTACATACAATTTTTGCAGTCTGTGAAATGCAGTGCTGCTTTGCTGTCATGATGATGCTATTCAGCCTCCCATCTTGTATGTTTTCTGAAAAAAAAATGTTTTCTGGATTTATTCATAATCAGCTAAGTACAGAGTAAGACCAGACGAGGGAAAAACGATTATGTTTGATGAGCAGATCAAATGTATAAAATGGTAACTCAGGGTTTATCCAGAGGACTTTTTCCTTCACCCAGACATGCTTTTTTTCTCCTTGTTGCTGTCATGATTGATTAGTGAAGCACCAAACAATCCATGTAATTATTCACCAACTGCAGACCATCTGGAGTTAGGAATTTGCAGTCTCTTTCTAGAAATGTATCTTCACAGGGTTTGCTGCGTGCTTATGAGCCTAGTACTTAATCACCACATGTGGGAGGTGTTAACTAGGGAATTGCCTTTCCAGTCTAACCACATTATCATTTATATTGTGCTGTAAATGTCTATAGCATTGGAGATGCTTTACAAAGGGTTGGAAGTGCAACACACGTAACAGCTCCTACCCCAAAGAGCATAAAGTTGAAGTGTGCAAGTGGGTACAATAAAATAAAAGGCAAATGCTGAGGGGAGAATGGCTGCTAGGAACAGATGTCAGAAATTTGTTGGAGGAGGAGGTGAGTGAGGAGGAGGGAAGCTGTTCGTATGTGAAAGATGATCTAAAATGGGGAGTGGGCGAAAGAAACAATTTGGAGTTTCTTACAATTATATCTGCTGTCCTATCAAGAAGTGTTTGTGCTTTTGAAAGMAGAACTGATTTTGATAGGAGAAATATAACCTTTAAAGCATACAGACGTAAAAAGAAACTAAAAACCCGTCCGTTGTGTGTTCTAGTATATCGTATATACATTCTAGTTCATAGTATGAATTACAAACTAACTCTGTCCCCATAATAATTAAAGGCCTTACAATCAGTATTTCTCCAAAGACTTGTAATTTCAAGATAAACCACCTCTCTCCTCCTCCAGACACCAGGCAAAACAATGCAGTGTGGAGAAGGACCTCAAGGTCAACAGCTTTAACATGAAGGTCAACAGCCTGGCCTTGGGGACATAAGGCAGAAATGCAGGAAGTTCATTCCTCAGCTGGCAATAAAACAATGAAAGTGCCAGATTCTGGTCATTTTATGGTTAAGTTAGGGGTTGTTCATACCCACATTTTTCACTGCGGTACTTCTCATCTGCCTAGTAATGATTGGGCCTCTGACATACCTTAGTGATATGGTCTTTTTYGCTGAGACTTTAGAAATCTGTTGTTTCAAGATCCGGCAAAGATGGCTCTATCATTACTGCTGAAGCTACAAAAAATTACTTATAAGGAATCATTAAATACGAAAATATATCTGATTTGTGGATAATGTCTCCTGGCTGGGGGAACATCCACACAGCTTCATGTGCTGGTTGGTTTCTGCAGAGGTGGTTTCTGTATCTACAGCTCTCATGAAACCTATAATGACACTGTAGTTTGTACAGTCTGAAGTAACAAACTCCAAATCATTTGTCATTATTTCTGTATGGTATCTGGTCTTCCAGGACACAATCACAACTTTTCTTTAGTTTAATAAGAGAGGAAATGGGTAGATTGTTTAGTATGCAGTTCTCTTCCAAAGAGATGTGACACACAAGCATGTGGGCTGCATTTCTCTATGCTAATAAGCTTTATAATACCAGGACCTATTCCCTTACAGCAGCGTGGCAAAGCTCATACCTGCGTGACTAAGGTCTCTCCCATACTATATTCTCTCCTTGCTACTTACAGATAATGCTCCTTGTGCTATTTCTGAGCCATGCCATGGCGGTTAAACAATACATACAGTTATGATGTAGTGCTTAAGCCTGTGCCCTGTTTGGACATACAGTACTCTCGTGCAGACATGGCAATAGCATTTTGCTGATTCAGAAGCATTTTTAGAGTGCAGATAATGGYTAGGAAGCCTCCCTAACACCCAACTCTCTCTGTTTTGATTGGGTTTCTCATGAATTGTACCTGAGGTGCCACTGAGCAGGCTGCCACGCTCCAGGACCGTTATTTGGATGTCAGCTACTATCCAAATCCTACCCTGTGATTCCATCTAGTACTCCCCTTTTCTTTCAGATTATGATGCACTTTAATCTTATCCCTAAATCATTAGTAATCCCTTCCCAGTTTATAACATCTTGAGTTTAGTCAACACAGTTTCCACTCTATGCCAAATTAATTAAAATTTGTTGTTGATATTAATCTCAGAACAGATCCCTGTGAAATCAGTCTTGATGTTGGGCCACAGATAGTTACTCAGAGAGTTGATTTTTGTAACCAGTTGCACATGGTGAATGAGAGGGCAGGAAAATTAGGTGAGGAATAATTCTCTCAACTGATTCTGTAATTAAGAAAAGGTGAGAAGCAGTAAATATCACCAAAGTTGTCATATAGACTTAGCAATGTTTTATATTCTATCACACTTATTCCCATCCTGTCTCTCTGAGCAGGCAGCTGCTAGACTTATCTACAGTAAGATAATGTCAGAAAACAGAAGCAAAATATTTTGATCTGGGGACTGCAGAGCTGTGGGTGGTGTAAACCATGGCCTCCTCGTAGATCAGAGACAAACCAGGAAGAACTTCTAGAAGAGTGAAAAACTAAACTATGCTGTTAGCAAATTAATGTACTATCYTTATTTAAGTTAACGGAGGCTTTTTTATAGACGCTAGTCTATGAAATAGTCTAGAAGCTAGAATTTCCCTCCCAGTACATAAAATTCTACCTGGTTAACAGAAAAAGACTCAAAAAATCATTTGCTGTACATTTTTGGAGACTACATATATATAGTTTATGTATCSCAGGTAGTCTCATCCCAGCTGCATACTGGGATAAGAGACTCAATGAATATTAGCTCCTTCACTCCTTGGTGCCTTGATTTTTACTAAAAGGGAGTCTTGGCATGCAGGGTGGATGGATGTCCTGATCTGCGCTGAGCTTGTCTCTAGTCTGGATGATCACAGGACACCTGAGTACATCATAATTCATACCCACACATCACATGTAGGCCAAGAAAATCTCTGTCCTAAAGATGAAAGACGTAGATACTAATACAAGAGTAAATCCACATACTTCCACTCCCAGTAACAATTTAGCCTTTTTACCAGGAGAAATTGCTGTTCCGTAAATCAACTAATAATATTCATTGTCTTAGAAGTCCGAGAAAGATACTCAGCCCACTAGRAATGTGACTTAACCAGGCTGAAGTGTGAACAGTAGGATGAAGTGCAATAGGAAAATAGTGGGAACTATCTGGTAATACCTTGTCTGATTTAGGCCATTCTTCCTTTGTAGTTCAAATTATTTTCCCATTCAATTAACACAAGTCTAGAGCAAAAAGGAAAGAGAAAGGGAAAAGGAAAGAAAGGAAGGTCTGTTGCGTTGGTGTGCCAGGTGGTGTCCCACCTCCATCACTTAATGTCTTCAAGATGTACCTTCCCTATTGCATTTACAAATTAAATATTCCAGGGAAGCAGACCTCTTTTGGTGCCCTATGTATTTTGTGTATCTGCTAAGTTGTGAAAAAACAATTTTTGTAACTGACCTTATGGAATACTTCTTTTAGAGAAGGCTGAGAAAAACCTCCTTTACAAGCAAATGAGGTAATGACAGGGAAATGCCCTCATGTTTTCTGGAAGTAATCAGTGCAGTCCTTCAAACAAGTCCCATAGCTTGATCTTACTCAAATTCGTAAAGGTGGACTTTCCTTCCCAGGACACAGATCCCTGGAAACAAGTCCACCTAGCGAGCTATAAGGTCACCCATGGCAGAACAGGATGAAGCTTTAGGACCACTGAAATTTTGTCCTTGCAGTCTCTATGGAAGTCTGTAATTTTCTTTGTCCTGCTGGTCCAGACACATCTGCGATTATGTCAAGAATGAAAGGGCAAGGAAAGTAAGAGGGTTTTTAAATTGGGACATTTTCCTGCTACAGACTGGACCAAGGGTAGTTATCAAATTAGTGCATGAACCCCACCAACCACTGACAATTCTTTGCTCCTTCCAGATTTTCTTTGCTCCTTCCAGATTAAACAGAATTCAGACAAGTGATCAAGAGGCGAAGGGTCTCTCACTCATTAACAAACCCCCTGAGCCATCAGGTTCCCAAGAGCTCTGCATTTTATTGGAATGCCAGGAAATAGGCAATAGTCATGGTATAGAGTATGCTTAAAAAGTTAATGACCTTTCTAGCCTAATGTCTGAGCTACTGTAATTACACAGCGAAAGAGTTTTTAAAGATGCTTTCCTGGAGCAAGTTATGCACTGTTTCCATTACATGTCGTTCATCAAAGACAGCATCTGAAGTACACATCTGCAGTGTAGCATCTGAGCACTGTTTAGCTTACCCCAGACTTCAGTGTAGCAGCCTTTCCTGAATTTAATAAGGCTGCATTTGAATGAGCAGTGCCCAGGGTAACCTGAATCAATGAAAAGCAATTTAATTTAGTTTATGGAGGAGGCACATCGTGTCTCTCCCTTTTCCCACCCTAAATGTAGATTAAATGAAGATTTTTCTTACATATTGAATGAATGCTTTCCAGGGTTGTATATCATACTGTAATCTCTATAAAATCCTTTGTAAATTCATGTATTTGGGTCAGTGTGTATTTGGTCTGAGATACAAAGATAAGATGAACGTAAGTGAATGCACTTCTCTAAACATACATACAGATAACTAATTCACTCAGATAAAAAGAATGGGATCRAACTAGCTGAAATACAGCTAGTACAAGCAAGGTGGCTGTGCTAGTCTATGTGTATATGCCTTACTTGGTTTTATTCTTTGCGGTTCAGTAGCACCTTCAATGCCATGTATACAGGGCACACGCTGGAAAATCCACTCACTACCCCACAGTGTTTGGTTCTTTGGTGACATGGCCCAGTGAAATATTCAGGGCTGGTGTCCAGAAATACAAAAGGGATATGTCCTGTGCCATGTGCTGGTTTGAATCTCACACTGATGCCAAGGACCAGTGTTTGTGATAAGTTACGTTGGTAATGTGGAAAATGACAACATCCCAGAGATACCCTAATCTGTCAAGCCAAAGAGTGATCTCATTAGGCTGCAGAGAAAAACTTTGAAAAGGTGTCTGCAACCAGGGTCAGAGTCAGGATGGATGCATGACACATGATGTCAAGGCTATTGATGAGGCTATTAAACTTGTCCCTTAAATGGTGCTTTGCAAAGCCAAGTTTGGAAGAGTCCTTTTTACCTTTTTAATACAAATACAGATCTCAGGTTCATCTTGTGGAGGAGTCTCTCTCCACTGACCGTAGAAGGAGTCTTGGGAGAGTCAGAGAGAGAGAGGAAGAAATTGGATGCTGATTGAGTTAAGTGCCTGATATTAGCCAGTGTCAAGATCTCTCAGTGTACCTCAATAAGCTCCCCAGATATAAAAGTGGCAGAATGCACCTTGGCCACAGTAATTTTGTTCCTTGTTTTGTTCCAGTCCAAAATAATGTGGCCATATGGAGAACAGGTTGATACATACTGCAGGTATCAGTTACCTTATGATTACCTGCAGTGTGCTTTTCTTTATACAGCATAAAAGTAAATGCTGCCCTTTCGACACTCTGCATTAATCAAGACAACCGAGTGTAGGATTGTGTAGCACACAGTGCACCACAGGTAAGTGTTCACAGTAGAGGTCACAAAAGAAACCACCAGAAGCTGTGTGTTTTAATGTCCTTTGAACTATAAATATTCAGAAATAGCACCATTATGCACGTTGCACTTTTATTTCATGTTTGTATTTGATTTCATCTGTTATGTTTATGTATGTCGTATATTCTGTTTTTCATTTTAAGGCTTCTACTAGCAGTTTGAATCTTTTTGAAGCATAGATGTTAAAATTAAATGCCTGAGTGGGGAGGTCAGCATTCATTATTCTGCACTTTGAAATGCATGTGTTAACATCTAACAGCAGAACTTAAGTGTTCAGGATGCTGCAATATTAAGAGTTTTAGTTTTTTCTGGCCTAAAGGGCATCTGTACTTCATTTTTTGCTACCAAGGCAACAGTTTAGTTTCAGGCAACAACTCATAAAGTGACTGTATATGCTAATAAGAGATCAAGCTTCTTCAGAACATAAAACTAGGTTGCCCGGTGATTAGTTGTATAAACGAATTTATACCAGAACTGCAAAGCTAAACATAATTTCTCTAACACCAAATTTACTTTTGTCTCTAATAAACCTAAGTCTAGGTTTGAGAGAGAAATTGAAAGTAAGCAAGCTTAACTTCTTTTGTAATAGAGAAAAGGTCAGGAAGAAAGTGAGATTTATTCAAACAGATGCCCACACTTTTCCTACAAGTAGACTTAGAGGGACAATATATCACAACTATATTCAAAGTTTGTGCATCAGGAATTATCTCCCAATTAAGTAAACATAATTCCAGATGTTGTTTACATCTGCACATCCTATAAATATCTAGTGTATAGTTTAATGATACCTTCTGCTCTTCTGAGTTGTTCTGAGCTTGAGCTTGAGTTTTATCAGCCATTTTGGAGGGCATCTAAGTTTCATGCATCAGATGTATCCAGTCTGATTCTCCCTTCTACTGTGAAATCCACAGATAGAAAACAGGAAAAAACTGTATAATGTGCTCAGAAAAGGTAAGCAAATTAARTAAGAAACAGTGGGCTGGCATACTGCACCATGTCTGTGCATGAAAAAGATAACAGTGCCTATCTGGGGAAACAAATCCCAGTAAATGCAGCCTGATGAAATTGGTTTGTGACTCAGAGCCATTATCGTTAGCATGCCATACAGCTACACTGCTCATGTCTCTCTCTCTCTCTCTCTCTCTCTCTCTCTTTTTTTTTTCCATTTTGCTGGCAAAGATGACCTTCCAAAGCAGTCCTGTGTGTTCTGCACAGCGTGTGAGCAGTGTTGGAGCGTTGCTGCGGGCAGCGCTCAGGGCAGCCTGAGGAGCAGTGGGCAGTGCAGTAGTCGGGATGTTCCGTGGCGGTAGGAGGCTGCTCGGTGCGGGATGTGGAAGGATCCTGGTGCTGCGGCAAAGCYCCAGCAGCATGGTTTTGGGGAGTATAAGCTAGTGCTGTGCTCTGGGTGCATCCTGGGGAGAGGATCCTGGATAACTAGGGCACAGCATGGCTGTGAGCTGTGCAGGATCCTTGTGTAATATGGGRAGCTGCAGGGAGCACTGGGAGCCTGGATGACAGGCTGGGGAAATAAGACTGAGCTATAGCTTCGTGGTTTGTTTGAAGAAAGGTGCTTGAAAATCCTGTTTGGTCCCCAGTAAGGAAAAACATTCTCCAACCCTGCTTTAATGAGTGAGTTTCCATGACTGAATAGAAGCATTATGAAGAGATTGCAGATTTCCAAATCCTAGCTCTGTCACTTTAATAGCCACCAAGGGTTATATTAGTACTGATTTTGTGGGAAGAAGTGACTGAGTAAAAGATGGCCATAGTACAAAACAAGTATGTATCCATCCGAGATTATAAATGAGCAGAGCAGTGATGTCCTCTTAGCGTTAACAGGTGCCTCAAAGCTGGAAAACAATGTAGGTTTGGTAGAGCTTCCTACGAAAATCGCCTTTAAGAACTGCTAAATGTGATAGTACGGTCATTTTTCTAAGTCAATGGCTCTCTGACTTCTTTTGCCCAAATGACAGTGCTGCTTCCTTCTTGTTGCTTACCCCAATTGCTGCTTCTTTATTCTTGCCCACTTTCACCCTGCTTTTTCTATGGAAGAAGGTGTTTGTGACTTGTATTTTTCAGATGCTATTCCAATTAAAGCTGACGCAAAGACAGCAGACATAAAGTGAAATAACATTACTGTATATAKGTATGCATACACATAAAAATTTGTGTTATTTTTAGAATCTCTGTATCAAATTACAACAGTCTAGAGGTAGTGGCTCCCTTCTCTCTTACCTTTGCTCCTCATCTCCAGTGATGAAAAAGTATATTATGTCAGAGACAAGTAGTACTCCTGTCAATAAAACAATTGGGACCACTCTTCAGTATTCCCAGTTCTTACTCTGATTTGCTGGTCACTAGGAAAAAAAAAAAAAAAAAAGACAATTCTGGGTCATCACTTTTGGAGCTTGTTTTCCATCCTGTTTTATCTGGGAAATGAATAGAACTTTGTATGGGAAGGTAGAAATAYAAAACTCAATAGCACAGTTACAACAGGGAGAGATGATGCAGAGTGTGGGCTGAACATTCATGCTCTCTTTCTTTGCAGGAAAATCTGCAGTCACTAAAYAGCAGAAAAGTGCTAAGAAATTTCAATAATAAAAAAGAGAAAGCCAACTTTGCAAAATATAATTGAAATTTAGAACTATATTTAACTAGCATCTCAATATACTTACTCATCTGGGGAGCCCTATCATAGTACTTTCTGATTAATCAACCATCTCAGCTCGACTTTTATTGGAGGATCCAGAACCCTTCCCTCTGCATTAGAATCTGTGCTGGTGTTTTCAGCATGATGCTTATATAAGAACAGCTGTATAGAAAAGCCACTGCTGTCATCAGCAGTGATTTCCCATGCAGAAGCTTCTTTAGCCAGTTCATCTTACAAAGATATTTTCCAACTCTGTATCAGAAGCCTGTCCTAATTTGATTGGATTATGTTTCCTTCTGCTCAAAAAACAGTTCTGGAGAGTAAAGGCTCCTTGCAGCAAATACTGTGTCCATTCCATCAGACACAAATCTGTGGACTATAACATATGTCCATAAGAGTTTTTCATACTCATTCAGCTGTTCTGACCTTTCCTTCCTTTGCAAGAGGGTTTGATATCAGAGTTTAAGGATGCTATTTGTAAGTATTCTGTAGAGTCCCAGATGTTTTCAGTGTTCTAATGTACACAGTAAGTGCTCCACTCTTTAGTCCCTGAATTGAATGTAGCATCACCTCAGATAGCATTTTACCTGATTTACTAGGAAAAAAAAAAAAAAAAAGTGAAGGGGTTTCCACTTCATGGACTTTCATCATTTTTGGAAGTACTGTTTCCTGTGAAAACATAATGTGGATTTTAGCTAAATAAGAAAGGAATACAGGCACACTTTAAAAGTGCTTTCACGGCAAGTGCTCGTCCTGTGCAGAACAGGGAGGAAAAAAAAGAAAAAAAAGTAAGGAAGCAGTGTCTTCTGATGTATTTCTACCATTCAGTTTCCTGAATCTTCCTTCCTGCCCTTTTTAAGGATAGGGTCACCCCTATCTTTKCTTTCTTCCAGTCCTCAGGAGCCTCTCCCAATTGCCATGTCATTCCAAAGGCTTGGGTTCCCAAAGGCCCATCTTACCAGCAACAGACAGTCAGTAATTCTGCATTTTCTGTCACCAGGGCCCATGGTATCATTAGCAAAAAAACCCAAACAAACAAACAAAAAAAAAACTACTGCAGATACAACATCAAAACAGTCGACAGTGTGTTTTTACCGTTTTACCCTAAAGTAATTAGATTAAGGGAATTTGTCATTTTTGTTAGATCCATCTCTATAGCCAAATCACTTTTTCCAGATGGAACATTTGTCATTTTTGTTAGATCCATCTCTATAGCCAAATCACTTTTTCCAGATGGAACCACTCTGAGGATCATAAACAATGATTCAATCAACCTGCCTTTGAAAAGTTTGTTAGTAGCATTAGAGATTAATCTGTAACAGCTAAATTAGCATTTCTCTTCATCCTGTTCCAGTTTTGACTTCTAATGGGTCAGATGTGGCTCTCCTAAAATAAACCTATGGATTCTGGATGAAGAAAATAGCAGAAGTATTTTTTGTCCTTTGGGGAAATACGTTATTTCACCCACTACTGATCACAAATCCTTTGCGAAAGAAAATCATGTTTTCTCTTTGGTAGGAGAAGGAAGATAGCTTCAAAGAGGGGGCCATAAGGTAAATTCCAGAACAAAGCTACTAATATGTTAAAAAATAGTTCTCATTCAGAAGCCAAGGTTTGTTTTAGTGTTCTGTTGAGCAAGCCTGGCTTGGGTTTTTTTTGGCTGTTTTTTCTGTCTTGATCCCAAGACTCCGGGCAATGCGTGCATGATCTTCCTCATTTAATTCTTTATGTTTCTATTGCTCATAATTTGTGATCTTTTGTGACATGTTTCACATCCCTGTTTTTGTTCCTTTCAAGAATTTAAATTTCTCTTGATGTTACAAGTGTATTGGTCTTTTCTGCATCATTGTCTTGTTCAGGATGGGACAGACAATGAGCTGTCTTGTTTAGAGCTGAGAAGAGCATTGGATTTGGGGCATGAAGGTTTAGTAATCTCACTTGTTACTAATTTACATGCAGAGACAGGATTACTAGAAAAATGAAGASTTGACGTTTCTAACCTCATGTAAATAGAATGATTTATTCTTTAAATCAAAGTAACCTACTTTGGTTACTTTAAAGTCTCTTCTCAATTTCTTCAGCATCTGACTGAGATTATTTCTTTTTTAGTAAAGTCATTTTAAGTTCAATAAGTTCGAATTTGCCCAGTCTTCACTTTAGAAACTGAAGTTTCTGCCTGGAAAGTGGCATTTTTGAAAATAAAGGTTGACAGCCAGTAGAAAGCATGGGTAAATCTTACCAGGTGGCAGTACATGCTGCAATTTTATGAAATTCCTTCTCATGACTGTCCGTACAGCATATTCTGCATAGTTAATGGGACCTGTGCATTTTAATATGAATATGTATTCTATGAGATTAGTTCTGCCTAAACAGAAGAAGTTGTGTGGCCTGACATGGTGATGCAAATAGAAGTTTTCTTACACGTTCCTGAACCTTGGATGAAATTCCACTAAGCATGATATTCAATACAAGTGGTGTAAGTATACAATTCTTCCTGACATGGCCCTAGAGACAGGGCCTGACATGTCTCTGAGATGATTCATGTACACATGTACATGATCTGAGCCTGTTGCAAAGGTCATTTATGCTGAGATCTATATACAGATGGACAGAAGCATCTGTGGAAAATTTGGTCAACCAGAGAGCAAGTAAAGACCAGGGGATAATTTGGTGCTGAGTTATTTGTCCTTTTTAAAGAACGTGGCTTGTTCTGTACTGCTAGGATTCTACTATGTTCTGTGGCCCCAACAAGAGGTTGGAATAGCATAAGACTAGTTTATGTGGCTTCTAAGAAGAATCTTTTGCAACATATCTGCCACCCGCTTCATTGGCAAGTTCCTGCTCTACCAGGTATTGTGGCCACAGACCAGAACGACTGTGTTTAACTCTCTTTTGTTCTTTGGGAATGATTCTTGGCTGGTCTCAGAGAGATTTCGGTCTGACTTGCCAAGCTGAAAAATAATCCATCCTGAACTCCAGAGGAATCATGGGTGGATTTTCAGAATATTCGCAGTTCAGCAGAGCCGAATGTGTCAAATTTTTTTTGCTTAGTGAAATATTAGCAAGCACTGAATGTAGAAAAAGCAGGTGTAAGTTGCAAATGGCATGAAAATTCTTACTTGTACAGGGGAGAAAAGGCTTCAAGCATTTAACACCCTCCACACATGCGCGCGCACACACACACACAAAATAGTTGCTGACTAGCATAACTAGTTAATTACAGCTTGCTCTCCTGTAAGAGAGAGCTTTTTAATATCTGTGGGTGTCCGGTAGATTCATTTGTATCAACTAGGCACAAGGCATAACATGGTCTTCTACCATGTCACTTTGTGTGGAATTACACAGTTTATAAGAGAGTAGAGAGGATGACTTAGATTTATGTGGAGAATTAAATGAACTTGGAAATGAAATTGCTTTCAACTTTTCAGAAGTTCAAAATGGGCTCTGTCAGGGCTCTGATCTGCCTTTGAACCCAAACTGAAACATTCAATCTGAGACACTTTGTATGTTTGGATTATTTCTTTTCAGCTGAGTTTCAGCTCCATCCTTTCAGAAATCCTCATGCCCCATTGCTGTCTGCCTGGCAAGGTCAGGCACCAGATCCTTGCGGCCAGATAAAGCAATCAACCTCTTTTTGGCAGCACTCAGTAAAAGCTGGCTACCAGCTGTTTCCTATGACTGAATGAAGTCAGTGCACGCTGCTGCTTTCTTTTTGGCTTTAATGCCTTTTATCAAGAGCATTTTTTTTTATTAAAAAGACTATTATGGCAGTACATAAAAAATTCAGAAAGCTTTCAGTAAGGAAGAGACTTCAAATGTTGAGTGTCTCAGTGTCATAATGAGGACAACAATATCCAGTGCACTCAAAGGCTACTCTGAGGTAATACTATCAGTGGTCTGCTTCTGTGCCCATTAAATCACCTGCAGGGGACCTCATTCCCTCTGCTGTATCCTCACGTATGCTTTTGGAGCACGGAAGAGCTGGCTGAAAGAGGTCCTCCTCCCACTCAGTTAAACTTTTTATGCCCAGTTACCTGTGAATGACTTTTCTCTTGTACATGTTTCTGACCACAAGAAACTATTTCTGAATCTTCAGATGTCAAATGTTCTAGAAAATGGGGTAATTGTACCAATTAAAATGCTACCAACACACTTTGCTTCAAATATATATTCAAATATATCATTGTTAAACTGGACTATAAGACAAAATTACAAAAAGTAATTTTATCAATCATTAAGCACTTTTAGGAAGTGGTCAAATTATAAAAAATCTTAGCAATGCAAGGATGGCCATCCTACCTAACGGTGTGGAAAATTATTAAATTTCTTCCTTATTAAAAGCACAAACTGAAAGCCTGAAGAAGAGGTGCTTTTTACCTTGGAGGTCTGGAATTCCTTCTGCATTGATTTTTGAACTTTTGTTGTTTTGAGAAGACGGCGGGGGTTTCTCCGTAATATATATACTGAAATACAGACACTTGCAGAAGTACTTCTTAAAATATAACATTTTATTTAGTTAATAAGCCAGACTGATTTACACCTGACAAATGCTCTACACACAGCCCACTGTGAAATGCTGTGTGCTAATGCCATGTGAATGCCATAAAAATGACAATGCTCAAAACCCCAAGTACATTTTCTGTATTGACCTAAATAGCTACCATGAAAAATCTCTAGAGAAGTCTTTCTTTCCCATCTAGACCAGTCCATTTGCACCTTTCAGCCAGTTACACTCTTGTGTGCTAATACAAAGGGCTTTTTATTATTCATGTTGGTACTCAGAGAGAGGGATCAAATTGCTCCTTACCCTTTTCTGCAGTAAGCAAAATAGACTAAACTTTTATAGTCTTTCATTGGTACAGGACTAGTTGCAATCCTTTAAGCATTCTCATGGTCTTCTCTACATTTTTTCCCCACCATTTTCATCATCCTCCTTAAATTGTYGACAACAGGATTGGAGATAACATTACAGCAGCAGGAGTGCCAAATGAGGGAGTGATGTGAGCTCTCTACTCCTGCTAGGGTGCTTAGCTGCTTTAGGACAGAAGGAAATTAGAGTTATGAAGCTCTGTATTTCTGTCTTTCAGCCAAACTGAAAGCTCTCAAGGCGCCTAAGCCACAATTGCATACATTACACTGTTATTTTGCTCATAAAAAGAGACAGAAAGTCACAGGGGCTTTTGCAGGTAGAAGCCACCAACACAGGAGGACCTTAGTGCTGGAGTGTGATGAGTAAGCAGTTGTTTTAGGGACTGATGGTTCATGTTTTTCTTTTCCMCGTAAAAAGCCTGACAACAAATATCCGTTAGGCACCCATGGATCTGATGAAGCTTTGATACAGTTTCACAACAGGCGGTGCATTGGAACAATGTGAAAGGTTCAACCGGAAGGCTGAGTGTGAGGAGCAAACGCTGGCACTGGCCTCTGCTCACCCTGCCGCGCCGGGGGAAGCCGGCCAGGCACGCCAGGCATGAAGGCCCCCTGCGGCCGCTCCATAGGAGCTTGCTGCTAGACACATYGCGGGGTCGGCTGGGGTTGCTTCTCAGCCCCAACTGCACATGTGTCTTCRGAGATTAGAAGTCAGGCATAGATTCCTAAACATGCATCTCACATGCACATGCTTGCAGGCCAGTAATGCTAGCAAAAAATCGACAGCTGTTGACTAAACAGATAAACCTCACACATTTAGAAACAAGGGCAACAAATCCATGCTGTGCACTGCTATGTTATAGTAATCAGTCTTGGAGATCGGCTGTGCTGTTATCCTGGAACGGCCTATAGCCCAGTCCGTTTCAAATTGCGCTGATACTCTGTGAATCTGGAGCTTTTGGAAACATCCATGAAGCTGGAGCAGAGCCTGTGGTTTGAAAGGAAGCAGTGGGAAACTAAACAAAATACGGAGTAAAGATGGTTCTGTTGGCTGGTTAATTTATTTTTGTTTATTTGTTGGTTCAGTCTTTTTTCTCCAGCCTTTTTGCCTTCATTACTTTTTAAATCTCCTACAGTGTGAATTTTCATAAACATAAGAAAAAATTTTTAGGTGATTATGCAGAAATATTATGAGGCAGCATAGGTATCAGATGACACTTAGAAATTAAAAGCTACAGGGTTTCTTTCACTCTTTTCCTGTTTAGCAATACATCTGTCTGATGTGCACTGTGCTAACTTCTCATTTTGCAGCACATATGTGCATGTGTGCAAACAAGGGATACACATATATACACACATATAAATCTATATATATAGTGTGTGTATGCGTGTGTGTGTGTGTGTGTGTGTGTGTGTGTGTGTGGTTTTAAACAAGTTCCACAGTCTTACTTTTAACTTTCCTTCCATCATTTTCTCTAGGATCATGATTGATTTAACAATTTTTGGAAAATGTGAGCCTGTTGTATTTGGGAAGAAGCCGTGAAAATAGGCTGATACATCTAGAGCACGAATAGGAAGTCCACGACTTCTCTGAAATTAGAAAGGAGTGAAGTGATGTTCAGAGAAAAAGAGTTAAAAAAATCTGAGATATAATAGGACATCTAATCCTACAGTAAAAGTGAATAACATTAAGTTTGGGGAATAAGGCTGAAATGAAAATCAGAAGGTGGATTCAATCTGCTAAGACGTTAGTAYTCAGCAGTCAAAATTAATTCAAATAAACTGATCAAGTGGGAATTATTTAAAAAGAAACAGAGGTATAGATCATAATTAAGGAGAGTTATGACTGTATAAGCAATTCAGAAGTTTTTATTCCTCTTTTTCTCTAGAGAGAGGATGGGTGAAACTGGCAAGAGAATTGCTAGAATGAAGCCACTTGGAAAGGGAAAGATGCAAAAATCATTCTTCAGCCTCTATCACAGAAGTTGGCATGAAGTCTGGGAAAATGCATTGTTGTAAAACACCTGAAAGCTCAAAAGTAGATTATTTTCCCTATAGGCTTATGGATTTCAGAATTTCCCTTCATCCTTTCATTTCCTGGTTGCCCCACAACCATTCTGCCTTCTGTTTTCCGTATGATGACATTCTCACTGCAGCCTTGAAGTAGATTTTATTAATCTGTTTTCTCTTGAATTTTGCAAAGATATTCTTTGAAGTGCGATGTTCCAAAAAAATGTCAATGTAGGTGTCTGACTGCAGCAAATGAAGAATAATATGACAGGCACATGCACACAGAGGAAGCAGGTGGAGCAGCCACCCTCCCCTTTGCCACTCCAATGCTAATCAGTCTTTTAAGAAAGTTTTTACTAAGAATAAACCTCATTCCCCTTTTCCACATCCACAGCAAAAAAAAAAGTGTGTTTATATTCAGCTCAATTGCACCTGTGTGTTCAATATGTCCAAATGAGCATTACTATACTACTGCATAACTTTGGGAGCTCGGGCTGTAAATACATGCCTTCACATTTCATGTTTAAAAGACAAGCAGGGTATGAGTTGAGGCGGAAGCAAGTTCTGGGCGCACAGAGCAGAGGCAGGCTCTGCAAAGGTGGCCATAGGGAAAGGCCAAAGCAACTATTGCTGCTGCTGCAGGAAGCTTGAGGTGGTCCATGTGCATTGGATTTAAGCCATCTTGGAAGGGCTCCCAGTTCATCGTGCTCCTGGGCCGTGGAGAAGGGCTTCTTGGCCTCTCTTGCCAACATGGAAGTCCTGCTGGACTTAGCACTGAGTACTCTGCTCTCAGCTTTAATTATAAAGTCCCTGTGAAACAAAAATGCAGACAGTGGAAAGAACAAAGCTCCCTAAATAACTCCATCATGTTAATTTTGTATTTTGTTCCAGTTCAAATAGCACAAAAAAGCTGGTCACATTTTTTTATTTAAAGCTACTTGTTGGTTTTTGCAAAATGAGTTGGCATCAGCAGAAAACTACCCTCATTCATAAAACCCAGCAGCACAGCTATCTCCTGTAGGTGCTTACCTGCAACCTCAGTGAACAGCAGAGCTACTGTCTCAATCTGACCATGGTTCTTGCACAGATGTTGTCTGAGCTGCTTATGTTGTGCTTACTTGATGGACTGCATTCTCCAATACTTTCAAACTAACCTCTGCCAAAAGCACTCTGTCCATGTCTAAAAATTACATGGAATTAAATACAATCAAATTCCAATACTGTACGAAATATACTCTCTCACAATTACAGCACAAACAGTTCCAGATGTATATAAAGTTTGATTTAGTTGGCCGTAACTTCAAGAAAGTTGATATGGTTTGGTTGGGTTTGTTATGTTATTTTAGAAAACAAATGTAAAATGTTTATTTAACTTAAAGTGGCTCTAAGACATGCCTACTATAACCCATAATCCTCTGATATTTTTAGATAAATGCCTCTTGACAGACACTATGAATGCTGCAGAATCTGTATAGCTTCTGTGGTTTCTTAGCTTAAAAATAATCTGCAAATAAACAAACATTTAAAAAAAAAATCCAGAAGAGAACTATTTCTACAGCATAAAGAATGGTGTCATGTCTTTAAAAAGAGGTCTTGCTCTCATTTTTATTCACTACATGAAACTTTTCCTAGCAAGGATCACCTAACAAAACCAGGACTTATATGCCATCTTGACTGTATGATTTTAAATATCCCTAGATAGCTAGGTATAGCTGCTTTGCACAGCAATTCACAAAAAAATAAATGGATGCTTTATTCAACTTACATTAGAAAGAGACTGGACTTGTTCCCTGGAATAGCAAGAATATCTAATAGAATTGGACAAAAACATATGAAAATACTTTCACTGTCTATAATGCCCAAAGTCTGAAGATTCCRTCAATAACTCTGACATCCCTGATGGATTAATCAGCTATTTAAAATACTAAAATATACCTTTTATAAAACTCTGGACATCAGTTTCCTGTGCCCTATTATCTATTCTTCCTTTCTTGAAGCTATTTGTTCTTCTTCCCCCTGGTTTGTGGCTCTCAGAAATCATCTGGGCACCATGATGTGCACCTTTTTTCTTTTTCTTTTTACCCTGAAGACTGCAATTCCACCACAAGTCTCCTGGATCCATGCAGCCATATGATTAGCTAAAAGTCTCATCTTTCGTTCAGGAAAACAGAATACTTTTTATGCTCATTATGGTTGTTAAAGACATCTTGAGACTATAAATCCTAAAGGCTCTGACTCCAAAAAGAGTATTAAAAAAAAATTGAAAGTTACTTCAAGAATTGTCATGATTTTAAGCAAACCTTGTGATGTTAGGCACTTTTTACTCATGTGTTTTGAATGTTGATACTTAGTGGTACTGCACTAAGCAAGTTAAAGTTTATCGGAGGAGCAGCACTGTGAATAAATGTTAAAATATGCAGTGCAGAAACATATGACTAGAGTCATATCTGTCCTGGGACCTGGAATGGGGTTTCATTTTTTTCACAGGTTTCTTATTGGAAATCTCCATCCTCCAGAAATAAAAGGTATAGGAGCAGAAGGTAGTCTACTGAGAAAAAAAATGCTTTTTAATCTAATACAGCTATTTATTTTCAGTGAATTTAAATGCTACCAGAGAGGTGGATCAATAAATGCTACTCCAAAAGGAAATCCAATAAATGTACGCTCCAAAAGAGGTGGGGCTGGGGAGTGGAAAGCTTTCCTTTGGAAAGAGGAAGTATGGACAACTTTATCAAATATACAGATGGAAGGATTGTTTTATTAGTGTGCCATCACATCATGGCTGCATGGCTAATATGCATCTGCAAGCAACAACAGTTATGTGATTTGTCCCTGTTTATGTCAAAATGTCCCTGGAATAGCCACACAATTTATCATCTCTTCTACTTCACTGACCAAATCATACATGATTTCATCTTTCAGTAACATTAACAGTAAAAATACATTTTGGGTATAAAATGGACCTAAAGTACTTCTTCCATGCATAGAAGAAGAATCCAATTACAGACTTCAGATCTGTCATAACAAGTAGAGTGAAAACATTTTATTTCAATTAAGAGATATGGGAATAGAATACCTAAAGCAATTGTCAATTGGGTATAAATGCAAATTAAAGATATATGAGAAATCTTAGGTAGTCTGATCACACAGTAGCATGTTCCAGTTGTTTACATGAACCTAAAATGTTCAAAGTGAAGATAGGAAAAATATGTAACACACTACCTGATTAAGCTTCTGATGTTTTACATCAGTACAGTGTCACGCATCCCAAAGGACTGTAAGATACTTCACAAGCTACCAAGATAGAAAAGCTCTAGGAAATACACTTGCCCCTGTCAAAACAGAAGGCAATGAATGGTAATGCAACACAGCCATGACAGCTGAAGGAAGCAATATTTTGGCCAAGGTGGCAGGGGAATTAAATTCTTACGCAGAAGCACTGGAAAGTCTTTCATTTTCTTAGAGTGATCAGGGAGCTCCATTTCTAGGAGTTTCTGTAAAAGGTCCTAAAAGATGAATGGTTCTGCTGACTCTACTGGGATTTGCTTGTGTGTTATGATGTGGTTATGCACATGCTGTTGTATATATCTTAGTAACACTGAGCCCCTTTAATGCACGTACCTGTAGGTTGAGGCACTTCTTGGGTAACAGGAAATTATTCTTACAATAACTGAATAAGGAGCCATTATACTAAATACAGTGTTGTAGAATTGCTGTGTGAGAGCCATCAGAAATTTTAAATGGATTACATTAAGAAATAATAGACAAGGAACCATAGTAAGCTAGTGCAAAGGTAAAGTTGTGGACTGTCAGAGATGCCATGCTGCTAGGGATTGGACTATTTTTGTTCTAGGAAGGAGCCAAACATTGTCAGAGTTGATGCTAATGTAAAATTGGCCTGCTTTAGTAGAGATGAGGTGCCGTAGCAAATAACTTGTGTAGTATAGGCTGCATCTGACCCTTGCGAGGGTTCGGTATTCAGAGAAATGTCTTGGAAAAAACTTTCTGTCTTGTGCAAACTACATAGAGGCTGTGTGCTTTTGCAGCATGAGGACTTGCTCATTCTCGTTTTAGTTGCTGTCAGCTGCTGTCTCCACTTCCCTCACTCATCTTCCCTTAGTGGCTGAACTTTAAAAGGCAATAATTCAATACATCTCCTGACTCCGTGGAGCAATCTCTTCTTCATTAGAGGTCAAATTCTCTAAGGAGGCCACATCACATCACTCCTTTCACATGACAAATACTACATGACTAGATTTTTTCTCATTTCTTATTCCAGTGCTTACGATATTGTGCACAAAGGCAAATGGACTTGATTCTGATTTCCCTGGCATAATTATTTTTCCTCGTAATTAACTCCATTGGCTATTTAAAAGTTTAGCTTGATTTACTCTGGCACAGAACCAGGTTCAACACACATTTGACTGAACAAGTACTCCCTTAGTTATCCATCTGGATTACAACAATGTAAAATGCCACCCAAATATGGATCAATACTATACCCAAATCCATTCTGAGCCCCAACCTGATGACATGATGTATTGATTAAGCAGAAAACGTAGTCACAATAAAGCAATCCATCAGTTTATCTTGAGTAAAATTCCCAGTGTCTTTTTTCTCATCACTCTCAACTGACTCACTTGAGCTTTTTGTCTGTTATATAGACTCAGATTTTCCAAAGTGTTTAGGTGCTAAAATCATCATGAAAAAATATAGCGGGGCTCTGATCCCCAGAGCTCTTCCCTCCATGCTCAAACATATACACATATAATATTAGACACCCAAATAAAATATTTCTAATATTCATATTTCGATTACACCCACCTGAAAGTGTACTGTAAGTCTGATCTGCAGAACCAAAGTTCAGTTCTTGTCAGGTCAGCTTTTGATTTACTGTTTATTTTTTCAACAAAGTGTTCACATCAGGTTCTTTTAGAATCATTTTAAGTAGTGGAACAGCAACTGCAGTGTACTCTGGAAGACCAGTGAAGCATGGCATGTCACTAATAGTGCGGTTACACTGAGGCAACATATTATACTTAAATTCAAAAGAATATACAAAAAAATCATGTTAGTCTATTTAACATGAAATAGCTTGTTGACAAAGCATCTGATCGTATCATTTCTAACCTAGTTTTCTCTTCACTGATCATGGAATTTACAGTCTTTGAGTTTGAAATGGCACATAAAATTGCCCCAAAGTATTTAATGCAATTTCTAAGACAAGGAAAAGGAAAAACAAGATACTTGACACAACACTGTTGTTATGTGCTTGTTTTGATTACTTGTGCATCCTCCAAGAAACACAGAAAAATATATTCACAATTTGGAGAGCATGTGTAGGCAGAACCCACCATCATCATCTCTTAAGTTTTGACCCAGTATTTCTAATTCTACTAGTGCTATTTGTCTGTGGCTGTTTGGGGTTCAAAGAGCAGCCTAGCTCCAAGATGTGCCCCACAGTCCTGCCTCCATCCTCAAGCTCCCTTTGCCTGCCCTTTGCACCTAGATTTTCTTCACATCAGTTGGGGTGTGAGAGGCTGGGAGGATGGTGCAAGCCTGAGTATCGTATTTGGTCAGGACATTATTTGGCCTTGCAGACTTGGTAGCTAGGGAATACATGGGCTCTAAGAGCAGAGAGAGAGCTTTTAGTCCATTCAAACAAAAGCTGACCTCTGCATCACATTATGAAGGAGAGGGGGGCGGAGATAATAAGAATCAAGCAGTGAATGAATTACCAATAAGCCATTAAAAAAGGGTGGCAATTAAAATTGTTAGATTTTCCTTTATTACAGAGAGATTATAGTAGCCTAAAGACAAAGACTAAAAAAAAAAAAAATGTTTGCAGACATCTTCTCATAGTACAACGGTGATTTCACTGCAAAGCTCTTATTGACTGTAGTAGGAGTCAGGCAGCTGTGGGCTGGGGGGCTCTTTGAAGCAGTATTTTACAATCCCTCTTGAAGTAGGCATAGAAACCTATAAAAAAAATCTTGTTCCTTTTACTGTATCATTTTAGTGTTAAAATTTAGCGGTTACTTCTCTTTTGAATGCAATGCAACTGTTTGCTCTTTGATGCCTACAACCCATCAGACACACTAGCATGCTTAGATGCTTTGCATGAAGTATTTCTTGGCCGCAGACCCTTCTATAATTACTGCCCTTTTCACCCTGCTGTGAAACAAGACTGTGCAAACCTGTCTGACACRTGAACCATACACAATATTCTTTGACTTTTCTGAGCCCTGATGAAAAGGCAGACACATACTGCTACTGTTCCCATATGTAATGGAGTAATGAGGTTATTTAGTAAGTGGTTATGATTGACTTGATTTGAAAAGTAGCATAAAGGCATCTCCTTATTTTGCATGAATCAGGGTGGGGCAGGAGTCTTGCTTGCATTTACAGATAATATTTTTATTCTGTTAGGAATTTTCTTTCATTTGGAAATATGCTGACATAATAAGGAAAAAAAAGAAAAATCTGATCTCGTTAACTATGGTAGTGTGGGGTTGCCTTTGTTTTGAAAAGGAGATGACTAAGGGAGAAATGACAGAGGTCTCTAAAACTATAGATGGTTCAGAGAAAGCAGGTAGGCAGTGATTACTCACTATTTCTTATGGTACAAGACTTATGGCACACTCACACTACCAAGCAGGTTCGAAACAAACAAAAGGAAATAGTTTTTCAGATAAAGCATAGTGAATTGGTGAGACTTGTTAATTTAGGATAAGACGAAGAACTAAGAGCGTCAAGGAAAGGATTAGACATTCCTATGGAAGACAAGTCAATCAGTGGCTGTTGAAAGTTATTTGAATCTTCAGCTCAAAAATTCTTGAACAATTGATTAGGAAGGTGCTTGGGTATTTCAAGGAAAGCATCATCTCATAACTGTTCACCTTCTTACATTTTTTCGCTAAGTACATGCTAATGGCCGCTGGAAAAGACAGGTTACTAGAGTTAGAGTTTTTAGTTTGGTCAAATGTAGCTGGTTTTATATTCCTTTTTCCTAACTTTGTGATTTTCCATAATATAAACTGCTTCTAATTCTGTAAAATTACTAATTTTCATTGTGTTTTCTTGGCTTATACCAGCTAATATGATTCTCATTTAGACCAGCACATGGGCTCTCATTTTGGCCAAGTAGTGGCATTTGCAGTGGACCTATCCTGTCCAAGTCCCTCCTGGTCACTTCTAATCCAGGTGGGATTTCAAGACTCCTTCCTTCAAAAGTGAACCGCTAGTGACAGATACATTTTCTAGTGCTATAACTATGTTGCTAGAGTGGGTGGATTTTTCTCCCACTTCTAAGGACAGCTCCATTTGCAGCTTACAGAACCCTTTCAAAATGAACTGAATCACTTGGTAGTTAATAATAGCTTGGCAATAGGTAGTTTTTAGAATGAGCAATGGCAGAAAAAACTGAAGGGAAGCTTGTTTTCACCTATAGGGCTTCTGCTTTGTGCCTTTAGGTACAGTAAATTAAATACTGGCCAGGGTAGCCTATGAAAATGTATGATACAAGCTAAATTTGGGAGCCAGCTGAACAGAAGATGGTGTTAAATGCTTACTTCCAGGAAAGTCAATTTTTAGTAGTAGGCATGCCTAAGTTGAAGAGTTAATTCTTCCTCAATTTCATACACTTTAATGTGTGGCTGACCTTCCTAATATCTCCAAAAGCAGCTCTGTGTAGATTTATCAGCTATAACTTCCCCTGATTTCAGAGTTTAATGTGATCCCAGCAAATGATAAATCAGTAGTTACATCAGTTTTGCATGTCTATTAACCATTAAATGGATAACAGTAACTATAACTCGTTTTGTGCCCAATTTATACACTCTATGTACAAAATCTTTTACTGCATTAATGTCACCACTGACTTTCTCCAAGCTTGTGCTTACATTTCACTGATTTTAACAAAATGCCAACAGAGCACAGCAGAGTGGAATTCTAGTTGATATTGTGCCTGAGAGAGTCTGAAGACAGTGTATGTTAGAAAGCCACGGAAGAAAATCAATGCCATGATCAGTAACCATATACCATAGATTACTTGAGGCCAGAGGCAAGGGATTAAGCACAGCACAATCTTTTATGCAGTTTAGAGATTCTGACTGCAAGCGCAATTGTAAGCAAACTTCTCTAAGAGTGCTTGAAGTTGAAGGCACTGGCAAAGCTTTTCTCCCCAGATTTTCAGGCAGGACTCAGACTTCCTTAGCAGTCTCTGTATATAACAAGGTACTTCAGCGTACTGGAACCATGTGAATGAAACCTTTAACACTCCCTGTGTTGCTGTGATGTGAAATGCCATATATCATTAGTTTGGTCATTTTCTCCAGGTTGGCAAACACATTTTAGATCTTTTCTCCAGATTTACATCATGGTAAATCATTGTTATCAATGCACGATTTCCTAATGGAGAGGCCTTTACCAGCTGGAATATATTCTACATTATTACTTGCCTATGTGACTTTCTATGACAATCAGAAGAACTGTTCTAATAAAGTAGTACCAAAAATGATAAAGGCGTTGATTGATTCTGCCTTGGACTGCAATCAACATTATCTTTCCTTTCACATCCTGCATGGAATCTCCTACTCCCGTCTTGTTGCTCAGCTGTGGCGAAACTATATTCAGTGTTGTAGTTCAAAGGTCAGTAATATTTTTAGGAAACCTAACAAAGTTTTTTTGTTTTTTTTTTTTGTTTTGTTTTTTTTTAATAAAAAAGACAGATAAAAAAGAAACAGTCTCTTTGAAGCAATGCTCAGCTGGAAGAGCAGCTATCACTGGAGTAAGAAAAAACACATATGGTGAGAGCCTGATCAAATGAATGAAAATTCTGATAGAGCAAGTATAATCCCATACCTCAAGCACTTGGCGAAACCTTCAATCACTGACCCAAACATCTTCATTGCATGGAAAACACGAACTGCTGCAAATCCAGTTAATGATGGTTATGGCAAATTAAACTGCATAAAGTCATCTGTTATTATAATCCCAATACAATTAGGATTAACTCCTCTGTGGAGTTKTATGTACATACGGTTATATTCAATRTCACACTGAAAATGATGCATCTCAAAGCAAATACAGTTCCTTATAGCTTGGTGTGTGGCTTCCCAGAAGTGTCTGCTTTGGTGGAGATTTTTGATTCTTTTGGAATCAAGACCTCTGATTTGCAGGACTTTCTACATCAGCACATCACTATACAACTTCAGCACATTGCTCATCCTCTATATAAAAGTGGAAGCACTTACATCTTTACACATCCTACATCTACTCTAATTCTAGAATGTCTCCCACCTCCAATTTACAGAGTTTTGGTGGCAGTTACTCTTTGTATGATTACTCTTTGTACATGTTTTACAAGTCAAATTATTCTTTTAAAATTATTAATTAGCTCTGTTTTGGTCAAGCAATTATTCATTGCCTAGTCTTGGCTTCCTCTGATTTTTTTCACTATTAGTAATACTTAGCCAAATATCCCTGCTAAAAAACTATGATTTGTTTTTAAATCACTCATTTTAGCTGTATGTTTTTGTTTGTTAGCATTGTTTGTCACCTAAATCACACGGAAATATTTTTGTTTCCTGATTATGTGGCTGACATTTTTTAAGCAAGGGTTTCATGAATGAGCTCTGCTGTGAAAGATGGGGATATAATTATGTTTCAGTAAGTATGGGGAGGCTAATATTCACAAGCATTTAATTAGCATCCAGAATTAGCTTGAATCCTTCAAAATAATAAGTAATTATTGCATAGATTACTCCAAACAGATTTCATTCTTTTGTTAAAAATGCATTAGCAAATCAAGATTAGATTTTTGCTCTTTGCAAAAAAAGGGTTGTCAGTCAGACTTGTGCCAGATACTGGTATCACAACATTACTATGTTGTCCGCTGTTATGTGAGGATGACACAGAGAGTACAGAACAAAGTGTACCTGCAGCACAGAAGGTGCCAGGAACCTCTCTCAACATAGCTGAGTGCATAAAAACAGAAAGTCTTGAATATACAGGAAAGGAGCAGCGTAAATAACATATTATTTCCTCAGAGAGAAAGTGGATTGCATCAAACAGACCCAGAGTGAGAACAAAATAATCATACTGCAGGATCTCCCAGGAAAAGAAAGGAAATTTAGCTTCCCAAGATTGTTCCAGGATATGGTATGGTTGAACTTTTATTATGGTCCATTGCTTCACCCAGTTCTGCTCACAAGCGAAGCAGCTCTCTAGCTTCTCAAGATCCAATCTGACTGATTCAGAAATTCCCATATCTCATGCTCTCTCTTTTTTAATTACACAACCCCTTGGCAGTAGGCAACTTTATTTACAATAGCTCACTGGAGCTCAAGCACCATTCACATCCCTCCGTGATTTGATTTCTGGAGTTTGTGGCTGTCACTTAGGTTATATAGATTTTCCTGGCACTTTTGCAGTTTTATCAGGCTGCGACTCCAAGAGCTCACTCATCCCTTAGCCTCTTTGCCTTTTGTGTCTCTGCCTACAAAGAAGTCTCTGCAGTTCACRATGAACTTGGCTGCACCCCTTTGAAAATTGTTTTAGCAGTCTTGTAATATTTTACTGAGTCTGTTTACAGCTGATGTAGATGGAGCCCTTTAGACACTTGATGATTATGTCCCTAAGTGCTTTTGTTGTTTTATTTGTTCAAGTCTTAATTGTAAAGTCCTGATGTTGAGCTATGCAAATGGCACAGGGCAGCTCGGGGCAGTGCCGGGAGAGCCRCCTGTGGAGCCTGTGCTGACCTGAGCCTGCTGCCCTTTGCAGCCGGGGAGCGCAGCCTTCCCCCAGGCCTGTCCCCAGCCCTAGTAACCAGGCTTCAGGGTTGCTGAAGGGTAACCCTGATTCCTAGCAGGGTACAGGGATTTATGCTATAGAAACAGATTTTTCAGCATTAGGGACTTGTCAGAAGTATAAGACCTGATTTGCCTGTTCAGCTAAATAAATGTACGTACATTTTCTACTTGCATGTATAATAATGGATACAATAAAATTAAAGCTATTTAATAGCTTCCTTTGGAAGGTACAATCTGCCTCAATGCAATATTTAACATTCAGGACTCTATTTATAAACAGAAAGAGGTGTAGACTTCAAAGCTGGATTTGCTCACCCCAGCAGTATGGCCACCTCACAAGCTATATTTAACATGATACAAACCTACAGACCAAGCCCTGTATGCCTATATGAAGGAACAGAATGTGAATGTGAAGGACTAGACCCCCTCCTCCCCAAGCTTAAACTGGCAGCAATCAGTGGGCGGTAGTTCTTCTTATCATTCTACTTTCATTAAATAATCTCTAGCAAGTGAAAATATATTAGGGAAATAGAAATTGCATAACTGCTTTGCTGTGATACAGATGTATTCACAAATAGATACTGCAAAAGAAGACCTAGTGTATCGATCTGACAGTTTTTGCTTCAGTCTTGCCACTTAAAAGTTCTCTTAACTAGTCAATAAATAAAATTGTTTGTCCATGAAGTGTCTGTATATATATGATTTTTAGATTTGGTTCAATTTCTGCCTAAACCAAGTAGCTGAAGTCAGGCATGTAAAGGAGTAAAGGAACAGTCCAGAGAAGTTTGTGACTATCTAGCTGAGCTATCCAAGAGAGCACAAGTTAGACTACTGGAGTAAAGCAAGCCAGGGTTTGTCTGTTTTACTCTGGCGGCAAGAGAGAAAGTCTCTTGTTGTTAAAGCCAATACTTATCAGTTAAATAGTTGTATTTTGAATACAAATGTCTTTGTATTCAAATGATAAACAGTTCTGTGAAGCAAAGGCCTTTAAAGGACACAATCCTTGTGTTTGCATTCCTACTTTGGGAAACAGCCTGCGAGATTAAAACATGTTTAAAGGTAACAGACAGGTTAACATATCCACCAGAATCACTAGCAAATTCTTTCTTTTTTTACAAATAGTGATAATAATGAGGCTGATTTCTCAGAATCCTCATGTGTTCTTTCTACACTCGCTTTGAATTGGGAAACATCAACTACAAATTCATTTTTTCAAATATATTCCAAAGAAAAATGAGTAACTTTTAAGATTGAGTTACAAATTAAATACTGAATCTTTCATACTTTCATGGTTGCCAGGATTAAGATCCATTCCTTTGCCAGCAATATTGATTTCAACCATATTCAGTCAGACTCAACTCCTGGATCCTTATGAATATTTAAATACTCTTTGTTATAAGTTGAAACAGGTTGCAGATGTGAAAAAGACCTCGTTTATGCACTCCGGCAAATAAACTTGAACTGAAATCTGAGTGCAAACAAATGCAATCCTTTTTGTGATAGAGAAAACAAAAGCACAAGTACCTGAAGCGTAAATGGGTTTATTTTCAGGACTCAGATTTAACATACTGGCCTGACAATGAAAAGTCATTTTGACATTTCACATTGAAAGGCTACATGCACTTCTTGCCATGGTTGGCTTGCACTGCCGTCAACGTGTACTGCATTTTCCCTCAGGAGGCAAGGTACAGTGCAGAGCTTCTGCTCCAGACCTCCCTCTCATTAGGCCCATGAATACCTTTATTTAGATTCTGGAAAGGAAATGACATAGAACTTCTTTCTTAAAATACTACATTTTGATGGGTGTTTCGTCAAAAATGAATATTGCGTGGGCGTTTAATCGAAMGTTTAAAAGGGGAGGGAGGAGAAGGCTATAAACTTACTCATGCATGTGCTTGTTGATTTGAATGTCATTGGACTGCAAACCAGAGATGAACAGGTCTGCATTCCTAGTAGCTCAGGCGTTGGGTATCTGACAGCATAATAACGCAGAACTCCSTTAAGACGAGGTAGCCTGTACTCCCTCTGGCCTGACTGAACCGTGAAATCTGACCACAGTAACATGCAGACATAAAAGTTAATTCCTTCRGCCTGGAAATAAGGTGATTAAATACTATAAAATTACTAATCGCAAAGATAATTGTCACTAATCTAGAAGATAGAAATAATTGCACCCTGAAATGCTTCAGAATTTACTTACCATACATCTGATAGCACAGATTATTTATATATCTCCTATTTTTCATTCCAGAATTGTGTATATGCATATGATTATAGGTATGTACTTACCTGTTTATAATGAATAAATTATTTATTGATGCTAAGATAAATAAAGAGGAGATTTCTGCTAAAGATGAGATCTCTGCTCCGTGACTCAAAGGCTTTATCCTCCAAGRTTTGAATGCATCCTGTTGCAAGAGATGCTGCCTGTCTCAAAGTTCCTCCCATTCAATCAATCAAATCAAAGAGAAGAGWTTTTTTTCCTGTCTCAGAATTTGCCCAGGATTTTGAAGACCCTGATAGACAAGGACATTAAGATCCAAGTAGTTCCACAGCTGTATTAGCTTGTAGGTACACTGGCTGAGAAATAAACCTTTGTGCAGGTAGTTTTTTGTTTGTCTGGTAATAGACATTACTGAGACAAGGCRGGAGACTGGTTGGATTATCACCAATAATCTTTGAAGCAGACTTGAGTCTGGAAGAGACAACTGGACATAGAAATTGAGCTTGCTTTTTTTGGAAAAACATCCTGCACATTGTACAGAATTTTGGGCAGGGGCGTTAAAATACTCTGTTATTGAAAGAAATAAAAAGCAGTGAAGAAAATGATTGTATTCTGGTGAGACATTTGCACTGCCTTTGCCTTGCCGTAATTAGAACTAGCAAAGAGACAGAATGTTTACACTTAAAACATTTGCACTAGAGGGAAAACAAAGATATGGATATATAATTTTAAAAAGGACTTATCTAAAGAATGAAGATAAAAAACCTTCAGTTCACCCGGCCAATGAGTTAGCAAGGCTCATTGTAACTGAATAATTATAAATGCAAAACTGATAGAAAGTCCATATAAATGTTTGGACTATTGGATTCAATAGTCAAAGGTACATTTGAGGTGACTTTCTTTATCTAGGTGCAAAAGAGAATCTAATGATGTAAATAGAAAGCAAATATATCCAGAGTTATAATACTAAATGCACAGAAAGTACATAGCAAACTCTCAAGCTTCAGAGAACAAATGAATTTCAARTAATTAGATTTTAGGAGGCAATTTTCTCTGGAGACATGTTGTCTCATAAATTGTCGATTGTATTCTTTTTGTCTGTTTTGATGGCAAATGAACAACTGTACGTCTTGATTAGAAGGCCATTAGAAGGCCCTAGGTTTKAAAGTAGAAGGAGCTATTAGTAGCAGTTCTAATGTAGATCTAATACAGTTTTAATGTAGTTTTAATATTTTCAAGTATAAGTACTTAAGCCTAAGACTCTAGTGAGATTTTCCAAACGTGCCTGAGAGTCCACTTAAAACCCAAATCAACAAACAGCAGTGACTGTTCTCTCACAAAGTGATTGTTTCCTGCAAGTCTTAACATTATGCCTCTGTCTGGAATTCCTAAAACTGYATTAGGAGCTGATGTAAGTTACCTAAATGCTCTAATTTGGCCACAGTTCCTGTTAGAACTTACTTTGTCATGGTCCCATCGTATCCAGATTTAGGCCAAAGGTATCCACATCCATGCAAAAATAGTGTATCATTTTACTTGATTCAGCCCTTTTCAAATGCTGCATGAAATCTTGTCCTCTTTCTGAAGCCCAGAGAAATCCTCTGAAGCCAGTAGACAAGGAATTTATCCAGTTATTTAGTACAAGATTGAGAATGAATGCATCGTTTCTTTTAAAAAAAGTACATAACCTTACCATAGAGAGCACTTCATTCATCTCGCCCGTAAACTTAAATCAGGCTTTATCAGCTGAACTTCCTGGGCAGAAAGCTCAGTTTTTCTAGGGTAGAAGGAACTATTTTTTGGTTAGCCAGATAAAACTCTGAGCATTTAAATAATTAGTCTGCAGTCTSTAAGTGGTATGTTAATGCTGGTATGGTCTTCTCCAGTGTGGGAGGGGAGTATCCAGAGTGAGCTCCAGCTCACTTCCAGCCTTGGACATGTACACACAGGCTCAGGTATCACATGTAGGTAGAGATATGTGCAAAAGGTTTTGCATAATTTGTTGATGTACTTGGTCTTTTCTCTTTTAAGTAAATGCTGCATACTTGATTTTTGATCAAGAGGCAGATGTTATAAAAATCATGGTTCTAAGTAACGATGAACCATCTCAGTTCCACAGCGATTACGCTTCTAGTGTCTGTGTATAGAAAGTGTGTATAATTTCTGTAATCACTTCTCCTTGCACCAACAGCCATYGTTTTTTCAGGTTGTGGAAGTTGGGTAGCAACCCAGAATAACACTAACCTATTTTTACCCTTTACACCGTGGTTTAAAATGGGGGCTAACAAGGAATCACRCGTACGAAGGGAACTGGAGTAGAGATTTAGACCTGAAACACAATCAGAATAATGGATAATTCTGGCTATCTATAATTTCTCATCCAATAATGAAATTCACTTGCTAATTCAGTTTGACATAATAGGCCCAATCTTGCCTTCCTTATTTATCCTGTAGATATGAAATGTAAAATCTGAGTAGGAATGAATAGAGAAAGGCTCAAATTCAAGGTGAGATCTGGCACAGTGTTTCAGTCCATCCTCATCTGAAAGAAATTGTCATGGGCCTTCCATGGAATAACATAGATTTATGTATACTCTGCTTGGATTTATAAACTTATTCATATAGTTACGAACTGTATGAACCATATTAATTAATGAGCATACAGATGAACCATATTAATTGCTAAAAGCATTTCCTTAGGACATATCATTTACTGTGGCAAGTAATACATTTAGCTCTTGTTCATGGTTTCCCTGATCAGTTGGCAGTCACTAGCCTAGGACTGCACTGGAACAGATGCACATTTAGTCTGGTTTTATAGCTGAATGCTCTTTGGTACACAATTGGTGAATCTCCATTAAAAACTCCTGATTGCTAAAGTTGTAATACCATCTGATCTTGACAATTATTTTTGYAAACACTGGCCCTTGAAGCCAGTCAGCCTCCTCTGTCCTATCCTTTCTGGCTGCCAAATCCCTGTTCTTTACAAAATTGTTGACAAAACACTGGAGCTACTGAGTGTCTATTTAATTTCTGACTGATTTTCCTGCTGCATGAGATCACTGGCAACTGCTAGCACACACACTTGCTTTCCCAAACTTTGTGTTTATTTCCCTTAAGATCTTGCCATCTGCTGTGCTCAGCTGCCTGAATAAGTAAAATTTTCCATGTCTTACAATTTTTTTCCTGAAAACATTATCTGTTCCCTCAATCTTTCCAGCCTTCATCAGGTTCTCTGTGATCAGTACATCTCTAAATAACATGCATCATAACGTGCCATGTYACCACGAACAGAAGTATTGACTTTGGCAATAAAAGTAAGGTTACTGGAACAACGTTCATTAAGTAGCGTTCCAGATACCATTTAGAGGTCAGCCAACATGGACAACAGAATCATATATGATGCTCTTTGTGCAGTGTATTTTTTGTTGGCCTTAGCATTTACACCTCATTTGTTTCAACTTGCTCACTGTTGCCAATCCCAAGTGTTCAGAATTATGAAATTGGCTTGAAAGTAATAATGCTTTAAGCAATAATACATGTAGAGGTTCTTATGATCTTTTAAACCTAGAGTGCTTGCATTTGCAAACTTTTTTTCCTGTATTAAGCAGGAAGCACACTTTCTTGTGCGGAAGGCAGAAGTGACAGCTGATACTCACACAAAATATTGTGACCTCCTCTGAGAAAAACATCAGATATTTCACTTGTGAGAACTCATTTATACTGGCTGAACAACTGAGTTACTCTTGATTTAAACCACCTTAAGTGAAAGAGAATGGTGCATACGTAACTTGTAATGACAGTGTGCAACAAAATCCATGTGTGTGTTCACTTGTTGGAACTTGCACAGTCACTGCCCCTCTCTACCAGTTCCCTATTATTTCTCTTTAAGAATCCAGGAAACAAAATCTCTTGGAGATGGAAGGGCATGGTGTGCGGTTAGAGAACGAAGCAGTGAAGACATTCGTGCTGTCAGACTRGTTAGTTTTCATGTTAATCTGTCCATGGCTGTATTTGCTACTTTGAGATAGCACAAGATCAGTCGGAGCGTAGCTTGAGTCACTCTGAGCCTTGCTAAAAGTAGTTGCATTAACGAATAGTAACTGGACTCAATTGCTTGAAAGTACCCTCTTCCTTTGCCTTAGAATGTGTTCAAAAATAGAAGTGTGGCAAGGCAAAAAGAACCCCAAAAGCTTGAATACCTCACAATCAGCTGCTTTAAAGCTAGAACAGGGACCCAGAACAGAGACGCCTTGTGAATTTTAGCTCCAAGCCTGTTAGTTTATTGCTCTAGCAAGCGAACTCTTCACATTCCCATAGCCCAGTCCTCATTTATTTTTCTCTCCTAGGTGATTTCCCCGGGGGGGTGGGGGGAGAGTGGGATGCTGAGTGAAAGAGCAGACTAAAAGAGTGAGTGTTGTTTGCATGTAGATTCCTGGGGACTCCCATAAAACCTAAAAAAACAGTAGTGGAGGAGGATGTGCCTGGCTGCTCAAATGCTCTGCGCGCTACATCCTGCCTGTGGCTAGGCCAGAACTTTCACACCCTTTTTGGTTGGTTTTTGTGAAAGACACACACTCTGGAGCTGAAATGTGCTAGGACCATAAACAACACTTGCTGCTGTGAGGCAAGTATCTAATACGAAACCTTCTGAGAGACAACGCCTTGGCACCACATACTCACTGTAGATGTAGGCACACAGTACACACTTGGTCTGTTAAGTAACTGCTTTATACAGATAGGAAGCTAATGTGGAACAGCGCTGTGTTACAAGGAAAAACTCACGTGGGAGCCGTGGGAAGCATTACCGTTTTTGTCTCCAACACAATCTGAATTTTTGTCCCATAGCACAATATTTTTCCCCAGCTATGTAAAACTTTTCTCAAATGTCTTTATCTCACTTTATGTAGTGCAACAGAGTGTAAAATAACCTCTTGGCATTTGCTTTAGTTTTGTCATATTCTGTTTACAAATTCAAAAGGACCTAACATAAATAGCTGTCAACACTTATATATTACTGTGATTCACTGACTTCACCACAAGAATTTTGGTACAGCGGCAGAAAGAGCATCAGAATGAAAATCTTATCTCAAAAGCCATTGCAGTAGTTCATCTCTTTTTCACTGAATCTAATTGTGCTACTTAAGATACAATTACAGAGTTGTCAGAAGAGGACATCAAAATGACACTTCTGCATTAGCTTGTGGTCCTGAACCAACTCTACTAAAGGGCTTCCTTTTCTGTTACAGCTGCAATAGGTACTGCTTTGATCATCTAGATTTAGGAACTCATGTAAATAGAGGAAAGAGAAAAGGAAAGGGGAAAAGTGAAAAAGAGAAGAAATCAGTAAAAGCAAAGAATGTTTGTCTCTTCTATAAATTTGGATCATACTTAGGTAAAAATGCCTAAAATTGTGGTGAGTTTTTTGAGGTGAAATAAATTTTGAAAGAATCCTACTATGCAATTTTCAGGCCTACGGAGTTCAGCTTGCAGGAAAGACTATTTGGGGTCTCTTTTGTGTTATAGCTATCTAATGTCTAGCCATACGCTCGGAAAAACTTGCAGCACTGCTAGCTAGCTAGCTAGCAGTAATTCTGTGGTCTATGGCATCTCGAACCTTTCATCTGAAGAGCCATTGACTCACAGCAAACATCACAGACCAGGATTTGAATTATGGCTGCTCTGCCATGGGAAAGGAAAAGCAGGGCGACTTGCTGATCCACTCTTATATAACCATGGGGTGGGCAAATAGGCTCCTGGCATGTACTGCATTTTGAAAAACACTAAGCTCCAAGCTTTCCTTCCTCAGTCTGGATATCAGAAGTTCAGGAACACTGAAGGAAAATTTGTGCTTCAGAATGACGAACAGCTATCTCATTTGATGCCATGGGAGGTCTGCGCGGGCAAGACTGTGGAGTCCCCAGCTGGTTCAGCTTAGTCTCCTTATTGTCTGGAAAGGTACTCCGTAGGTTCCCAGGGGACCTCAGTCTGACATCTCGTATAAAAGGCCTGTTCTTTCTGGGACCACCATGTTACCTCACTTTGGTGCGGGTGGGGGACTCTGAATTGCACGACAACTATTTTAGAGATTAAAAAGATCTTAGGAGACACATTTGGCTCTTGTGGAAGCTCGTGGAGCTTCACTGGTATAAATGGACTAAATTGAGGGATAAGGTAAAACCACAGGCTGAATGGACTCAGTCTTTCTTCTCCCTTCCCTCTTTTTTTTTTTCCATAATGTTCCAAAGAAGATGGGTTTTAACTACCAATTACGGTTAAAATGTTCCATGTGGCTAGATCAAATTCACCTGGCAGCCAAATGGACAACTGGCAAAAATCAAGCAAAGTAGCAAAGGTCTATGAGCAATAACGTAGACTAGTGTCACTGGAAAGGTGTCCTGTTGTGTCAGTGCCGTGAAACAGCCAGGTAACAGGCTTTGTCTCCCACTTCCCATGGAAAGCAATCCTGAGTTTTCATGCTTGTTGTATTTTGTTTGCCTATGGGTATTATGCACGGATAGTTAGGAAAAAGATTCACGTAATCTGCAGGCTGGATTGATGGATTTGCTGGCATCAAATGCCACAGAGAACTCCCTGAATTAACTGGAGGTGGCAGTAAGATATAGGACATCCAGCATTCAAGTGTATGATTCTCAGGAATGAGAAGCTGTCATGAATTTCAGCTCTTTCTTTAGATTCAAGCCAAATTCTTAAACAAATCAATGTGGCGTGAGCTGCAGAAAGTATTTCATTACTTTCTTGCTGCCTGTTTGGGGTGACCTGTGCTCCAAGAGGAAGTCTCATCAGGGGGACTGAAGTTTCTTTCTGGCAATGGTTGGTGAGAGCTGAGTGGCATTTTTCTCCTTTGCTCTCTCCTAAAAGATTTTGCTTTGGAGGGGGCTCTGTCCAACAGAACTGTAATTACACTCAGGTTTACTATGGTTCATACAAAGCAAATCCTAAAGACATACAGATGTGTCAGAAGAAATCCAGACTACAGTGCCTCAGGAGCCTCAGCAGCTTGTTCTTGGTCAATACAGGAGCTAAGTGGTTTGACTTTGGTGAGCTGCTGCCCTTTTGTTCTCTTGCTGTTGCCCTTCAGCATATTATTTTTTTTTTATTGGAGTACAGTTCATCATCATTTCCAGGCTACTAAAGAGAACTTCTAAAATGCGAATACATGAATAAAATGTGGCAAACACAGTTTGCCACATTTTGTGGAAATTTTGCTTTGGTTGCACTTGTAGCTCTGTAGCTCTGTACCAGTTTGACTAATGCAAAAACCCATAGAAAGCTCATTTTAAGTTTGATTGCTTCAGATATTCAGAAAAAGTGAATTCATAAATAGYGTGCATTACCAGCATTTGTGCACATTGTGTTTTACCCTGGAACATGTTCCTATGTAGATTTCCTAGCCCCTAAATTAGGATTATCTAGCCTAACATTCTGCATAACAGACCAGTGGTGCCTGTACGGAGTCCACTATCTTGCAACTGAAGTAGACATCATCTTTTTACAGACATCCAGGCTTGATTTTAAAGCATCAAGTGTCATGGCATATTCCAGGGTGAGCAACTCCAATGGCTAATTACCCACGCTGTTAAAAATGTGTCTTGTCTCCAGTTTGAATTTTGCTGATTTCAGCTTCCAGGCACTGCATCTCTGCATATGAAATGTGAAACTCTCTCGTTGTTGATTACTGCTGCAGCTAACCCGAGCAGGGAAAGGAAACCGTTCTCTGCGGTCGGTGAGTAGGGCAGGCAGAMGGGTGTTAGTGTTCCTGCCCTTCTGCACGGGCAATTATGAAAGATGCCACGCAAGGCCTTTTAAAGCACTAAAAGGAAAAGCCCTTCCAGGAAGTGGCAGGGACAATAGGAGAGGCCTGATTTAAAATAAATACATACTTTCAGCCTAACATACAGTAACTGAAAGGCTAGAAAGCAAGTGTTTATTGCTAAATTCCAGGAAATTATAAACCTTTTCTCCTCTTCCTCCCTCATTTGGAAACTCAGGATGATCTTAGGAGAAAGCCCAYGAGTTCTTTGTATTAATTCATATAATATGAGTTTTTCTATATGATCTTCAGATAACATGAATATTATATATCAATTATGTATATAATATGAATATATTYATATTACATAGATGAATATGTTTCCTCTGGTGACCTACAAAATATGTAGAACTTCAGAATAAAAAGGCCAGTGCCTGTTCCTTTGGGTCAGCAACTTCTTCTTCCTCAGTTTTGTGCTAAAATTAATTTTACTGCCCTGCCTGGCTCTCTCATGTGGCTGCTGTGTCTCCCCACCTTTTTTTTGCTTATTACCAAGGCTTAGCAGTTCCAGGAGTGATATTATACAGCTTGTCTGGGAAATCTCAATGCAGATGGAAGCTGGCTGCTATGTGTGTTACTGTTGACAATGACTATATTCTTAGAACAATATTATAAATATATATACTTTTTAATCTAGGAAAAACAGRTTGATGATGCTTCACCTGTGTTGTGAGTCACAGTCAGATTTTACCTGTGAATGTAGTTAATTAGATACTTCAAAGGCAGTGGCCAGACCAAGTTGAAAACATCCAAAGTGCACATTCTGATGGGGAGAAATTAGAGATCACTTCCAATAATGGAGTTTAAGATTAAAAACCTCTAGAATACTTTGGAAAGTGACTGTGGGCACCTGAGCAAATGCTTTGGGAGCGCTGTGAAATGGCACCTTCCTAGGAAAGGATCTCTGGGAAATGTCACATCAGGGCCTTCTCCATCCCTCTCTATCATCACTTGCCATGGCCTGCAACAGAGCTAAGGAAAGAAAGGGAAAGAGAAAGAGGGAAAGAGAAATGGAAAAGGAAAGGGAAAGGGAAAGGGAAAGCCAATGGGAATGGGAATGAGAACCAGAAAGGCAAAGGCAGGTACGACAAAAAAGATTCTACCAGAAGAAAGGGAATGTATATGGTGCTGCAAGGTACAGTCTGCAATATTAAAAGGAAACATGCTGTTATAAAACTTCTTTGAAACATTGTTCTGGGTACTTCAGAAATGAGGGAGAGGGGAATTAAAAATCRTGAATAAAAGGAGAGAAAGGAAGAAAGGAAGACAAAAGAGGAAAATTTTGAGGGCAGAAAAATGGAAGGACACGGACCAGGGTAGGAAGAATCATTCCCCACTGCATATTCTCCAACTGAGCCCATGAATATGCAAGTGAATATCTGAGAAAACATTATTACTGACACAGATTCCCTTCCACAGCCTATTTGCATGGCCATGTGTATGAATAATTGCATTAGTAAGGCAATAAGTCTGGTTCCCATATTTTACATGCATCTATATTTTATCTGTGGCCATGCTTTGCACTCTAATTATATGGTGCTGGAAACACCTATTTGTCTTGCTTCTTTCCAGCATGAACAAGACCTTTTTTCCAGCTGACCCAATGCCTAGAAGAAATTAGAGCAAGAATAAAAGGCATCAAGCTAAGTCTGGACAGGACGTGGCAAAAGGAAAGTAGTTTAGGGAACTGATCRAGATCGTGAGCCATTGCTTGGGTCATCTGCCACGTGGAAGGTCTCAGAGTACTGGCAGTTTGTGTAGCTGCATAGCAACATTCGCTTTCTTCTCTCCCATCTCCTGCCCTTTTCTCTGCGATGCAAGCCTAGCTAACGGAGCTGAAGATGGGTGAGCACATAAACAAGAAAACACAGCTACATCCTCTGGCATCCTGCATCCTGCCTGGGGAGAACAAGACGCGAGCACGTGGTGCTAGCGCTCTATGTGGCTCTCGCATTCGGCACTAGCCACAGCATCAGGGCTGCTCCTGACTTGCAAGTCTCCAGGGACTGACTGACTGCAACAATGTCCTTTCTCCAGACCCTTTTCTGGGATAGCTGTGAYCACCTCTCTGACAGCTAATATAGTTAAGTGGAAAGTTCTTGAGAATCTGGCCAAGTGTGTGCCTCCTGAGCTCCTCTGGATTTTGGAAGTGTCACCTATCCTGCTTTGAGATCAGAATAAGCCCTTGCTAATTTTTAACTCAGGGCAAATGGGTCTKTGAAGATATCTTGTAACAAGGATGAATTCAGTACTAAGCAGAAGGCTAGCTCTTTAGTACTTAAATATCACTTAAGCCTTATCTGAAGACTTAAATGAGACTTATTTGGTATATGATCTTGGTCTGGCCTYGGCACAAGGGTGATTTTCACCCAAGATGAAATACTGAGGGGCTGACAACATCCTTTGGAAGACAACCAGCAAGAAGTCATTACTCTTGGGATAGCTGTGAACTCCAGGAGAGTCAGAGAAATATTTCCTTCTTAGGCAGAAGGCAGTGTCATATGAAGTGACTAATACAAGTGCTAGGTTTATAGGCAATGCTAAGATAGTGAGAATAACTGAAAGATATTTTGCTTACACTCAATMAGCAACATCTTCACAGTTTTGAATAATGTTAATGTCTGCTCCTTACTTATGGTTTAAATTGTTTTCACAAACCATTAAAGTCAAAATGATGAAACTGCACCATCCTGTAGGGCACATCTATTTATAGAGTGGATGTGCCCTCTACCAATAAGGATATTTTAAAAGGAAAATATATTATCCAAGTGTTTTTCAGCTGCATTCTGCAGTCCTGTGCACTTGACTATAATCATAGAGAGCTATACCAGCCTCTGGGTAACATTTTTTAGCAATTTGGAAAAGATTTATGTGTGTGTTGCTGTGCTAAATGCCATTCTTTGAGTAAGCACAGAGCACTGAAACTTTCTTTTGAGGAGTGAAGGGGGGGGAGGTAAAATGAGAGCAGCTTATATAAAACTTGAGAAGCTGAAAAGCAATTTTATTMAACTTTGATTGAAAGAATGTTCTCTGGCATGCCTGAAGTTGATGTTTTAAAATTATATAGGTGCATACAGGGGAGGAGGAAGTTTGGTTTGTTTGATCCTGCAAGCAACCAGTAGAGCACTGCACTGGTTTAAGGGAGGGAGGCCTTCTGCAGCTGGCAGGGGACTGCTACAGTGAGGGAGTCCCTTTACAGCTGTTTCTTGAAACTGCAGCCTTGAATTTGCGATGTTAGTTGAGAATGTTTCTAGTCATTTAGAAACCTGGTTCTTCCTTACATAGGGCTGCTCTTCATCACCCTGGGAATATAAAATGGATTTTAAGTGAGCTTAAGTGTAACTTATGACCATTAGAAAGCACTTCTGTATCCTACAGCAATTTAAAGCCTTGGGGTAAGTGAGAATCTGGATCCTCAATGTATAAATTATGGCCAATCTGACTGAAAATTAATTGAAGTTTTTTAATTGTATAATGCTACCGCTAAACCAACCTGAATAAGTTGGTTATGTTCAATTCAATATAGCAATTAYATTCATTAGAGCTCCTTAAGCTGTATGGTAATCTCCAGGTTTCAATGTTTTGCTTTGTAAATATTTGAGCATTTTACAGATACAGATTCAGAGATCGGGTTGTTCTGTCCTTTTCACCATTACAAAGTTCCTGGGAAAAGACTTAGCACATGAGATCAGTACAGAAAATATGTTCTAGTCCATTGTTCCATTTCATATTCACTCTGCTACTTTAAATAATACATCACAGGACACTTTATAGTCAGAGTTTTTGGCAATTAAATTAAACTTTTCAGTGTTTGTTCCTTGGGTATTAACTTATTTTGATTAATCATCTCACCCCTAATGCCAGTTATGGTCTGTTTGTTACCACTGAGCCCTCGGTTGGCACTGATGGCACTTGAATAAATCATTTCTTCCAGGCTGTGTTCCATGCAGCTTACCTTTAAAGTAGCAGGAATTTAATCTATACTCCTTTCTGGTTATCAAGGCAGCAAAAATACATAATAATTCTTGGCATCTTTATGAAAACAAATAATCAAAAATAATTGAACATGTTTCTCTTTGTTCTTGTGTCTCTGACAACAGCACTGTGCCTGAAAAAGGAGGCAGAAAAGCACTGCGGGTATTAAACATATTAAGTATCCCATTTTATTTCAGAATCTCTTCAGCTGCTCCTATCACTAGTAGTTTTTATACTACATCAGAGTTAATCTAGCCATATAGTAAATACTCGCAATACAAAATCAACATATATTTTGTTGTTTTGCTATTCTTATTTCCTTTAAATATTGCTCCTTTCTCTCTGAACAGGCACCGTCTGTCATCATGATTGCTACTGAGAGAACATCTTAAAAGAGGAAAGTTTTTCTTCCATTGCTTTTTTTGATTTATATTTGCTGAAAGATTTTAATATTCACTGGCATAATATTGCAAAGCCCCTTGTGAAATCCTGTATTCTGTAGTCTCCCATTAAGAGCAATGTCTAATTAAGAACCAAAGCCTGCAGGATGAACTCTCTGTGAGCAAATGACTAATTCTTGATGGCAGAACTGTGGTTTTAGTCCATTGCCAGCATCTTGAGAACGGGTCGATGTTGGAAGCTGCTCCCAGGGGTCCTTCCGAGCTGTTTCGCGAAGCGCAGGCATGGGCGAAGCAGAGTAGGCAGATGCTTCCACTCACCGAGGCAGAGAGGCTTGTGGATGTGCAGACCAGTAGGGGGAGATGAGGGGATGTCTTTCCACTTTTGGGAACCCTTGGCACTGCTGCCTGCCTTAAATACATCAATTCCTTCTGCACTGAGGCCTTCTGACTGCACAAACTTGCAGTGTTTAATTAAAGCTAGCATTTTAAACACTTTTAGGCAAACCAGTGCAGTGCTCTRCTGGATACATAGGCTGAATTTAACCTGTGGCTTGCACCAGTGAATTTATAGGGACAAGCTACTCCCGCAGGTCCACTTTTAAACTGATGCAAATTTGTCCTCGCTGTTGGGTTTGCCTGGGCTGCTGGCCCTGCAGCTGGACGCAGTAGGGCTCCTTGGCAACCGGGGTCATGGCCCAGCTGTGCAGGAGCGAAGGCTTGGCTAATTTCCTCTARTAGCAGATGTGTCAGGCAGCACCACCAGTTGCTCTTGGCAGTCTGCTTTGCCATTTGGCTGTAGTTTTGCTTCTCTCTCTTGCTTTTCATTCTTGTTTGCTTAGTCTTGATCTCTGGATCCTGTCTCCTTTGTGTTAGGTTCCTGCACCTCGCCTYGTTCCAGCTTGACTCACCTTATAAAAGGGACTCTTTGGTTTCCAAACTTTTCACTCTATGGCTTTCTGACTATGCTTTTCAGTTTGATAYGACTCTTTGTGGCTTCAGTGTCTTGACTTCTTTTGGCTTCAGTACTTGGCTCCAAACTTAATTCTAACTTTCCCTTCGACTTTAGGTCTAGTAAGGCAGGTAGTTTGGTGAAAGTACTTGTCCCTTACAAGATCTGAAACTGCAGTGTGGGGAACCCACAGTACCTGATTTCTCGGTGGTATTGGAAAGGGGGCAGATCTGGAAGCCCCTTGCATGATTGCTCGTGAGCCTGTGTGCTCCTTGCGGCTGCTGACATGAGTCATAGGTCAGTTTTAACTTGATGTCTTAACCTGAGTGCAGGTATTCCTGTGCAGCCTTAGGTGACCACAGTTACTCTTCTTTTGTACTGAAACTTATTGTAAGCAGGCCAGTCTTCTTGTAGGGGGTATCACTTTTTCTAAGGTGCAAGGTTTTTTTCTTGCACTTGTGTACTTTTCAAGTACTATCTGTTGACTCTTTTTAAGTATCAGTCAAGCTCTGTATTACTGTGCATGGCACCACTTGTTACTGTTTTCCATATTGATTCCAGATCTGGGAATTTGGAATTAAGCTGCATTTCGTCTCTGGCATTCCTGATGCCATTGCTTTCTTCTTATTATAACACAATCCATTTTGGTATCATCCTCCCAATGACTCTGCAGAATTATCTATTTTTCTTTGTTTTTTTAAACCAAGCAGAGTATCATTAACAGTGTAATCTGCTTCAGTAATTCTGCTGAAAACTTCAGGACCAAATCCAGAACCTGTATAAATCGCTGAAGCAAATGCCAAACAGATGCGTACAAGGGAAAATCTGCAAAACTCTAGAGAGGCTGACCATGCAACAGGTTAAGTGCCAGCAGCAGATGCATGAAGACCTCACATGGGGAAGCAAGAGAACACATTTGGTGATGGATTATATGGCTGTGTTTTCGCATTTGAACTTTCTATCCCATTGCAAGTGTAAGCAGAAAGTGTTCCAATGATGCAAGGAAGTGTTATTTACTGCAGGCTCTTTATCTAGCTCCCTCTTGTGTACTGAGGTAGAATAAGTGCAGGAAACATTTTGTCAGGAAAATCCGCAGATGGTGCCCCTTGCCCTTGACAAGGGCAATTTAAATTGGTGTGCGGTGCTTTGCATAGGCTCTCTACACTGGAGCGAATTTCTGCTCTTAGGCTCTGGATATGGAACCAAATGGCATGTGCAGAACTGATAAATTATTTGGCTTTCCAATATTAGTATACGGTGCTCTTGATGAATCAACRAGCTGTTCTCAATTCTGCTTGCCTTCACTTGCAATCAGATTTATTTTTGTCTGATGTAGATGAATTTAAGTCTTTTGGAAGTTTCAGGTCCTTGTGGTCAGCACTGTGAATTTCAGTCTTGGGTTGTAATAGAGTATCTATTGCATTACTGAGCCTCTCTCAAGAAGCACTATTGGCATAGGATAATATGTGGCATAGTTGTCTTGTAGACAACTATGTTATAGACATTATGATCTATGCGGTAGACTTAGATACACAGATGTTAAGAAGCCTCACTAACTTTTGTTTTGAAAGGAAGTAAACCGAAACAACTACAAATCTCTCTTTAAAGAAAAATTGGGGAAATAATCAGCTAAGACAGCACCAATATCCAGACTAACCTCGTTGCACATATTTTCCATGCAGCCATCATGAACCATCATACTCAAGATGGCTACATAATGAGCCATCATACTCAGGAGCACTCTCAAACTCGCCTTTAATTCCAAGATACTGTCAAACTTACATTAATTTTATGTGAAGCCAGAACTTCCAGGGGCTAAAAGCATCCAGGACAGACTCCCTGTAGTTGTAGCAATCTTTCTTCTAATAATAATAGTTAAAATTTAAAATGCTATTTCTTATAATCAATACATCTAAACAGTACTTAATTGGCTGAGTCACTGTGCAAACATATGGTTACATTTCTAGAGAATAATCTTCACCTTGCTGTGAAATAAAGTCTGGACAACTTGATCACTATTTTTTCGTGGGACCTATGGCAAAGCTTGGAATCTGTTAGTCTGTGCATCTTTATGAAATACTGACTTAAAATGACTGTCTTCTCATTTTATGGGCATTTATTCCTCCTTCCATTTCAGCTGGATGCTGTTGCTTTCTGAAGATGCTATGTGCTTAAAAGAATTGTCATGTTTTAGCTAAAATGGAAAACAATCATTCATCTGAAGCAAAGAGCTGGGGGCTTATTTWACACTTTAAACAATTCTCTCACTCTCCCTTAAGCCCCTAGTTCTCATAGACCCTGTCTCCAAAATCTGTGATCAGAAGCAATGCTCTTCAGAAGATCAGAGCTTCCAATTTATCATGCTGGGCACATGTTCCACCAGGAGATGAAATGACTAATGATGCTACTAAGGATTTGTGATTCAAGAAGTCAAATGTGTTAGATTTTTCCCAGAAATCCACAGACTGTGTTCTTTCCATTCAAAGAGGTGATCTTCATTTTCTCCTCCTACTGTTAAGTGAGAAAAGGAATCTAACTGGATTCAGATCCCATGCAAAAGAGATTGCTCTAYGGGAAAAAAGAGGTCTTTGTGAGAAAAAGCTGTTGTGCCACCTGTGCAGATGGAGGAAAAGTASAGATTTAAGTAGTAAGGAATAGTTATTTCACAACCTTTACTACTAGCATAGATCTGAAATAAAGAWTTTTTCTATTCTATCATTATTACAAGAAACAAAGGAGGAGGAGTTCTGCGATATTCCTCTTCATCCTTTCCCCTTCTCACAGCAAGGATAAGGAATTTGCAAATGCTACTGAAACAAATCATGAGGTCAAGATTGCACCACACCATGACAGAGCAGTCATGAGGTCTTATTCCTGTGATCTCGGCCATTTTGATCTTGAAAAAATGGGATGATATTTGGCATTGGTCTTAAGAAAAGGTCTTTGTCTTAAGAAAAGATATTCTGAAAACTTCTAAAGAAAAAATTACCTGAAATGGGGATTCTACCTTGGAAAGGAAGACTAAATGCATAAACAAGACCCTCCACAAGATAAAATGCAAGAACTACCTAACCTGGTTAGTGTTTTGTGATTACAAATTTAGAAGCAAAGAAGGATGGTTTTATAAAATGTCCTAAGGCGCAACTTCCAGAATTACTACAAACATGCTGGAGTTATAACACTGAATGTCCTTATWTATCAGCAACAATAATCATTCTTTCTTGCTAAAAAGTCAGAGCTAAAGTCTTGTCCTGTGAYTAATGGGGGAACAAGCGCAAGCCCGAGAGACCCAGAGTCTCTATTATTGCAGCCTATCAAGAATCCAGATGACTCATGCAAACAGCCTGCAGTCACAGAAGAACAGATCCAAACTGGTCCTCCGTGTCTCATGAAGCTGTGGCCCATAAGGTGTTTGCAATACCTGAATTGACTGGCCATACCGCATTCCTAACAYGCTGCTTCTCCTTCCCTGTCCGAGCACCAAGTGCCGCTAAACAGTGCTTCCCGGCAGCACGGTGAAGGGCATTTCTGTCCTGACTATCCCGTGCCTTACTGCTTCAGTTAAATACCCTAACATATAGGGAGTCTTACATATACTTGTCATGGGCTCCCAAATTTATTTGGGCATATGTAAAACACCATGTTTGAGCACAAGCTTTGTTTTCTGTTTTTGTGTTACCGTCAAGCATAGGAATCTCTGTTGGGAATTCAGTTTTGCTTCCCAACTAGCTCATGGGGCAGGAGGATGGTTGCACCATGACTGTCTGGATAAGCTGAAAACTCGTGCTGCTGTACTGAACGGCCGTCCCGTATAACGTCTTCTCATGTTCAGGGAAAATACCGCAAGGACAGCCAGAAAATAGTCCTTTAAAAATGTCAGGCAAATCAAAGCCAAGAGTGTGTGTCATAACTATATTATTTTCTTTGTGTTTTTAACTATAATATCTGCACAACAAGCAACTTGTCCATCAGCCTGGAGGGAAATGGGAAGCTGGGCAAGGTGTCTTGACTCTTGGCTTGTCAACACAAAAGTTATTCAACAACTCTGCGAACATCCCTCCTCTTAGAAGAGGTGTGCCCTCTTCCTCTCCGATCGAACTCACGGAGTGTTAAACYGGACCGGAGCAGCTCGCCCTTGTTCTGGAAACTAGTCACGAAACTGGCCAGGGACAGCTGGCTCCCCCCGGACAGCCGCGAGCGCAAACGAGCCCTGACCGACATCCACGCTGTCCGCGACGGCGGGGCCCCCGTGGCAGATGTAATCTGCTTTCCCCATCCCGAGAGAGGCGCCGAGCCCAGCTGCCCCCCGGCAGGCGGCGGCGCGGCGAGGCCGGGCCGGGGGAGACCCCCGCCAGGCCTCCGCGGCGGCATCGCCTCGACGGAGCCCAGCTCCCGTCAGGAGGAGCCAAGCGCGCAGCGCAGCGCAGCGCAGCGCAGCGCAGCGCAGCGCTG